>NC_089491.1:278948421-279248421 GCF_036850765.1 Saccopteryx bilineata
CACGGGCTGGTGTGATAGCGCTGCCCAGAATAGATTTTGTTCAGAAGTAACTCAGGGGACGCACACATACCTTCAGAACAGGGTTCTTGGCAGATATACTGAATACAGTTCATCTCTAACAAGAACAGCAACGCTCTTGTACTGAATACTTACTTTTTACTCATAAATCACGTTGTGCATTTTACCTCTTAAGTCTCATTCCGACTCCATGCGATTGGTATTCTTATCCTTATGATATAAATGGGGAAAAGGGACACAGGCAGCCCCCCCCAACGGTGAACAAGGCGGCAGCTCGGGTGTGAACCTGTCTCTGACCTCCTCCAGAGCATGGGCTCTTCCCGCGCCCACATGTGTTCCTCATGCTGCGGATCTGGACGTTCATGGGCGTTCTGTGAGGAGCCCTACAATCCTGTCTTCCTTCTTCTGATCATTCCCACACTTTAATGGGGTGTTCCGGATCATCCCAACAACCACCTGCAAATTGGGCTCTGCCGCAGGAACCGGTGTCCTCGATCACTTCTGCTCGCCAGCCATGACCCTGGGAGCCCAGCGGCCGTCCTTGAACGGCTCCCACAGAGGGGAGGAGGGTGGAGGTGAGCTGACGCATCTGTATCCAAGGGGACCCGGGCACAGGAGCCCTGGGCAGGAGGTGGTGCAGACCGTCAGCACAGCAGTGACACTGGGGGCCACGGGACCCCGGGCACTTGGGCTGTGCAGTCTGTCCCACAACCATGTTGCAGATTGTAGTCATGACTCCTCCCAGATACAACTATTGGCCGTGTGATTATTATTATGCTGGTGGCTGAGTTTGTATTCGGTTGGTGGAGTTGTTTGGGGTGAATTCTGCTTACATGAACAGCTGACTTCTAGTAAACATAGTATATAACACAGGAACACTTGTGCATTTTTTTTCCTTTTAAAAAGGGGTCTCAAGCCCTGGCCAGTTGGCTCAGCAATAGAGCATCGGCCCAGCATGTGGAAGTTCAATTCCCAGTCAGGGCACACAGGAGAAGCGCCCATCTGCTTCTCCACCCTTCCCCCTCTCCTTTCTCTCTGTCTCTCTCTTTCTATTCCCCTCCCACAGCCAAGGCTCTATTGGAGCAAACTTGGCCTAGGCGTTGAGGTAGGCTCCATGGCCTTCGCCTCAGGCGCTAGAATGGCTCCGGTTACAACGGAGCAATGCCCCAGTTGGGCAGAGTATCGCCCCCTGGTGGGCATGCCGGGTGGATCCCGGTCGGACACATGCGGGAGTCTGTCTGACTCCCCCCCCCCTCGCTTCTCACTTCAGAAAAACACACACAAAAAAAGGGTCTACATGCATTGCCCAAGTTTGAAGAACATTGTGCTGAGTAAATGGGCCCCCTGACACCAAGCCCTGCCTCCGTTTGCTGGGTTTATAGGAATCTTTTGGGATAAGAATCTGAAGACTGGCCAACTCCATCAAAAGTCTCCTCAACTCCATCAAAATACCAGTTGACTAATCTTTTTCCTTCTTTTTTCAAGTTGACTAAAACCTCGAGAGTCTGCATATAAAATCTGTCAACTGTAGAGATTGTGTGTGTGTGTGTGTGTGTGTGTGTGTGTCCTTAAGAATGCCAGGAAGTTCTAATCATAGATATATTCTTTGGTTGAAGCAACTAATACTCACATTATCAGAGTTACTTATCCCAGAACATAATCCTTTCTTAAGCTTTTCAGATCAATTTGCAAATCTGATTATTTTTATTTTTGAATCTAGAAAATCTTAGCAGTCCTATGGGGGGGGCAGGTAGAACGAGACATTATTAATGTTGGTCCCGTTTACAAGCTTCGTTAAGCTCCTTTACAAATTTTAAACTGCATTTATAAATGTAATATATTCAATTTCCTCTTTTAAACACTTCAATTATCTGGCTGAAAAACTTTCCCCATACCTAAGTAATTCTTATAAATCTAATAAATTAGATTTGAATACAGTGAACCTTACGTTCTCTTAAATATTTTAACGCCATATATAAAATTACTAAGGTTTCTACCTAAATTTATAGGCCTAAATTAGTTACTCAATTGTCTTATTTTAGATTCAATTTACAACACTACATTATTATTCTAAAAGGTCCTTGTAAGTATCTAAACATTACCAGTAAGTAAAATCACAAATAGTTTTTTTTTCCGATTCCTTGACAAAGACATTATTAATCCTGTGGTCCAGTCTTTTAAACAATTCAATAATACTTAATCCTAAATCTTTCCAAGTTTCGAAACATCCGTCCACAGTTAAAGAAATCACGGTGTTACGGGCAGAATTAGGGGGATACTCTCTGAGACAGCTGAGGTCACGTGATGACCAGGGCTCCCGCTGGGACAGGTGACAAACCTTTGTAGCTGTACCAATGGGGCTGTGTGGGTCCAGTTACCGCGGTTCTATCAAAACCCGCCCACGGCGGGGCCTCGGGCTGCTCAGCTAGCCCATGTCACGTTATCTATGACAGGATTTATTCCGTTTTACCCTAGAACACTGCATTCTCAACTTTGGCTTCCTGATCGGATTTTACTTTCCTTTGTCTTTTTTTTTAAAAAAGAAAACACATCAATGCATTTTCCAGTGAACTCTGTAAAGACTCCTGGACCTGTCGGAACCTCATGCTTTGTCCCCGCCAAGTCCTAGCCCTGAAAATTGAATTGTGGACATTGCTGATGATTGGTGGGATGTTCAGCCATGACTTCTAAGGTCACCCCTCTGGCACAATCTCTTTCTGAGGCTCGTGGAAGTCACTTGGAAGTCTAGCCCTGCCTCTGAGGGCACTAATGACCGAGACATGCTCAGTCCGTGTCTCCGTGCCCCTCACAGTGTCGTAAAACTCCAGGGGCACGTTCGGGGCCTTTTAATTTCTTTCAACCCAGAGCTTTACGCCGTGCTGGTGCCGCACGGTTAGCATTGGTCTGTGGCGTGTTTGCGGAGTTTGTTTGTGGGAAGGCGTGCTGGACTGAATTGGTTGACCAGCCACAATATTTTACAGACATAGAACATACCACAGCATGCAATCTACACACTCTCTGCCTCCCAGCGTGGCACGTGCATCACTGAAGTCAGAACAGTGGTGTGAGTGACCAGTGTCACGTGCGTGGGCTATCAGGTGCACAGGTGGACGTCAGTGCACGCGGTGGGAAATGTGAATGGATGGCCGTGTCTGCAGAGAATTAGGACTGACTTCTACATGTCGAGCACCCTCATCATGCCCGTCGGAGAACGGCTCTAGAAGCCTATGTGGAGGGACTGTTTCGGGAAGAGAGAGGGAAGGATGAAACTACAGAGCAACCCCTGTCCTGTCCTCGGCGGAGGAGGGGGGCAAATGCGCCAAACGGAGGCTCGATGCCCCGGAGAGCTGTGCCAACCAATCTCTGAGCTGTTCAAGTAGGGACGCCAGTGAAGAGACTCTTCCTCCGTGCGTCTCGTTTTTATTTTATCTTTTAAGTCCCCACCCACTATATTAATTAGCTGATAGAACCCCTGTGGAGTGATGGGTGTTCGGGGCAGATCATAGAAGGTGCGCTGTCACGGAAATCTGTTTTGTGGGACTGGTTAGCACGAATATTATTTAGCTAAGTAGCTCTTAATGATTCACTCAGAGCCCGCTGCCTCTGCTGGGTGATTTGTTTTATTCTTGGAGGCTTGAAAAATTCTATTATTATATTTTTTAAAAACGGGTTCAAACTTAGTGACCTGTCTGTAGACCAGGGAGGTTCATGGGAGTATCGTTGGGCTCAGAAAATATTTAAAATAACCCTGGGTTTATCCTGGAATAAGGGAAGAAAACCCCCAGAGTACAGTATTATTTTATTCCATCCTGAGGAGTCATTAAAAAATAGATTTTTTTTTTTTCTTTCAAACAAATTGCTGCAAGGGAAAAAGAATTTGAATTTCAGCAAATACGGGCGCTTTTGACAACAGACCTGTTGAAGTCAAAGAACTGCGAGCCGGTGAGATTTTTGTTTTCATAAACCAGATTGTGCGCAGGTGACAGTGAGCTCGGGTTCTAAAGGGGCCAGCGGTGACTTCCGCGACCCTCAGCGGTCTCCACTAATGGATGAGAGGCTCAGTCTGCCCGCGGGCCGTGTCATCTAAGAACGCAGGGTGTCTCTGGGGCAGGCGAGTGGCATGTTCTCATCCGGAGACTGATTTTGCTTGTGAAATGCAAATGTTCAAAGGATGCCAGACGGACGGGGCTGGGAGGGAGCCTGTCTTTCATCACCCTGTGGTCCCGTCAATGTTCTGGTCTTAAAGGGGAGCTTTGAACACGGCAGCATGGGAACCCAAGAGATGCCGCTGTTCAGATGTCTCCACCTTGCGCACTTCCAGATGAAAGTCAGCCTCTCAGACACAGACCCCGGGCAGCGTGTCTGATGATGTCCCCACCAATGGGTCCCGCATGGACCTCGGAGAATCCTTTCCAAGCACGGAGTCGTCCTCATTCCCTCGAAGGAGAGCATGTCTGTGCGTGTGGTAGGACCGTGGCCCGACAGCAGACCACCCCGGGTCCTTTATGGGAGCTACGTGCTACTCTGGGGCCCAACAGCCACTTTCCTTGGTCCGTTGGTTCTGATAGGACGTTGGCAGGTGTTCGCTGCAACAGAGCAGTCAGTGGTCCAGGAAGGACGGAGAAATTGAATCCAAGTCTCATTTCTCCATTTGCAAATGCTGCAAACTTGGACATGTTATTGAAGGTCTACATGTATTCCTCTACAAAGATGGGCAATGGTAACGGACTGATGGGGCTGCGGTGAGAATTATGGGAGATGACGTGTACAAAAGGCTCACATTGTACGTGCTGAGAAAGCTGAGCAGCCCTTTACAGGGTCTTCCCTGACCCATGGGGGCATGTGGGGCTCTTAGCATGGCCATGAGAAGCCAGAGTCTGTGTGCAGTTACCACTGGACATTCTTACATAAAAGGAACATACACACGGCTTCAGCTACTTTCCAGAACAAACATTATTGTGGGGTTTTTTTTTGTAAAGGGTCGGGCACTAAATATCTCAGGCTTACAACTGCGGGGTCTCTGTGCCACCCCCCCCCCAACTTTGTTGCCGTCACAGGAAAGTAGCCATAGACAGACGCTCTGTGAACACGTGTGACCACGTGCCCGTCACACTCTGCACAGACAGGGTGGCTGGAGGCACGTGGTGGGTTGATGTCCCCTTACTGAGGAAATAAAATAAGTTATTTCTCAAAGGACTATAGCCAAGGGCTCAAAGGAACCATAGTTGCACAACAGAAGATTTGGTTGGTTTTCGTCACTGAGAGCGGTGATCTCCTGCCTTTTCCATCTCATGGCACTTGTAAACCAACCACCAAATTCTGCAGCACACCAAAAAATACATTTTATCTTTTGCCCACTTAACAACAACAACAACAACAACAAAATAGGTACGATTTTTTTTTGTGTGTATTTTTCTGAAGTTAGAAGCGGAGAGGCGGAGAGACAGACTCCCACATGCACCTGACCGGGGTCCACACGGCATGCCCACCAGGGGGCGATGCTCTGCCCATCTGGGGCATTGCTGTGTTACAACCAGAGCCATTCTAGCACCTGAGGCAGAGGCCATGGAGCCATCCTCAGCGCCCGGGCCAACTTTGCTCCAATGGAGCCTTAGCTGCGGGAGGGGAAGAGAGAGAGATAGAGAGAAAAGAGAAGGGGAAGGGTAGAGAAGCAGATGGGCCCTTCTCTTGTGTGCCCTGGCTGGGAATTGAACTTGGGACTTCCACATGCTGGGCTAATACTCTACTGCTGACCCAACTGGCCAGGGCCAAAATAGGTATGATTTTGATTCATTCACCAGACGGCTCTTGGTGTATTGGCTGTTGTCATTTTTTTATCTTGTCAATCTAAGGGAAGAAAGGTCAGTGACCTTGACCAAATAATCAGGTATTGCACGTTTTAATAATTCTTGCGGCACACCAGGTTGAAAATCATTGACCTGGGTTTGTCGCCTAAATCTCCCAAGGTACTTCTAACCAGTAATGGACAGGTTATAGACAGTGATAAAATTTGCTATAGACAGTGACGAAAAAGGAAACAATAACTGGGTTAAAGACCACAGTTTTTGCACAGGGAAACTAGACAGTCTAGAGACCGTGGAGAATTGACACACTGAGCGACCGATTCCACAGTCTCTCTGATGACTACATGTTAAAAGTCCTAGCAAACTAGTAGAAGGCACGGTGAGAACTGGGAATTTTAACAACATCAAAAAGACATGCACACATAAATATTCAACTGATCTTCAAAAGAAATAGGACTTAGAAATCACGGCAGGACCAACTCCAGCTGAAGCTATACACACACAAACCTGTTTGGTAAAAAGGAAATGAGTGTGTTTGAATTCACTCCCTTCACTCACTGTGTTGGGAAGGGAAAAAAATAAAATAAAAGCCACAATGATTTAATTAGAGTTTTTTTATGTTAATCAATCCGCAAGTTGGTTTTTTAAATAACTAGGTTTTCAGATGAGTTCAACTTTGTTTTTTGTTTTCTTTTCAATTGTTCAGCCTGACCCCTGACACTGGGACATGGACATGAGGTCCAGTCCCCTCCCCACGCCCTGCAGTGCCGGTGTTGACCCTCAGAGCCCACAGGGTCAAGACTGAACCCACAGCCTGGCCTCCACACTGGCTCTTCTTGGTCCCCACAGACGTCACCAGCCCCCCGCCCCGGGTTCTCTGAACCTCATTCCTCAGGGTTCCCGTGTCTCTGTCGCCATTGCAGTCACCCTCTGCCTGCCCGTGGTCACCGCACCATCTTGGTCAAGTTCATTTCCGCTCCTCTCTGAGGCCTCTGCTCTGCTCACGTCCCCACCGAGCCTTTCCTGAGCCCATCAACGGTCACTGAAGCTCCCCACAGGCAGCCTTCATGCTCTCCCTGCTGTTTGTCATTACCCGTTCACGGGGTGACCGTGTCACTGAGGTCTGTCTGCCCTGTCCCAGCCACGCGACCCCTAAAGAGCAGGGAGTGTGCCATGGCTCTGGGCTGGTGTGCAGGTGGGTCACTGTACAGACAGGGTGGGGTGGGGATCAGCTGACATAGGATGGAAAACAGCCGTGAAAGGTCGAAGTGAAGAGGACTTCTAAGGGACGTTGCGGACGGAACCTTGCCGTTGCAAAAATAACACCGGTTCTTTTGTTGGCGGGTTGTTCCGAACTGATGCTCTGCTCCGATCAGCAAACCCTCTCTACAAAGCAGCCGACGGTAAACGTTGTCAGCTCCGGGGGCCGTGTGACTTCCGTCTCAACTCCTCAGCTCAGGGGAGAAGCAGAGAGACAAGGCTGGGGCCCCGTAAAACCAGGGAGTCTCAACTCCCACGCTGTGGAGGTGTGGTTCCAATCATTCTCCGTTCTGCGCCTTGCTGTGTGAACCGTGACATCCCCAGACTTGTCAGTAGTGTCCCCATTGCCACGCGCAACAATCAAAAATGTCTCTGGACACTGCTGAATGTTCCCCAGGGAGCAACACCACTGCAGGGGACGCCACCCCCATGAAACCTCGTTTACAGAAAGCAGCGCAACGTGAAGTTGGCCCGTGGGTCGTGGCTGGCTAAATTCTGACCTAGAACAACAATAAGAACAAAAATCAGGAAGTTCCTTCATGGTGTTGTAGTTCTGCAAGGGCCAGGCATTGGTTCTCTCACACAGAGTGGGGGCGCCCGGACGGTTTCCCTTCTCGGAGGTGGGACCCCACGCCGTGTGGTCAGGGAGAGGCATTTCAGGAACTGAAGGTACAGGGACCGGTTGGTTGACTTAAGGTTAGAGCTGCTGGCCTGGGGCCTAGTCCGGGGTCGGCACCTTAGAGCTGGAGTGTGACCTCAGAGACCTGGCTTTCTCCCTTCCCACATTTTTTTTTTCTTCTTCTTCTCTTCTTCTTCTTTTTTGGACAGCAGGAGCCCCACCTTGGCTGTGTTGCGGTGTTTGGTTGACGATACCCACTCTCACCAGTGGTCTGGGCAGGGAAGGGCTCACTTTGGGTTTCATTTGTTTGTTTTGTCTGTTTATATACCCTGTTTCCCCGAAAATATGACATCCCCTCAAAATAAGACCTAGTGCAATTTTTTTCAAGCTTAGAAATATAAGGCCTCCCCTGAAAATAAGACCTAGCGCATCTTTAGGAGCAAAAATTAATATAAGACACTGTCTTATTTTGGGGGAAACAGGGTAGATTGTTGTACATGGAAATAGAGTCACAAGAAATTCTTGATGGAATTCAGAGTCTGGCTGGTTATGCTGATGTTTGTGATAACATGACTATAGTATATGCATACGTGTTGATTTTTTTGTTCAACAATAAATGTGAATTCTCGTTCATGGAAAAATAAGACATCCCCTGAAAATAAGACTTAGTGTGTCTTTAGGAGCAAAAATTAATATAAGACACTGTCTTATTGTTGGGGAAACACAGTAGAAAACATCTGTAACCTCCAGGTCATGCCCGGTCACTACCTAACATGCCCTGGATGCTCCCTCCCTCCCCCGCACGTCCCCTGCCTCCCTGTCGTCCTGTGTCACTTGAGGAAAACTTGAGTGAGTACAGTATCTGAACTTTTTTACCTTCCCACTGCCCTTCCCAGGACGGGGGCGTCTCACCTTGCAGGTTGGGGTGGGGGCTCAAGTGACGGGCTAACGAACCAGCCTCTCGCCTGCCCGAGCTCTCACGCGGCGGTCCTGACACCGTCCCCATCCCCTCCGACCGTCCTCAGGAACGGCGCCCACGTGCCCTCTGCCCCTCTACGTGGGAGCGGGAACCTAGAGACAACCAGCATGGGGCACGGAAAACACTGACCTTCCGATTCACGGCCTTTGCCTTGTGGGAGGCCAGACAATGCGTCATGTCGGAAAATGTGTTCTCAGGAGCGAAATGGGTTCTTAAAAAAAATACTGGGGCTCTCCCCCTTCCTGGGCCACGTCTCTATTTCAGCGTTGTAACGTTTACACCACTCGGTGGCATTGGGGCCACTTGCCCCTGGCGGGGGGGAGGGCTGACTGCAGGGGGGCATGGTCTCATTTTGAGTTCTTTCCAATGACCCCGTGGCTGCTTGTTACAAGAGCAGGGAGACAGGTCAGTCTCTATTGTCTTGAAATTGAACCTGAGGAATGAAGACAGGCTGGTGCAGATCCACTTGTGAAACAGAAGATACTTGGAGGGAAAACCAGCCCTGAGCAGGTTACATGAATAGCCTTTTGCATGGCTGTTGATTCAATGTAGCAGGGATGAGGCCCTGCAGGCAGCCTGCCCCATTGGGTGGGCTTCTGGCGCCCTCCAGTGGTCAACATGTAGAATGGCTGCCCATTGCCTTAGACCAGACCACCGAGGTCCTTTGGTCCCTACGGGCTCCTTTCCACAATGAATATTCCATGCTCTTTACTGCTTGCACTGGATATAGCTGATGCATGCATAAAAATTCCAAAAGATAGTTCGTAAAAAACCCTAATGGGAGGATAGAGTAAAAATCCAAAGGAAGTCCTTTTAAAATAAAATTACTGTATTTTTCGCTCCATAAGATGCATCTGACCATAAGACACACCTAGGGTTTTAAGGAGAAAAAGAAGAAAAAAAAATATTCTGAACCAAATGGTGTGTTTAAATATTTAATAAAATACCATACTTTTTGCTCCATAAGACACACGGGCATTTTCCCCTCCACTTTTGGGGGGAAAAAAGTATGTCTTATGGAGCGAAAAATACAGTAAAATAAGCAACAAATAAGGCAAATACACACACCCATAAATATATATATATTGCTATATAAATACATATATATAACAAAAATAATCTGCATGTCAGTAATATAAATTATGTAAATGCCCCGGTGGGTCCACGTGTTCTAGAAGGCTCGATCATTGGAAACTTGCACCACCGTCAGAATCACCGAGATCCAACAGGGAAACGAGCCGTGCAGGTCTTGGGGCTAGCAGTCACGTCGCTGTGGGCCACGTGACTTCTTTTTGAAATGGGTAAAAACTAAAAATCTGGTAAAATTCTGCACCAAACAAGGAACAACATTCCCCGGGGCTGGCATGCAGCTTTTCCCTCTTTCTCAGAAATCTCAGGTATCTTAAAATTTTGCAAATAAAGTCCTTTCTGGTTCTGTTCACATTCATGGAGCCGAGGTCTAGGTTTTCTGAGCACGGCTGTGTAAATAGACTTTTTACCCACGTGGGCAGAACTGTCCAAAGCGGTAGGGGTGCCATGACAGTTCTTTGTCATGCTGGACGGTCCCCTGCATGTCAGGATATTAAGAACCCCAGTCCACACGGCGACGGAAGGAGACTTGACTTTGGGGGGAGGGCACACACGAGATATACAGATGACATGTGACAGAATTGCACACTGGAAGCCTATGTACTCTTATGAACCAACATCACCCCAGTGCATGTAGTTTAAGAAAGAACCCTAGTCCCTACCCACAGATGCCGGCAGGACTCTTGGATCGACAGGACGATCAAAAAGGCACCCCTGCCTGACCAGGTGATGGTACAGTGGATAGAGCATTGGACTGGGATGAGGAGGACCCAGGTTCGAGACCCCAAGGTCGCCAGCTTGAGTGTGGGCTCATCTGGTTTAAGCAAAGCTCACCAGCTTGGACCCAAGGTCGCTGGCTTGAGCAAGGGGTTACTCGGTCTGCTGAAGGCCCACGGTCAAGGCACATATGAGAAAGCAATCAATGAACAACTAAGGTGTTGCAACGAAAAACTGATGATTGATGCTTCTCATCTCTCTCCGTTTCTATCTGTCTGTCCCTATCTATTCCTCTCTCTGACTCTGTCTCTGTATAAAAAAAAAAAAAAAAAAAAAAAGGCACCTCTGCTGTTTAGCAGGTGGACTTCGGAACAGAGGAGCCAGGTCTATGGACAACACCTGTCTGCATCTCTGGCTTCTCCTGGCAGGTCCACCATCCTCCTTGCTGGTAGTGGCCAAGGTGCAAGCAAAAGAGAACAGGACCCTGTCCTTGCCAGCACCGGCCACCTCTGAGACTGAGGGGACACGGGACACGTGGCAGCCATGCCGCCTACTGTGCAGGTCACGCTTACACTGCCAGATGCGTCCCGTCATTGCTATAATACCTCCAGGCTGGTGGCTTTTGTTTACCCACCCCAAGCAGCCAGGGCAAGATGGAGACCTTCAGGAGAAGACCGATGGGGCCAGGCAGCATGGCCGACACCATTTAAACAGAGAAATGGACACAGCCCTCAGCAGGTAGCTCCAGACATCCGACCGCTGAAGCCACACTGTTGGTTCATCAGGAACGCTCGACGAGACTTCCCCTTACGCCAAGTGACGGTGAAAGCCGGCATGGAGCAAGCAGGCCCTCGTCTTAAACCAGCGAGTTCTTCACGATGCAGAAGCTGTGCAGAAGTAACAGGAAGGATGATGGAGAGACAGCGGGCGTCCCTAAAGCCTGCCCACCGCCTGCTCCCCCCTCCCGTGAGCATGGCCATCCACGGGCACAGTTACCACTCTGTGTGGGCCATTATTATTATTACCATTATCACTCTCTTTGCTGTTATTTGACAATCCTCCATCCTGGCTTCCTATAATGCTCAGGGAGGGGCTTTAGAAACAAACCGGAATGATTCCAGCCCCCACCATCCTCCACCCCAGGATTGGATTAATATCTCAGAGAGCAGAGCCCAGGAATCGAAAGTTTGTAAAACTGTCCCTGGAGAGTCTAACGTGCCCCCCAGGCCGGGAACCGCTGCGCAGCGGTGTGGCCAACACGCACAGCAATAGTACCTCAGCGGTTCTGCTGCCCGGGAAAAGCCACTTCCTTCCCACCCGGCTGGGCTTTGTGGCTTCTCAGACGTGGCCGCACTTGAGAACCAACCATCTGGGGAGCTTTCAAGCCGTGGCTGCCCCGCCCTGCCCCGCCCGATGGCGCCAGAATCTCTGGGGGTGGGGGCAGCGGTGTCAGCGTTTTTTGTAAAAGCCCCCTGGGCGATTTCACTGTGAGGCCAGGACATCAAGCGGTCGCTCTCATTGCAGGGTTTCTGACCTGGAACACTGGAGTCACGGGGGAAGCATTTTAAATGCTGGTACCTGGGTCCCTCCTGCAGAGCCCCTGACAGAACCGGGTCTGCTGGGAGGGCTGGTGTCAGGCATTGAGAGAGCTCTCCCGGTGACAGCGCTGTGCAGTTGAGGGTGGGACCGGCAGGTTTTGGGGGGATGGGAGTGGAGGGGAGGAGATTCCACTTTACTGTGATGAGAAAGGGCAGAGACAGGGCTGCGTGATTCTAACCTGAAGCCATTGCCTCTTTCTGACCTAGCCAGCAGGACCTGCCCCGTAACACAGAGATGTGAGGTTACTTCACTGAGTTTGGCTGCAGCACAGGTGGTGGCAAGTTTGCTGTCCTTCTATTGAGGGTCCACCCCCACCCCCCGTTCCAGTGGCCAGAGCATGCAGGGCACCAGAGACATGCACATTCAGTAGAGTGGCTGGAGCGTCTTCCCTGACAACGTGTCGGCTGATGTAGCCCGTTCCTCCTGTTCCACTCTGGGTGGCAGTGTGTCCCCTCCCCATCCCACCCTGCCCAGATCCTGTTTCCCAGCCTCCCCAGAGGTGGCCACGTCACAGCCCAGGCCAGCAAGGAGTATGTGAACATTGGGAAGAAACTTGTTTTCTTAGAGTCTTGCCGACAGAGGGCAGGAGGTAGAGGGGGTGCGAAGTAGCAAACTGAGGAAAGCCACCACCAACAACGCAAAACAGACAGAAGGACCTCCATGGACCCATAGCGCTGGCCCAGACCTTCCTGGACACACAGTACCAGCCCAGATGGCTCACGTCCTCACTCCGCTGGTAATCCATTTTTTCCTTATGCCGCTGACCAGCATTCCCCCCAAAAAAGACAGAGCCTGGGACGCCCTGTTCCTAGCTCGTGTCATTGCTCTGCACTGTGTGACTTGATGCCACTGAGGAGAGCTGGGTGTCCACTCTCTGGCTAGTTGGCCAGCTGCCATGTCCTCCCACCGTGGGCAGGTCTGTTCTCCACAGAATTCAAGCTCCTCACATCATCCCAGCCCACCATATCCAGAGGGTCAGGGGCATCACCCCTCATGACACAATGCGGCTGCGGAAGCTCTTTACTGCGCACATCCTCACGTCAAAATGGTTCAGTTTAGAAAAGGAGGAGGCAGCTCCCACTAAGTGATCAGGGTGAAATATTTCCTGGAAATCTCCTGTAGACGTTCTTTTAGGTCCTATTAGCCGTAACTAGGCTGCCCTCACAGCCCTAAGTCAATTGTTCACAGAGGAGTAGGGATGACCATGATGTACTCTGACCCACTCAAGGTCCCCCCTCCCCGGAGCTGCAGGAAGAGACAGCCCACCAACACCGAGCACAGTGCTGCCCCAAACCCGAGCCACGTTTGGGCTGTTGCAGCAAGCAGAAGGGGGTGCTGTTTGCTAGGCAAGCCACAGGACCAGCCCAAGGGGCCCAGCTGGGGGACAAGGGAAGGCAGGAGTCAGAGGCAGAGAAAGAAGCATGCACCAAGGGAGGGACCCGTGAAAAGCATGTTGCTGGCAGGGAGAGGAAGCTCGTCACTGTCACCTCAAGACAGAGCCAACAAAATAACCCCCAAGGAGTTGCGATGGAAGAGGTTTGGCCCGAGACACAGCACGGAACTTTAGATGGGACGTGGCAGTGAGCTTGGACCGTCACATAGTCCCTGTGCGGCTCCCCATGTGGTCGGCAGGGGGTCCTTCCAGATTGAGTGACCCTCTGTGCTCAGGACGGCGCAAAGGTGGAGCATCCTGGGTGCGACACTCACCCAGACGTGTGGCATCAGCTCCCAGGTCCACTGGGCCCCCGGCTAGCTCACTGATTAAGGCCGTGACCCCCCACCCCCACCCCCATCAAACTCCTGCCCCTCCAGGACTTCTCTAATCTAAGGGAACCTTTCCTCAGTCTTGGACAGATCTCTCCGAAACCAAACTTAGAAAAATACTTTCTATTTTCCCAATATAAATATTTATATATCCTATATCTCCCCTAATAAATATCTGCATTAGCCGCAGTTGTCTTTAAATGACTTCTGGGCATCCGCTCTAAATAAACCATCAGAAACACACCACTTGCCACCAAAGATGTTTATTGTGATGTTTGTACGACAGTGAGAGGTTAGGCCATTGTCCACATAAAGTAAGTGTTGGCTGAACTGGGTACAGCTATGGGACACACTGGTGTGGTGTTAACTACAAGTATGTACCTATTGAAATTTAACCATTTAGAAACATGGAAAGATGTTTATGACATAGGTTTGTGTTAAATAAAACTGGATCATGAGAAAAGTCAAGGTCGCAAGCTTCTCCGATTACTGCCACATGAGCGGGGGAGGGAGGAGTAGGTGGCTGACACACCACAGATAATTATCGTTCACAGTTCTGGAACTGGACGTCAAAGGTCAGGGGCCAGCATGGGTGGGCTTTGGTCAGTGCCCTTCTTTTGGGCTATAGACAGTCGATGTTTTGCTGTGTCCTTGCATGACGGTGGGCATAGGGGGTCCGGTGTCCCTTATACAAGGGCACTGATCCCATTCACAAGGGTTCCACCCTCCTGGCCTCATCACCTCCAGGCCACACTGGTTTGTGGCATCATCACCTTGAGGGGGAGCCATTCGAATCCTAGAACCTGACCCACAAGATTAACTCGTATGTTGAGTGAAGAAGGAAAAGAAGAAAAAGAAGAAAGAGGAGGAAGAGGAGGAGGAGAGAAAAAGAAGGGAAAGGAGAAGAGGAAGAAAGAAGAGGAGGAAGAGGAGGAGGAGGAGAAAGGGACAGGAAATAATGAGAAAGCCAGTGACCTAGAAGGAGGAAGCAACTCACTTCTTCAACTATTTTTTGTCTTAAATAGCTAACCACATGTAACAGTATTAGAATTTCCAAAGTCCTTCTGAGAGCCCACCTCTGTTGACCTGTAAGCAAGCCAGGTAGAAGCCACACCTGAATCCCAGAATGCACAGCCTCCACAGAGCCACAAAATTCTAGGTCCCATGCAACCTGTGCTCAGAATACGCTCCCTTCGGAAACCCGGTTTTGAGCGACTAATGGAGTCATCGCTACACCAAGGACTTAGACTCCATGCACCTGACCAAGAAAAAGCCATCTCTACTGCCATCCTATGTCATTGAATCTAAAACACCTTAAGAAAACAAAAATAAAGACATGTGTCTTAATGTCAGTGAAGCGTGGGACTCCCAAAGTCAGGTTTTCTGTATCGGGCATTGTATAGGCAAGCTCATTCCCACCACACTTAGGGTGTGGTCTATGCTCACCTCCCAGCTTAGGAAATCAAAGCGCAGAGAAATCAAAACCCACAGGACAGGTGTATGAGCCAACCACACACACACACACACACACACACACACACACACACACACACACACACGAGGACTCTGTCTCCCTCTATTCAAAACGAACTGTAAGAAAGGTTATAAGACAACCGGAGAAACGTGAACACTAACTGAATGTTTGATGACATTAAAGAATTATTGCTGCCCTGGCCGGTTGGCTCAGTGGTAGAGCGTCGGCCTGGCGTGCAGAAGTCCCGAGTTCAATTCTTGGCCAGGGCACACAGGAGAAGCGCCTATCTGCTTCTCTACCACCCCCCCTCTCCTTCCTCTCTGTCTCTCTCTTTCCCTCCCACAACTGAGGCTCCATTGGAGCAAAAGATGGCCCGGGCGCTGGGGATGGCTCCTTGGCCTCTGCCCCAGGCGCTAGAGTGGCTCTGGTCGCGGCAGAGCGACGCCCCAGATGGGCAGAGCATCGCCCCCTGGTGGGCGTGCCGGGTGGATCCCGGTCGGGCACACGTGGGAGTCTGTCTGACTGCCTCCCCGTTTCCAGCTTCAGAAAAAAAAAAAAAAAAAAAAAAAAAAAAAAAAAAAAAGAATTATTGCTGGTATTTTGAGGGGGGGATACCATGATGACATTATAGTTCTATTTTTTCAGAAGTCTTCTATTTAGAGGTATTTTCTGAAGTATTTTTACGGAAATGATATAATTTGTCTCAAAGTCATTGCAGTGGTAGAAGAGATACAGGATAGCACAAAATGGAACGAGACAGGCTATGAATTGATGGCCACGGGAGGCTGACCATGCTGTGTTCTTTACTTTTGTTACTATTATTTAAAACCATTTTTAATGGAAGAGTCTACTTTACAATAAGAGCTTACTTTATAGTGAGAGTCTACTTGAATGTGCCTAGCAACTACAGTACTGTCGATGGCCCCATCCCCTTCCCAAGTTACTATGGACTTCTGAGTCCTCTTCCCTGCCCAATGGTGGTCACCTGAGCCCCCACTGCCAGACGCTGGTGACCACCAGTAGGAACACATGGCACCTCTGAGAGAGAAGGAGGGGGTTCGCAGGTGGGGGGTCAAAGGAAAAGTCCCCCCCCGCCGCCCACCTTGCCACTGACACCAGACGCGTGTGGGTTTCCCACACGGAGCACTTCCCTGCAGCACCCGCGGGGCTCCTGAAAGTCATCGTGATCCTGACACTGTCACCTGATGTTAGCTCCGACCTCACAGGCTAAGGGCTCAGTCCCAGGAGACTGCCCTCCTCTTGCAACAGACGCCGATGGTGGGTGGTAGGTCCCCAAATGAACCCCAACTTCTGTCCGACGTGGCTACGAATCGGAGGGCCTCACGACCCCCTTCTTGGGGTCTCAGTTTTCCCAGAACAGCTCACAGATTAGGGAAACACGTCGAACAATGTGTTACATATAAAGGATAGTGTTGGGGGTCCACGTGACCAGCCCGATAAAGAGAAGCCTGAAGGGAGGTCCAGAAGAGTCTTGAGCACAGAGCTTTCGTCCCCGTGCAGCTGGGGTTGCCCCCCCCCCCCCGGTACGTACGTGCCTGCGTTCCACCCCGAAGCGCTCCGAACTCCGGATTTGGGGGGATTTTACGGAGACCTCATTGCGTAGCCACAATCCATCTTCAGCTCAATCACCAGCCCTTACCGCCCTCTGGAGAGTGGGCTGAGGCTGCAGCGGCCAAGCTTCTCTCCGTGGTTAGGTCTTTTGGTGACCAGCCCTTACCGGAAACCATCCTGGCCAACCAGAGTCACCGCGTTAGAACAAAGGACACTCCTGTCACCCAGGAAACTGCTAAGAATATATAGGTTGTTTGTGTCAGGAACCAGGGGCAGAGAACAACATCGCACTACTGTCTGTCACGTCACAAAGGGACGCAGGCACCCTCTGTCCCCCATGCCTGGGCCGGTTTGGAGTTTCATTAGAAGGGCTGCAGTTCTGAGTGTGACCACAAGATGGAGGCGTTGCCCCGGAAAACCCTGCCCATGCTCTGGGACGCACCTCCGTGGGGAGAGGGGTCCCGCCCCCCTGCCCCGCCCATCCTCAGCGGAGCGTGGCTGACCACCGCCCTCCCGGAGTCGCTCACTGAAGGCGGCATTTCTGCTCACTCTCAAGTTCACCAACAAAGTTTAGCTTGCCAACTATATACAATATACATATTTTTTATCCATGCAGGTTTGTTTCCTGGGATTTTTAAAAATTATTATTTTTCAATTCCCCCTCTTTTTTAAAATTTCATATACTCTGATTTTGTATTTCAAGGCAAATTAGGTAGAAAAATGTCGGTCCTCTAAAGTCACACGGAGATGTACGGAGGGACAGGTTGCCTGACTGCCATCTAACTTGACCCCGAGACCTCCTACCCCTCTCTGAGCACACAGCTGGTCTTCCGTCTGTGCGGTGAAAGACGTCACGGTGGCTTCACAACTCAGACACACGCAGGCTCACACTCACACGCTTGGTCACATGTATGCACACACATCCATATATGTGCATACTGGTGCATTGTCATACCCACACTCTCACTTGTCACACACACACATATACAATTATACCTGCACTGTCACCCAAACATCCATCTGCACACGTCCCCACTCACTGTGTCTGAGTGTGTGTGAGTAGGTGTGAGCATATATGCATGAGTATGTGTGCATGTGTGTGAGTATGTGTATAGTTGAGTTTGCGGGTGTGTGCAGCACACACACCCACACACGTTCAGACTCACACACATGCACTTACAGGTCATGCTTCCAGGTACACCCCAGCTGAGACAACCGCAGGTGTTACAGACCTTCCTCTGCATCTCCAGTGGCACCTACATCGTGTTCAGCATCCAAGTATAAGAAAACGTTTGGTTTTTTTAAAGGAACTAACAAGACACTTGAAACTGGAAGAAGAATTTTAACTGATCCTCTCTTCTTTCTGGGTCGATTAACTTCTGAAAGAGCAAACACTGGTCCATGTTATCACTGACCAAATTTGTGACAAATATCATTTGTGACATTAAAATTTGAGGCACAAGTCATGCCCAAAACAAGGATCGATAATCAAAACAGGCCCTGGTGGGGTAGGCCAGCGGCTAGGGCATCATCCGGGCACGCTGAGGTTGCAGGCTTGGTGCTGGGTCAGGGCACAAACACGAGTCAACCAAGGATGGCATGAATGCGTGGAACGGTGAATTGATCTCTCTCTCTCTCTCTCTCTCTCTTTCCTCCTTTCTCCCTAAAAACCAATTTCTAAAAATGTCAAACAAAACACACACGGATTGGTTGTTCTGAGTGAGCTGCCCTGACAAGGGATGGTACAGCTTCGGGGTGAGCCTCTCACCCCCACTTTACAAAGGCAACCAACACCTATGTAGGTCTGCAGGCAGGAAGTGGCACTTGTCACTGAATAAAAGCTCGGTGGCCGAAGCGTGGCCAGAACATCCCCCCTGTGTCCTCAGGGCTGCCAGAGTGCCTGACCCCCTGAGTTCTCCCTGGGGATCGAATGCGGGAACCTGGAGTGATTGAGTGTGAATGTGTAAGTATATGGGTGTATCTGTGTGTGCATGTGTGAGAGTGAACACATATATATTTGAGCTTGAAAGTGTGTGTGCATGAGTGTGTTTGGTAAGTATTAGCCCAATAAAAGTGGTGGCTCAAAGTCACACAAGCAAGAGGACACTTCAGTTCGCTCCAGCCTGTCTTAAAAGTGCATATTTTTATAGATGCTATTAACCAATGTCACCTCTATAAATGCTATTTAAAAACAGAATCAAGTGCACGCTCTTTCTAGTACAACCATTGTCATTTGAGGCTGACCACCAAAGGAACCGTCCAGAAAGGTTGCGAGGCCAGGTGGCCCAGGTACAGGGACCAGGCTGTTCTCTGACGCACATCTGTGATGAGCTCGGTCCAGCCTTGTCCAGTCAGTTGGCAGGGGGCAGCGGTCGCCCCTATGCACATGGCTCTGTTTGTTTATTAATTTAGATATTTTCCCCCACATATTTTAAGCTACACATTCCAGCTTGGACATTTCAAAGTATCTTTCATGGAACTGTTTAAACCACTCATTTTTAAACTGTTTTTGTCTATTTTTCTTAGGCTTCTCTCCAGAAACACAGAGCTACTTTGGGGATTTTGAAGATCTACACCTTTGGTTGGAGATGTCTTGTGAAAACATCCTCCTTCCCCAGCATGGTTTGCTCTCTCAGAGCCGCAGATAATTCGGCGTCTTCATCCCAGAATGAACGATTGGATAAAAGCAGCCGTTAGTTCCTAGGGAGCGGCCGAAAGTTCCCTGTCGGGGTGGGTTACAGGTTGTTCTGTCCGTTCTACCATTGGAAAAATAGAAAAAGAATTTTGCCGGGGTCTCCCAGCAGCGCCCTCAGCTGCCTCATGACAGCTCTTCTCTGTGCCCACCGGAGGAGTCCTGTGACTGACCCTTCTGGTTCCTCATGTTAGATTGACTCTCTAGAAAGGGAGGCTGACGGCAGAGGTGTGGGGGTTGGGAGGTCTCGAAGAAAAGCCGACATTCAGCGCACGGACCCAGCGCAAAGCTTCCCAAGGGCCGAGGAGATGCCTGCAAAACTTCTGCATGATGTCCCGAAAGAAAGAGGGCTGGAGGCACCGTGAACCGGTCACTGAGGCCGGACATAAGAATGCCTCCTGTCCACACACGAAGGGATAAAGAGTTGGGTTCGATTCCACAGACATGACTAGCTCGTTAGTGTTAAAATGAGAGCAAATGAACGTTTTCTGACACATGTCCAAACGAATGCTCCGAACATGTCCCCAGACTGTGCTTCACGTCCCCTGAAACACTGGCTGGTCCAAGTGTACACGTAAGGGGGACAACTTTGTCTTGGAGACCGTGTCCCCCAACAGAACATTATACAGCACTGGTCTGGTGGTTCTGGCCATTATCTTGACCTTTAACAAAAACAAGGCCGACTTGATCCATGAAAGCAGCTGCTGACCACACAGGGTCACTTAAGTGCTCGGTGGCTGGAACCCAGGTGGCATTCTCTCCTCTGCCCTCACCCTCATGCTTACCCCTGCCTGCCACTGTGGCATGGCCGGCTTTGCCAGGCTGCATCTGCCTGGTGTGTGCCCAGCTCCACAGCCGACAGGAGCTCCCGGAGCATGTAAGCTTGTGCCTTAATCAGGGACCGTTGAACACACACTGGTTAAGTGCAGGCTTGGCACCAGACCCTATGCCGGGGGTTGGGGGCTGGGGGAGTCCAGACCAGGTCCTTGTGCTCAGGATGTAGCTAATCACAGTTGGGTGTCTTGAGCATTATGGTTGGAAATGCAGCATGCAAGTGTGTGTGTGTGTGTGGGGGGGGGTGCTTCAGAAAGTGGACTCAAGAGGTTGGGGCTTTCCTGGACACAGCGAAACCTAAGTTATGTCTTTAAAAAACACACAGAGGTTGACCCCAGGCACTGGGGGCAGGGGCCGAGTCTCCCAGAATGCCCAGTGAAGGGGGTGACAGACGGAGGTATTAGGAAGGAAGAAAGGCAGACATAGCTGGAGGGCCACCCGGTCCCAGGTCTCACCCTCAGGAAAGTCCCTGCACGTCCCACTAACCCCTCCAGAGCGCGGCACCCCCGGGGGCGGGGGGAGGTTGGCTCCCATCCAGTCCCTCCGCCCCACGTTCTGTGTAATTACTTATGGCTTTTAAAGGTTCCCCTCTTTCCCACCCCTGCTTTTAACCCCAACAGCTTCGATGACAACCTGCCAGAAACAGGCCTGCCAGCCCAACGGAGAGAGGGGGGTGGGGGCTGGCAGCGGCCGCCCCCCCCCCCACAGCTGCCCCCGCAGGTGCCGCCTGGCCTCCATGTGCGCCTGCGCGCGCAGCGCCTGTCACAAGGCGGTGGACGAGGTGATTAATTAGCGGCGTGGCCTGGCGGGGACGCGTGCCGGCCTCCACATCTGCCCCGGGACAGCGGGGGGTCAGCCTGTGGTGTCACTCCTCTCCCTCTCACTCCCTCCGAAGCCTAATTGGCTGTGACACGTGGGCCAGCTGTTCAGAGAGGCGGAGCGCGGCGGGCGCCCGGGCTGGGCAGGTGGACACGCTGAGACGGTATGCGCTGCTGCTGCTGCTCGGAGGATGCAGCTTCCTTCCGCGTCTGGGAGGGCTGCCGGCTTTGGGCGTCGGCGTTCTCTGCTTCTTTATCCTCCTTTCCTCCTAGTCACCTCCAGGAGGGCGGGCACAGGGGCAGGAGGAGGATTGGGGGTTCCCTCGGGGGGCATTGGGCAGCACCCTTGCCCCCTAACACCTGGAAAGCTCCCTCCGCTCCTGGACTGACATCAGGTGCCCCTCTTACTACTCTTACTGTGAACTGAATGTGATCAGACTGACTCCTAACGAGAACGAGAGAGTGTCCAGCTTTGGGATTGGGGCAGGGGCAGGTCAGAACTTCCAGGAATTAGACCAGGAGGGAGAGAAGCCCTGGAGAGAGGGACAGACCTGGTACCGGGGAATGAGCAAAGGGCATTGCCCAGTCTGTGGGATGAACAGGGTTCAAGAAGGGATGCTTTGCTGTAGAAAGCCTTGAAGGCCACTTGACAATCCACTGTCCCACCAAGCAGTGGACGCACCCTGAACCCTGTTCTGAAGGTGACTAACAAAGCAACCAGTGCCCCCACCCGGGCTGAGCAGGAGCCAGAGGGGTAGCGTCCTAATATTCACAGAGCCCTCTCAGCTCTGTTCTGGGGTGGCTACACCGAGGACTTAGACTCCATGTACCTGGCCAAGAAAAAGCCATCTCTATGTCATCCTGTCACTGAACCTAAAACACCTTAAGAAACCTTTACTGTACCGGGAAGGGTGCTAATCACTTCTCTACTGCTGGGTGGGGTGGGGTGGGCTGGGGCGGGGACAGGCTCCCTGCCTCTCCAGGTCCTGGGACTCAGAACTGAGGCAGGTGGTGAATTTGAATGAGTCACTCATTCCACAGCCTTTACAGAACTCGACCCTGGGTCCAGCACCGTGATGGGCACCAGACACAGAAGAGCAGGAGATGCCCATGGCCAGTCCTGGAAACAACTGGAGCCCCAGGTACAACCCAGGGGGAGGCAGAGCCAAAGAGCCAGGCACAGGCCAGCCTCAAGTCAGAGGCGGGTCAGGGACCAGGGGGCTCCTGGGGGGCACTTCTGAGCTGAGCATGGAAGAAGTGGCCATTAGGAACCAGGGGCAGGTGTTGGCAGGGGTGACCCAGCTTATGCCTGGGACAGGCATGGGGGGCACTACAGCAATCGTGCTCCCCCCTTCTGGGCCTGGAGGCCCCCAGGGGAACGCCACACTCAGAGATACCCCTGGAAAATGGGGCACATCCCCCTGTGGGTTTATGGGCTCTACTTCGAGCCAACCTTGCTGCTAAGGCAGTAGAGGCCACTGGGCCCGCACGTGGGCAGCCAGAGGTGGACAGGGCCCATGTCCCCTCCGCGGTGGGCGGTAGCGAGCTCGTTAGGAGGCAGGGTCTGAGTGCACAGGTAGCAGCGGGTGTGCAGGTGGCCCCACCTGCTGTCAGCACTCCGAGCAGCTGCGGTGGCTCTGACACCTCACTTCTCATTAGCCCCCTGCCGGGCCACCACCCGGGCAGATGACAGAGTGTTGCTGGTCCTGAGCCCGGCTCCCGCCAGCCGATCGCCCAGGCGCCCACCTTGTCCCCTTTCCTGGTCCTCCAGCCCTTGAAGCAGGGACATCAGAGCTGGGGCAGAGAAGCAGGAAGCCGGTGCCACCCTTGCTCCTTGGGGTCCACATGTTCTTACGTCCCCATGAAGTAGAGGGATGTGTTCCACACAGGACGAGCCATGCACCTGACCGGTAACGAGGGTCCTCTTTCTGATGCTTGTCACCTAACAGAAGGGTGAGATCGCCGTGTGGCCAGGACAGCAGCCGTGCAGCGACTGGAGACAGCCTGACCCACACAAAGGGTTCGAGTGACTCGGGGACGAAGCAGGGGCGAGGGCCAGGCAGGCTCTCGGGGACCTGCATGCTCTGGGACCTGGGCTGCAAAGCCCCACCCAGAGGGGTCACCGCCCAGCAGGGAGGTGCAGACTGTGGCCTGAGACATTCCAGGCAGCAGACTGCACAGTGCGAGCAGGGACACCAGGTGAGGGCCAGGTGAGCAGGACAGACAGCTGGCAGTGAGGAGCAGGGTGGGACAGGGCTCTGACAGGGAGGGCACCCCAGATTGCGGGGCCAAAGGAGCAGAACAGCCTGGGCACCGGGGCAGCCTGTACCCTTCCTCAGGGCGGGGGGGGGGGCGTCACAAACACGTTTTCAATATGCCTCCCCAATATGACTTGCCTATCTCATATTTAAATATAAACAAATAATCTAGGTGGCATGCCCCATGTTTCCAAATACCCAGACATTTGTGATGGTCACGTCAAAATGTCTGTGGATGGGTCCTGGCCGCGCAGCTCTGTCAGAACAGTGGTCCCCAACCCCCGGGCCGTGGACCCGTGCCAGTCCGTGGGTCATTTGGTACCGGTCCGCAGAGAAAGAATAAATAACTTACATTATTTCCGTTTTATTTATATTTAAGTCTGAACGATGTTTTATTTTTAAAAAATGACCAGATTCCCTCTGTTACATCCATCTAAGACTCACTCTTTTTGCTTGTCTCGTGAAAATATTTTCTGACATTAAACTGGTCTGTGGCCCGAAAAAGGTTGGGGATCACTGAGTTAGAGCGTCATCCCAAAACACTAAGGCTGCGGGTTCGAGACCCAGTCAGGGCACATACAGGAAGCAATCAATGAACTTACAACTAAGTGAAGTGAAGCAACAAATGAATGCTTCTCTTTCCCTTTCTTTCCCTCTCTGTCTCTCTAAAATCAATCAATACATTAAAAAAAATAATATATTAAATGTGAGTTCTGAAAAATACACTTTTTTAAAAAAGAAGTCTATGGATGGTTTCACAGCAAACGACCGGGTGTTTGGTATTATGACGACAAGCTATGTCACAGTTTATTTCCTGAGCTGGAAGGCAGTCTGAGGGGGGTGACACTCCCCGTTGCTGCTGTGACTCCTGCTTGCCCTGCACAAACAAGGTGCCTCCATACCACGGGCACAGACCCCCACTCACCAGGCTCGCCCCGGGAGTGCCAGCACGGCTGAGCGGACGGCTCCGCCCCCCATCAGGCCAGGCTCAGGCCGCTTCTGAAGCACGGACAGGACAGCCGAAGCACCCAGCCTCCCGCCCAAAGCACAGCAGCGGTCAGCGCGTCCTCACGCCCGAGGAGGAGATGGAAAGGGGGGGGGGAGGAGACAAAGCAGGAGGCGGCAGGAAGAAAGGGACAAGGGGACAAGAAGGGCACAGGCATGGGCGAGAGTCCGCTACGCGCCCCGCAAAATAACAGGGGCACTGCGGAGCCACGGGGACGCCCAGCTGCTGGCACGACGACAGAACTCACTTGTGCGTCTCGCAGTCGTAATTAAAACCTCTCAGTCAGATGCTATGGAGAGATTAGTTGTCACATTGCGTTAAAGGAGTCCTGGCCGTATTCCCTACAAGAGCACAGGCTGCCTGCGGTCCTGTCATCTGTTCCTGGGCACGGAAACCGCGGCCAGAGCACCTCCCTGGCAGGTCCCAAGTGCAGCAGCCCTTGGTGGCTGGGGCACATCCTGTCTACTGCACGGGAGAGAACTGGACCCCGTCCCCAGGCCAGCCCCTCCCTCCCTGGGCCCCGTGACCACTCCATTTCCTTCGACCAAGGCGGCAATCCACACTGCTGAGAGACTCACTTCTCAGTCTTGCCTCTCAGGAAGGTCACTCAGAAAGTTCAAGAGGCCACCAGGGCGGCAGGCAGCGGGCAGTGACCGAGATGGAGGGGAGGAGGCCCGGCCTGGACACAGGGGGATGGCACTTCCTGCTCCTCCGCATCACCGCCTGAGACCTGGGATGCCCTCCTCTTTAGCTGGCTCTCTGGACCTCTGGGCCCCCAGAATGGGTTCTGTGGCCAGTAAGCACAGTGAACAGCAGTGAGGTTCAGGGACAGGGTCTAACAAATAACCGGTTGGCTCAATCAACACTCTGTCGGCCACACCAGCCTTTTGGCTGAGCGGACTGCTAATTGCACTGAATTTCTGAGCCCGATAGTTGGTCACAGAAGGACGCACAGGGACCACCTGAGGAGTCCACGGACACCTGTCCTTGCACATCTCCCACAGCCTCCCCCTGGGGGAAAACTCCCTTTCTTGTTCACATAATGCCCCTCCTAAACCCTAACCGGAGGCAAGAAACTTGTCTTCAACACCATCAAGAAAGTGGAGAGGCAATCCCCAGAACGGGCAAAAAAAAAAATACATGCGAATCACACATCTGAGGAGGGCCCTGCATCTGGACCGCGGAAAGGATTCGTCCACTCAATAACAGAAAGACAACCCAGTTTGTCTAAATGGGCGAAGGCTCTGAACAGATATTTCTTCGAAGACACACAAAGTGGCTGAAAAGCTCACGAAAAGGGGCCCCAAGCATTGTGTGCAGTCGGAGAAAATGCGCAACAAAACCACAGAAACTAGCACCTCACTCCCACGAGGACGGCCCTCGTGAAATGACGGGCTAACACAAGGGTGGGTGAGGGTGTGAGGAAATCAGAACCCTCGTGCACTGCTGTTGGGAATGGAAAGTGGGGCGGGTGCTTTGGAGAAATATCTGGCCGACCTCAAAAAGTCAGACAGAGAGTGACCGTAGGAACCAGCAGTTTTACTTCTAGACATATATACCCTGAGACATGAAAACGGACGTCCATACACAGACATGTGCTGGAGCATGCATAGTATCAAAAAGTGGGAACCGTCCACATGCCAGCCAATGATGAAAAATGGATAAACAAAATCAGGTATACCCAACCAGTGGGGGGTATTTTCAGTAATAAGAGGGATGCCACAACCTTGGAAACACTATTGCTCAGTGAAAGAAGCCAGACACAAGGTCACACACTGTATCTTTCCAGTCCTATGCATTATACACAGGCAGAGGGTTATGCAAACATCCAGAGTAGGCAAATCCACAGACACAGTGAGTAGATCCTTGGTGGCCTGGGACTGGGCAGGGAGGTGTGGCGGGGTGGACGGGGACTGTCCACGGGTACAGGTCTTTGACTGTGTCTGAAAAGTTGCACCACCAGGTAGACGGGGCGTGGCACACAGAACCAGGTCTCCACAAACCAGGGATGTGGCCTGGGGTTGGGTTGGGTCCCCAGAACGAGTCACGACCTCTCATGCCCTACGGCTGGGTAGAATTTCCATCATGCCTCCTCCGACCTGGATGCGCCCACGAGAAAACGACAACAGGTCATCTGGAGAACTGAAGCCAACGCCCACAAAACAACGCTCGGCCGGACGGCACGCCACACCCTGATGTGATTTTGCTCTCTTTCTTTTTATTCAATATGCTGGCCGGGAGCCGGTGACCTGTTCTCACGACCTGCCAAGGCACTATAACTCTCAGTGTAAAAACTGTCCCTTCTCCATCCATTAATTACCGGTACCCCTTTGCCTTAGAATGCCCCTTGTGTCTGCGCTAGCTCCTGACACACAGCCTGCCCCTAGAAAGCTCTCGTTCACTTCATTCCCCTTGGGATTCGAGTCACATTTTTTTTTTACCTTCATAGGAAATACTTGAATGTGGAACCTAAAAGCAGAAAGAAAGCCCCGATCTCTCTGCCTCTTCATCGGTGAGCGGACAGGTGAGTCCGGAAACGTGGTGGTTTTTCGCGGGGCTGGTTACAGACATGGGGGCCGTCATGACATGGTGTCCTTCCCGAGCATAACTTCCTCTCTTCTCTCTGTGAACAACCATGCCCTCCAATCATCAAGTTCAGGATCGGTGCCATGTCAAGAAAGGGTTTTTGAGGGGATGAGATAGTGGGGTTTTGGGAGATTCTCAAATTGTGTATGTATTTTTGATGATCAAATATGATATTTCATTTACTGAAAAATCTATCCTTTCGTATAGTGCTATGGAATTTTTTTTTTTTTGCGGTAAAATACACATAGCATAAACATTACCATCTTGACCGTGTTTAAGCCTACAGCTCAGTGGCATTAAGGACATTCACACTGTTGGGCAGCCGTGACCACTGTCCGCCCACAGAACACAAAACGGAAACCCTGTCCCCAGTAAGCACTGCCTCCCCCTCCCCCAGCCCCTCTATCTCCGGTACCCACTGTGGTACTTCCCGCCTCTAGCCATTTTCAGGTCACGTTTTACGTGGAGGCCGCCCAGCCAGCCACAGACGCCGAGTGGACAGGCAGGACTGGGGCCAACTCTATTTAGCTGTGCACAGTGTTCTAATTTTAAATGACACTCCTGAGCTCGGCAGGTGGCCCCGTGGGGCAGCGGTGGCCTCTGACGCTGCTCATGAGATTAAGGGAACAGTGAACCCCAGTAAGCAAAGCCGTGGATGGTAAGAGAGGCTGGCGCCGCAAGGCGGACGCGGACGGGTGACCCCACACTCTGACCGCAGAGGCCGCGTCTCTGAGGACAGGCAGGGGCACTCACTATGACTGACAGCAATAAAGGCAGAGCAGCTGGTGTGCCGTTAATAATCTTGGGCTCCCGGGAATCCACCCCTCCCGCCCCCGCCCCCAGTGGATGAGGACAAACAGGGCTGTCGTCAGCGCGCACTGGGAACCCCCTTCGGTCGCCCTGGAGGCCTGGCTGCATATCCCGCACCTTCTCAACTTGCTTTCCTCGGGGGCTGGTGACATTTATTTTCTGACCCCAGGGTGATATCTCATAAAGGCAAAATTACCCCTTCCCAGCGCCAACCCGAGTCATCCGTGCAGATCATCCCTGTAAATGGCGGCCGTCGTCACGCGCAGAGCAGCGGTGGCAGCGGCGGAGGCCCGGGTCCTTGTTGTCCTCTCCTGTCTGTGCCAAACAAGGCCAACTTCTCTCCTGTCATGCTCTGCAGCCCTGGCATGGACAGTAGACTCCTAGAGACAACGTACACAAAAGCCATCGTACGAGCCACAGAAAGCCATCACCTGTGGTGGGCACAACGTGGCTGTAAGCCATCACATTTCTCACGGTCCCCAGAACACGTGCACATTCAGGCATTGCTAGTGAGTGGCCGGGCGGGTGTCTCTCCCTGGGGAATCGGCATGAAACGGTCCAGGAGGAGATAACAGGGCGCCCTCCTCAGTTTGGACGAAACACGGCACGTGGCAAGTTCACAGGAGCCACACACACACACCCTCTCTTTAGGGGGGCTGTGGGGTAAGAAACTCCCGAGGAGAACAACACTAAGCCTTCTGGATCGTCCGTGCAAGGCAGCCGTGGGTGTGGAGCAAGACACTGGGGTTCACATCCAGGCTCCGGCTCTCGCTCACTGGGACCCCCAAGTAAGATGTAGACCGTCTGAGCCTCTAGTTTTCCATCTGGCAGAGTGGGTGTCAGAGCACGAGCTGCCTTCCTGGGGTGCTAAGGGAGCAAAGCCGCGCACAGGGGGGCGAGCCATCTTAGGGGAGATATGTCAGAGGGTGTGCGTGCCATCTTGCTGGGAGGAAGTGGCATGGTCTGAACCCACGGGACACCCGTGTCAGGATTGACAGCGACCTTGTAGAAAAGACCGATCTCGAGAGCCCCCAGGCCTGGAGGTTTCTAATGCAGCAGGTCGGGGTTTCCACCCTGCAAATCTTCTCGTTGAAAGTGGTAGAACTGTAAGGTAATAAATTTGTATCATCTAAGCCACTGAGGCTGGGGTCATCAGTGACAGCCACAATAGAAACACACAGCATGGAAACACAAACATCCCCTTAACCTCTGCCCACCGGCCCTCGACAGCCTCTGGAGTGGGCAGCACAGCCACTTCTCTTCCCTAGAGCAGACAATCAACTGCTCGGAGATGCATTTTAAATCCATTATTGTTCGCTGGAATCTTGTCCTCCCCCACATCCCCCCCCACACATACACACATGCCCCCCCATGGTCTGGTAACTCAGCCTCTACCCCAAAGTCAGCTCAGGTCAGGCCACCAGGTGGTCCAGGCAGACACATGGGACATTCAGGCATTAGTGTGATGAGGGAAGAAGACAAAGAAGGGAAGGCCACAGAGCTGACCTCCCACGACAGCGGAGTCTGGAAAACGTGAGGGCCAGAGCCCAACCTGACCCCCCGCCTGGGCCACATGGTCCCACAGAATCAGCGAGCGGGGGACACGACCCCCGGCTGGAACAAGGCGGACCTGGAGGAGACGGTCCCGGTTGAATTCGTTGGCACCGAGAGAAGTGAAATGGTGAGGGGTGCTTTTTGGGTTTTTTTTGTTTTGTTTTGTTTTGTTTTGCAAAATCCTGGCCTGTGGACGGGTTTGAGAGGAGAACGCAGCCCAGGAGGAGGACAGCAGACACAGCCTCCCTTTGTCCGTCTGTCGGAACAGACCGTGCGTTCCTGGCCACCTCTTGGGAGCCTCTGGGCCTGGGCTGGGCTGGGGCTGACTTGGCCCTGTCCATTTAAAAATGTTTGATTTGATTGCACAGCAAAATGCTTTTTGAAAAGCTGGGCTATTATCCCTGAAATAGAAAAATTAAAAAAAAAAAAAAAGAAAATTGAAAAGCACCTTTGAAGTCAGTTACCCAAATGAAACCTGTGACATCAGAGCGATGGCAGATAAGTGGGGGTGGAGGGGGGACAGAACAAGGCCACCATTGACCGCCGGATGGGCCAGGCCCACGCCGCACTTTACACCCCACCAATATAAGTCACAGATGAAAGAAGCCCCGGGCAGCTCGCCTGACCCCTGGGCTCTGTTATCTCCACTCGATTGCACAGCGTTTCGCCTGAAACAAACCCTCACTGTCTCCCCCGGGGGCAGGTGAGTGTCAGCCGTGCGGCGCAGGCCGGCTTGGCCAGGTGACGAGGATGCCATGCATAGCACAGGGCCAGCAGAGGGCCCGCGGATCAAGCCCTGTCTTTATTACCACTCTTCTCCTGGAGGCCGGGGGACAGGGCAGCAGAGTGCAAACCGAGGGCAGCAGAGAGAGCCCACAGGGGGTGGGAGCAGTGATAGACAGGCAGCTCCCTCTCCAACAGATGGGACATCGCCCCGAGGACCGGCTCCAGCTGCCCCTGCGGCCTCTGCGTAGCCTCACCAAACTACCAGAACTATGCGGTGGCATGGTGGATTGGGACAGGCCCGGGTGAAGTTCTGGCGTCCCTTAATAGTGTCAACTAGTGCCTGACCAGGTGGTGGCGCAGTGGATAGAGCATCGGACTGGGATGTGGAGGACCCAGGTTCGAGACCCCGAGGTTGCCAGCTACAGCAGGGACTTATCTGGTTTGAGCAAGGCTCACAGGCTTGAGCCCAAGGTGGCTGGCTTGAGTAAGGGGTCATTCACTCTGCTGGAGCCCCCAGTCAAGGCACATATGAGAAAGCAATCAATGAACAACTAAGGAGCCGCAATGAAGACTTGATGCTTCTCCTCTCTCTCCCTTCCTGTCTGTCCCTATCTGTTCCTCTCTCTGTTTCTGTCACACACACACACACACACACACACACACACACACAAAGTGTCAACTAGTTACTGAAAATGGTGCATCCTTGAGGATGGTCTCTCAGTGATTCCAAACCAGAACCAGGGTTCTCAAACTCACCAAGAAGGGTCTTGCTGGGCCCATCCCAGACCGTCCGTTTCAGTGAGGTTATATTTCCAACAAATTGCTACCTAGACATTGCTGAGGCTGCCAGGGTCCAGGACCCACATGTTGAGGTCCGCTGGTCCGTAGGGCATGTGCTGGTCTGTGTTCACCACCACTGTTACATACGGGGTTCGGTCAAGTCCAGTCCACCAGGAGTTAGGTGCCACACAAAGTGAGGAGGGCACCGACGTGAATAACAGGCTGGACAGGTGAGCGTCTCGACCCTCGGAACTCCGGAACAGAACAGGGTCAGACAAAGCCCTACTCTGAGTCTTTCTCTCAACAAGTACCCAGGGTAGGTTTGCAATTTTTAACAACAACTCCTGAAGATACCTCGTGGGTAGGTGTCATCAGGAAGGGGTGGCAAAGGCAGGTCAGGAAGAAAATTTGGCAGGTAAACGCTTCCCTCAGGCAGGATGACTCTGTGCGCCTAGCAGGTGCGCTGTGGAATGGAACTCTGCACACTGAGGGCAAGGAAAGGTGGGAGACAGTGGGGGAGGGGGAGAGGGGAGCACAGGCTCCAGGATGGGGGACATTTACAAGATGTGACATGGGGTCTGCAGAACACCAGTGTGCCCACAGGAGCCCAGCACGGCAGCTGCCGGGCAACAACACAGAGACCTTCTCCCACTGGAGGGCAAGTCTCCGCATCCTTTCCAACCCCCCCCCCCCCCCCCCCCCGGGCATGGCCGATCATCTGTGCCTGGTTCTCTCCCTCCTGGGAGACAGAGAAGAGTTGATGGGTCTTCGCTGTGGCTTGAGGGCCACCAAAAATCCCCTTGTCTGTGCTGCCCCGCCCTCCCAGATTGGGGTGCTCCCCTCAGGTCTGATGTCACAATCCTCTAACAGGCGTCACATGTGGGTCAGGGAAGGTCAGGGCTCTCTGTTTCTAGAGGCCACAGGAGAGAGGCACATACATCACCCATGGAGCTCCGTGAGCACCTTTAGCTGCTGCCACAAGGCGACAGGGATGGATGGGGCTCTAGAAAGTGAGCCCACCCATGGGACAATGGATCCTGCTGTGAGGCTAACCTGGGACCACCCGGCTACTGAGCAATGGGAGGGCTGATGCTTTCAAAGCAGCACATGGCTCCGTGCCCAGCCAGCGGACTATCTGCATAGATCACACCCGTGAAAAGAAAACTTTCAACAGCCAGAGATCCCAGGCACGATCCCATCGGCACAGATGTCAATTTCAACTTCCTTTTATCATTGGTTGTTCCATCAGGCGTCTTCTTCTTCGTGACCTTGCCCAGAGCCTGATTCCAGGCCAGAGCGAGTGTGCTGGCCAAGGTCTCGGAATTCATGTGACTTTGGATGGTGACGCGGCCACCGGCCATTTTCCCCGTCAGTCCATTTCTTCCCATTAACGAAGGGGGATCCCCAGGATGGTGGCGGCCGTGGTTGGATTCCAGGTCGCCACTGTGCCCTCTGTAATTTAGGAACCGCTTTGATTATGCAGGTGAATACCGGGACTTGTTTCCCGAGCAGATGTTGGGTGGAAGTTCCTTCCCTGTGATTATAATTTTCTTGGGTCAAAGGGAGAGTAACTTGAGAAGGCAGCTCTGGGAAGGAAGGCAAGGAGGCAGCCACAGGATGAATTTTTGAACTCGCCAGCCCACATTTTTTTTAACTACACAATCCACAAACTGACCTTATTATTAAGTGTAATTACCAGCCCCAGGCACCGGCGACGGGGCCCCCACAGAGTGACCTGAGCTTGCTACTGTAGGAACCACCATCAGACCCATTGAAGGGTTATGAACCCCTGGACGTGATCATTGGGCCAAGGTAGTGTCAGAGACCGAAGACCTTGATCAGATCCTAAAGAATGTCTAAGACCCACCATTAGGTCCTTAAAAGGTATGTGTACCCAGGCCCCACCTAAAAACATGAAAGATGTCTTGAATGCAACCTGTATTTTCCAGTATCGATTATCAGGAAATAATTAAGGCTTCTCCCCACCCACCACCCGCTTCCTCCCAAAATGCCTGCACCAGCTCCAGACCTGTTGATTCAGTGATGTTTTCTGGAAGTGGGGATAGGGGCAGGTCTCAGGATCCCATGGGTGCCACGCCAATCAGATAAATGGTTGGCTCGAGGCCGCTCTTTCTCACAACGTAATTTTGAAGCCCGTGTGCATTTCAGCAGCTCACCCACCATCTCCGGAACACCCATCGAAGTGTTTTAAGAGCAGAAGGGAGTGAGAGCTGGGACCCATGGGGACGAGAAGCATGGAAGGAACCCCCGGGGAGGTCGACTGAACCGGCCACCCGCAAGCAAGCTGTTTGCTCCACGCCGAGGACGGCATCTTAACAACCACGAGGATGTGAAGAGTCTCCTCCAGCATACATCTGTGCCCCGTTTCCAACAAGGCTCGTGTCGCGTGTCTACCCTGAAACCGGAGCGTTGGGAAGGTTGGCTGCGTTCATTCTGGAGCTCACCTTGTGTATACCCCAGAAGATCAGACTCCAGCTTGAGGAACGAGGTCACAAAGGACACACTGTGTTGTCAAGGAGACAGGCACCTGCCCTGCCCCATCTTTTTTCAGTGAGAGAGACCAGCCCAGGAAATTGACCTGCAGAGACCATGGTTCCCTAGTACAGTGGTTCCCAACCTTTTTTGGGCCACGGACCGGTTTAATGTCAGAAAGTATTTTCACAGACCGGCCTTTAGGGTGGGACGGATAAATGTATATCATGTGACTGAGACAAGCATCAAGAGTGAGTCTTAGATGGATGTAACAGAGGAAATCTGGTCATTTTTAAAAAATAAAACATCATTCAGACATAAATATAAATAAAACGGAAATAATGTAAGTTATTTATTCTTTCTCTGCGGACTGGTACCAAATGGCCCATGAACCAGTCAGTACCAGTCTGCGGCCTGGGGGTTGGGGACCACTGCGATCTCTTAGCTGACCTTGGGTATTTGGGGGCCTGGTCACGGTCTACTGGGGACAAATCATCTATAAAACAAGGCTGGGATAATTGCCCTCTAAGATCACTTTCCATTCTTATTTTCTATGATCTGTGATCTATTTTTCTATAGTGAAGGTTGAGGGAGGTAAAAAGCAAGGTAAGAGTGTGGTTATGGATTCATTTCTATTAGAATATATCTTTTACATGTTGCCTGGACAGTTCCTAAAAACCACCTATAATGATGCTACAGAAACATTAAGTCTTTGGTAAAGTTGGGATTAAAATTACTTAATTAATCATTGATTAAGAGGACCTGACATTTAAAATTCAGCTTCTCAGAGAACATTTCAGTAGTTCGGTAGGATCTCAAGGTGCTAAACATGAATTACCCCATGGCCCCACAATTCCACTCCTCAATACGTATTCCAAAAGGATGGGAAACAGGCACGTGCACAGATCCTTGAGCACAAATGTGCATAGAAACACCACTCACCAAAGCTGGAAGGTGGAGCAACCCACATTCGAAGCAACAGCTGGATGGATGAACATCTGGTAGATGCACACATGGAATACTACGCAGACACAAACGGTGTGGAGCACGGACGAGCATCAGAAACAGAACACTCTGAGAAAGACGCTGGTCACGCAAGATTTCATATGGTAGGATCCCACTGAGGTGAAATATCCAGGCTAGATCGTCCAGAGAGACAGAAAGCGGGTCAGTGGGGTTGTCAGGAGTGGGGAGTTGGGGGGAAGGAGGTGCCAACAGAGAGTTACTGTGTTACAGGCACAGAATTTTCTATGGGGGGGGGGTGGTAAAAATATTTTAGGATGAGGTAGAGGTGCTGGTTACACAACAACGTGAAGGCACACCATGCCGCTGAGCTGTACAATTTAAAGTCACCGACTTTATGTTACGTGCATTGTACTTCCATAAAAAAAAAAAAAGAAAAGAAAAGAAAAGAAGTCAGTTCCTTGTCTCTCTAGCCATATACAAGTGCCCGGTCACTGGTGCCTACGACACTGGCAATGCAGACAGAGAGGCTTTTTTCTCACCGTAGAGAGTTCTATAGGTCAGCATTGATGCCAACAAATGTGTGGTGTCTGACGACACTATGTGGGAGGTGGTCCAGGGGAGGAGGAGCAGGGACAGTTGGGTCCCGTTCCCTTGGGTCCCTGTCCTCCTCAGAAGCCATGCATACCAGGGTCTGTCCTCCCTGGTAGATCAAAGAGCAGCCCCAGGTCAACGTTTCCAGCCACATGCCCAGCAGAGGGCACTCGCGCACCCCAGAAAACAAACACCAGGGAAGTCAGCACAGGACCCACGTGGATTATTTTAGCCTCCAGAGCTGAACTGCGGTAACAAAAGCATCTAGAAATCAAGCTTTCGTGTGACAGGTTCCGTGTGAACACTCCCACCCTCCCTTGGGAAACTGAATGTGATCTGGGGACACTTTTCCTTCCTGGTCCTATTGGATCTCAGCCCAGCGTGAATACGGCAAGAGAATTGAACGTTCATGTGCAGATATGCACAGACACACGCACGCACACACACACGAGGCAGAGAGGCTTGTGCAAGTACAGATACGCACGCAGTGCGGAAGCTGAGTCCTACGGCAGAGTTGACGTGTCGCTCGTGGTGTTCACAAGCCGGAGGGGCTCTGACCCTCTAGGTGAGGCTCAGGCCAGTCGTGAGTGAAGGCTCCACTTCCAGGACAGGAAATGCACCAGGAGCACCTTGGGAATATTGCAAAGCCGCCATCCCCTCTGTGGGACCTTAGCCGGTGTGGGGAGTTACATGTCACTGCAAAGTTTTCATGCAAATCGTCTCGTGGGCTGTCATAATCGGATGATAACCATTGTCACGGGCTCCCCCATTTCCGTCCTTCCGCAGATCTCAGAGCGAAGAACCAACCGGTGAACCCAACAGTAACACCGTGCGGACTCATAGGGTGCCTCGACCATTGGGCGTTCGGGAGAACTGAGATACGTTTCCTTCTTTCCTGAATTTGGAACTGTTCTGGGTTAGAAATATAAATCCACAGGCCACTGTTATCTGAAAGAGCTGTATCTTGGGCCCCTGAGGACGGGGAGTAAATGTCACCTGTCCTTACAGTGGCTGGTTGTTTTGTCCCATGGACATAAATGTGGACTTTCCTGACTCTGTTTCTCCCAGCCTTTTCCCTTCCTATTCCCTTTCCCTGTATCTGAGACCGATGTCTCCAGATTGGAACAGTCTCTCCAAAGTCCTGTCTCTCCAGAAAAAGTGGCCGAGCCTGACGTCAGCAGCCTTGGGTGACCAGCAGCCAGAGGTGATTACAAAGAGGAAAAAAAATCACTAGAAACTATTCAGCTGAATAGTTGGAATTGAAGATGCTGAACGTGTCCACACTGTTGGTCTATTACTTAATAAACTCAGCCAGAAGCTATGGGCATGTGGGAGGGACAGACAGGGACCCGTCACTGTGTGCATACTACGATCCGGGTTCTGACATTGGGGTCACTGCTGATCACAAGGCAATGATAAATAGCACGGTGTCCACAACACTTTGCTGAAAGAATGACGCATGCGGGAGGATCAGAGCCAAGGCAGGTACAGAGACACGGGGCAGACACAGCGCATCCAAACATCGCAACCTCATCAAAGACCTCGGGGCCTGCCAGGAAGGGACGCTCACACCACGGGGCAGAGCAGGGAGCAGACGCCATGACCTCATGGCACTGGGGGAAGCTTGGTACGGGAAGCTGGGGCGCCCAGGTCGAGTCTGACCTGAGCACGTTTTAGTTTTGTGACTTTGAGGAACTCACACCAGGTGGCTAGCCTTGGGCTTCCAGTAACATCGGGGCAGTAAACACTCGCCTTCCTGCCTCGCTGACGACACAAGGCCGCTGTGAGGATCCCACAAGAACACGCATGTGAAAGCAAGTGGCGTACTCTGAACTGGTCTGTAGATGGGAGTCCTTTCCATGTAATTGACATTGAACTCTCCCCAAAACAGGGCAAGATGGGCAACATCTTCATCGTCACAGGTAAATCTGTTCTCTTTTCTCCTGTAAGTGTTCTTTTTTTTTGCAGGTATAATTTCACACTACAAAGAAGTTATTAAAAAGTACAAAGACTGTTCTTTACTTAGATCTCTCTCTCTCTCTCTCTCTCTCTCTCTTCTATGCAGACTCATGTTCTTTGATCCCCAAATAGCTTAGTATCTATTTCCCAAAAAACAAGAACATTCTCTTATATCATGCCCAGTACAATGACCAAAATCAGCAAATTTAACATTGTTATCATGCTATAATTCAGCCCACGGCCCGTATTCAAATCTGGTCCAATGGTCCCAACACCACAAAGCTATGCTTTCTTCAATCCAAGACCCAGCCCAGGAGGATGCCCTGTGTGCATCGTCATGAGGCTTCGTCTCCTCTCACCGAAACAACTCACCATCTCTCCTCCTGGAAGACGTGGACACCTCCGAGGAGTGCAGGCTGGTGACCCTGTGGAGCACCCCTCATCTGGGGTTTGGGTTTGTCCGAGACATCCTCAGGATAAGACTCAGGGTGTGGTGTTTTGAAGGAAATCCCAAAGAAAGAGACGTCCTCCGTGCGTCCTTGTGAGACTCACGGTGTTGGTTGGTCTTGACCTTGGCACGGTTCACTCTGGTCACCTGCACGTGGTGGTGGGTTTCTCCACTGTGAGGTCCTTATTTTTCCCTTTGTTATTCCTAAGATATCTATGGCGAGACACTCGAAAATGATGGAAGCATTCCGTTCCTCATAAAACGGACACCCACTAATGGAGCCTCCATCGGCCATCCTTGGCTGGAGGAATTATGACTGGAATGGTTGTGAAGGGGTAATTCAACTCCATTTTGCCTTCTACATTTTCGTTTGTTTTCTAGCCGAATCCTATCCTGAGGTAGAACGATTCCTGCCCCTCGTGTATTGATTTATTCACGTATTTCGTTACATCAGCATTGGACACATGGATTCTTTTTTGATCGGTTTTTATTCATGAGATTGTTATTTATTTCGATACTCAAATGTCCCAGATTTGGCAAGTGAGAACTACTTCTAACTGGATTCTGGTCCTTTCGACATATTCCTGTCACTTCTTTTTTTCAGCACTAGCTTTTTTCTGGCACAGCATGCTTATCCAGGGACATCTCGCACCTTCCGAGCCCTTTAATCCTCCATTTCTCTGTGGGACCCTGGTTCCTTTTAGTGGGACATGGTCTTTAGAACTCAGGACCTGGGCCTCCACAGGGCTGCTCATTGCTACTGGGCTTCCACTGCTTCTAGGCACGCTTGGGGAAAAGATACCATTTTTAAAGGCTTTCTAAAATCATAATTGATGAATGTATGGATATATAGGCCTAGAGGTTCCTCAGAAAAGGAATCAGTAATCCAACTTCTGGGTGTTTACTCAAAGGAAATGAGAGCAGGATCTTAAAGAGATGGTGGTACTCTTGTGTTCGTCACAACATTCTTCTTAACAGCCAAGGTGTAGAAATAACTTGTGGCCCTGGCCAGTTGGCTCAGTGGTAGATTGTCAGCTCAGTGTGTGAATTTCCTGGGTTCAATTCCCAGTCAGGGCACACAGGAGAAGCGCCCATCTGCTTCTCCACCTCTCACCCTTCCACTTCTCTCTTTCTCTCTCTCCCCCCTCCTGCAACCATGGCTTGATTGGAGCAAGTTGGCCCAGGGCACTGAGGATGGCTCCATGGCCTCTACTTCAGGTGCTAAGAAGAGCTCAGTTGCTGAGCAACGGAGCAGTGCCCCAGATGGGCAGAGTATCGCCCTCTAGTGGGCTTTCCAGTTAGATTCCACTCAGGGCGCAAGCGGGAATTTGCCTCTCCACCTCCCTTCTTCTCATTGAAAAAAAGAAAAAAAGAAATAATTTGTGCCCATAAATAGGTGAATGGATAAAGACAATGTGAGGTCTCTCTCTCTTTCTCTTCCTCTCTCTCTCTCTCTCTCTCTGATACACACACACACACACACACACACACACACACACGAGATGAAATAGTATTCAGCCATGAGAAAGAAGAAAACCCGGCCCTTTATGACAACATGGATGGACCATTATGCTATGTGAAGTAAGTCAGACAGAGAAAGACCAATGCTTTATAGTATTATTTATATGTGGAATAATAGTAATAATTAAAATCCCATCAAGCTCATACAAATAGCATAGAAAAGAGGCTGGGGGGGTTCTGGGGAGTGGGGAAATAGATGTAATAGATGTTGCCAAAAGGATACTGTTGTCAGAGCTAAAACCAACAGATCTGAGAGTGGGACTCCCAGCGTGGTGAGGACAGTGGATGACACTGTGTTGTCTAACTAAGATTAGCTAGCAGAGTAAGAACTTCCATGTTCTCACCAAAAATAAAAGATAAATGAGTGAGGTGAAGGGATGTGTTTAATTAACTAGATGGGGGAATTCTTTTATGATGGGATAAAAAAGAAGGTTGTCAATAATGACTGATAACGTACCGATAAGCTCATTGTCCTCAGAGCACTCGTATGTACATAAACATAGCCTGTGTGCTATGTGAAATGTGTGCACAGGACACGCGTTCATCGTGACACCTCCATCCAAACCCGTCCCGCCTGTTCACGCTAAGCCCTTCCTTCCAGGTTTGTAACTAACTCCTCCTGTGACCGTGGGGGACAGCTGATACTAATTTGCCCGAATCAGGAACAGCCACGCCATCATTTCAAAATTGTGCCCCATCCTACTAGGAAAGACACGCCGACTGAGGAGCGTTCAGTGTCGGTTTATAAACTCTCTGACTTCCGCTGGAGGGTACGCACTGAATATACACTGTGGTCAAAAGTTAGGTGGGTTCCTTGGACTTCCTCCTCCAGCATGACTGGGTTTCCATCTGAAGAGCAAATAGATTCCCTTCGTTTCTGTTTGTATTTCATTTGATGGTCTTCTCCTGTCCTTAGTGATTTTTTTTAATTGAATGTTATTGGGGTGACACTGGGTAACATAGTTTTATAGGTTTCAGGAGTCCAATTCTACAACCCATCTCTGTACACTGTATAGTGTGTTCACCGCCCCCCCTCAAATCGAGTCCTTGTCCATCTCCATTTATCTGCCCTACCCTTCTCCGCTACCCCCCACCCAGCCCAGGCAACCACCACACTGGTTTGTGTCCATGAGCTTTCTTTTCCCCTTTGTTGAGTACTATAACATGACCACGCTTCCAAAAGTGGAATTTGTGCAAAAACATATTTTTAAAGAAGTGTCACACCCCCTTCCCCAATTCCTTCACCCCATTCCCAGCACCCCTTATAAATAACCAGTCCAGCGAGTTTGGGGTGTATTCTTCCTACACTGTTGTTTGTTTGTTTGTTTGTTTGTTTTGCAAAAGGAAGCAGATGCATGCGTGTCTCTTTATAACGGTCAGCATCGGGGTTCTCCATGGCTGACACCCACCATGCACTCCACCCGTCAGGCTGCCGTCCTGCCCTGCGGACTCAGAGGGGCCTGCAGGGGTCAGCGGGGGACATCAAGCCGGCCCCTGGGAGCTGAGTGGATGTGACAAGTTCACTGCCGTCTGAACCCACATCCATCAACTCGCTGCTAATCTTTCTTGACAGACATCCCAGAAGAAACTTGAAGTGTTAACGAGCTCCAGAGTTGAACGAGCGGGAAAGCCAAGGTGTGTGTACTTTGGAGGCGGGCAGTAAAAGTGATTTATTTCTCCATCTGACGGACAGTTCTGAGACGCGCCCGGACTCGGTCGCCGGCATGTTCTACATCCTGAACCCCATGCCCGGAAGCAATGCCTCCATCTCTAAGGTCTCTTCCCCTTAAGTCTGTACTCAGGAGACGCAAGCGCCTCAAGCCCCAAGCCCTTCTTAAGATGCATCCGATATACCCACCCCGTGCGGACGACAATGGCAGGTCTGTCTGCCCACCTGTCGGTGGGGCTTCTCGGCCTCACAGGTGAGGAAGAAGGACGGTGGCTCCACCTGGGTGCACCTGTGCTCACCTGAGCGGAGTCAAGAATGTGAACAATTCAGGTATTCTCCGGCTGGACGAGAGACTCGGCCGCAGGGACAGTGGCGCGGGGCGCACTTTTCTCCTTTGTTCCCCCCTCCTTCAGAAGGGTTCGGTCGCTGATGCATGGCAGCTGAGGAGGTGGTGGCCTTGGCTGGCTCAGGCAAGCTGGCTGCAGCAAAGGAGGTGGCCTCGGGAGTCCTGTATGGCCCGGGACAGCAGGAATCCCCCTGGGCATAGGCCCCCCCACTCTGCTTGGTGTGCAGGAAGCAAAGCCTTCCTGTCTGCCCCTCTCCTGATCCCCCTCAGGTCCCCCTTCCCGACCTGTTTCAATACACACAGCAGAGACGTGTAAAGAGATACGTACCCTCGGGGCACAGGAAAGGTAAATCCTCCTCCCCCTCTCAGGTCCCCACTTCAACCCTCTTCAAGTTGACAGCGCCCCCCTCTCGCCCCACGAGGCTGAGTGCTGGGGCAGATGTGCTGACGGAGTGTAACGTATATTCTGACACAATCACGTCCCCCGACTGTGGGTCCTTTATAGACCCCTGGGCTTGCAGGGGCCTTAGAGGTCACTCGGCCTGTCTCCCACCACCGACGGCCAGCAATCCCTCTGCAACACCTCTGACAGGTGGCCTTTCAGCCTCTGTCTGAGTCCAGTTACAAGGAACTTCGTACTGCTGAATAGCGGACTCCTACTCATCCTTCAAGACCATGATCGAATGTCACCAGCTCACTAAAGCTTCTCCCAGCTCCCGCAGCGGATCACTTACTCCACGATTTGTGACCTCCCCACCCCACCTCCACCAACGCGTATGGCTCTGGAATTTACCTGTTTCCATCCGTGTCTGTCTTTCGTATTGGTTTCAGAGCCTTCCACGGGAGCGGGCAGACACTCTATTCACCTCTGTCTCCCCAACCCTTCATTCAACGCCTGACACTTAGTTCTGATTATTGCTGTTGCATATGCAAAGGTGCACGTTCTCTGAAGAGAGCTCATTCCCACTCTGTGAGTTAAACCGTGGTGATGACTATTAGAAATCCCTTATTCACGTGCGTCCCTGTCTCCTTGCCTGCGTTTCCTCTGCTGTGGTTCGCAGTCTGCCCCGTTGAAGGGACAGAAGGAAACCGGTCTTTTACTTGTAGAGTCGGAAAAAGAAATGCCTTTATCTTTCCTTTGACGCTAGTGGTCACCCAGGAGCGTGTTGAGAACCAATCGATTCCTGACGGAAAGAAGACTAGTGGGGCACTGTAGCGTCACAGGTCTGGATTTGGGGTTTGGGTCCAGACAGACCTATGCATGCATTCTGGTTCTAGCAGGTGTCCTTTCTAGGTGGTTCCCTCGCCCGTGGAACGTGGAACTCACCAGACAAACTGAGAAACTTACGAGAAGCATTCATTCGGTGCAGGACTTCAGAGAATCCAGTAAATACTAGTATTACTTAACCCGTTTAATAACCACCCCCCACCCTCATTCCCCACCCCCCACCCCATCCCCGACAAGCTAGCTGAGAGGGCACCGTCATCCCCGTTGTCCGGAGGTGGAGGTGAGTCTAAGAGGCATAAGGACCTGGTCCCCAGTGCGTGAACAGTTTTCATCTGAGTCTACCTGACAAGAGAGCCCCACCCCATGAGCCCACCTGTCCACTCAAACCTGTATAAACCCTGCAAATGTTACCGCTTGTTGATTAAGCACAGAAAACCCAACAAAAACCAGAGCGTTCTTTTCCCTGCTTTCGTCTGTAAGGGACACCAAGGAAGTGTCTGGCCTCCTAGAGAGACATAAAGTGACAAGGGTGGTTAGGGACCTTCAAAAGAAGGAAATCGAGGTCCGGGGATGTTAATGGGCGTTGTTGATATTTCAGGGCTGGAACTAGACCTAACATTCACCCCACCTCCCCACCTAAATCAAGGCCTCGTCACTTACCTCCTCATGTGACGTGTGACTGTGCCCGCTGTGTACAGTCACCACCCCTTGGTTCCCCGTCCCCGGGCAAAGAGCATCGGTCCTCTGAGTTTGTTCCTAAGGCGTGTGTCCAAGCCTTTCCTCGTCCCCAAGGGCCTCTCTTGATTCTTTTTATATATACGTATATCTTTAGTCTCGGAAGTCCAGCAAGGGGCAGGTCCACATAAAGAGTGATTCTTGCATTCAGAGACGTGGGCAGTGGTGGCGAGGGAAGAAAGTAAAACAGATGCTGTCCCTCCCCGGGGCGGGGGTCATCCTTCCCATGAGGCCACGAGGGTCAGTGGGCACCTGGCCGGCCAACCAGGGCCAGGGGGAGAAGAAATGAACTCTTCATTACCAAAGAGCCCAGGGAACGGAGCTGCTCGGAAACACGTGATCCTTGCAAAGATAAGACGGGCAGAGAGGAGTCCGCAACATGACTAGCTTGCTAGGGAAACATGTTTTCTATGCAGTCACACTTCAGAGTTGTGCCTCCCCACCCCCACCTCCCACACACACACACACGCGTGCACACGCACACACACTCACTCAGCTGATGCTAGCATCAGAACAACATGCTTCAACTCAAAGCAGGTGAGAGCTGCTCTCCGTGCTGGTCCCCACCTTGCCAGCCTTTTCCTGTCACCTCCCAGTGCACAACCACCTGACAGTGGGGGTGGAGAGGTGGGTTGGACGAAACCGGGGAGAGATAGAGGTCGCCGTTCAGCGGTTGGAAGAAGGCCCCCCTTGGACTGGAAATCGCAAGATTCAAGCTTTATCTCTTCTTCTCCTAAAGTTCTTGAACCTCAAGCCGTTGCTCCACCTCCCCTTGGGTCCCACCTGCCTTGACAGTGAATGAGGATGTGCTAAACCGTGCCTACCTGGAGGAGCTGGCTAGGTCCATGGACGGTCCAGGCGTCCTCATTCAACTGCTCGGGTTTTTTTTTCATATCTAGTTTTTTTTAATTCTTTTAAAGAGCTTCATTGAGGTATCATTGGCATACAAGAAAGGGTACCTAGTTAAAGAAAATAATTTGGTAAGTGTTGACATGTGTGTACACCCACCAAGCCAACAGCACTGTAAAGATGGTGACTGTGCCCAGTGCCCCTCACAGTGTCCTCTTCAGACGCCCTGGTCCCTCCCTCCTGTCACTGAACATTATTTTGCATCTTCTAAAACTTTCTGTAACGGAATCACCCAGGAGGTACTCATTGTTGTCTGTATACAACTCAGGAATATTTCCCCAACTTTACTAGCTCCAGAGTCTTGTCCTTGAGCCAAGCGGTGACTGCTGAGGGGGTCACCCTTAAGCCATGGGGACACTGCAGGGGAGCTTCCAGAAGCAGGAAACAAGACGTTCTCTGAGCTCACAAACGCCACTCCGGGCACACTTCCAAAGGGGAGGGGGGCTCCCCAAAGTCAGCCTCTTTTAGTTTGGCTCTGCCATGGAAAATTAGGGACACAGGACCCCAGCTTCTCTTCCCGCTCCTACCAGAGCCAGGTGGAATGTGGCCACTACCGGCAGGAGAGGGCTCTCCGGGAGCCCGCTTCAAACAGGCTGCCTGTGTTCTGGCACACCCTCTGGAGACAAACTCAATGTGCCTTCCTCCAGCTCCCCAGACGCTGACAATGCTTCTTCCCACGCAACTCAGGAGAGAAGACTTCCCCCGGTGCCGCCCTGCTTGGTTCAGGGGCCACATTCTCCCCTTCCCTGGCCAGCGGAGCCATGCTTGTCTCCTGAGCCAGACATATGAGGAGGACCGCTTGTGTGGTTGGGAGGAAATCAACAAACAGCAGTAAGACTTGCGCCAAAATGCCGAGAAGAAGGCAGCCAACCGGGGTCCCCAAGCGCCACGACGTGTCCTTCTTTCAAAGGCAGACAGTGAGGTTGCATCTTAGAAATGTAGCGGTGACCCAGATGGAGAACACGCCAGAGAGCTAGCTGCGTGTCACACCTGTAGTGGGGTCAACCGTGGTCCCCAAATACATGTCCACACCCTGACCTCAGAACCCGTGAATGGAGCACACGCAGGTGAAAGCCCACACCCGGGAGGAGGCCATGGGACACGGGAGGCAGAGATGGAGCGACATAGCCGCAGACCCAGCGACGCCTGGGGACACCGGAAGCTGGAAGAGGAAAGAGGGACCATCCCCTGGAGCCTTCAGGACGTCACCCGGCCAGCACCTTGATTTCGGACTCTGCCCGCCCATCAGCATTGAGGGAGAGCACATCTTTGCTTTACACCGCCAGCTTCGTGCCCATTTGTTTTGTCAGGAAATGCATGTGACCCCTCAGCATCAGTGTGTTATGCCAGCTTCTGCTGCTGTCCCTGCGCCTCAGAGCGCTGGCACCTGGGACACTGACCCATCGCAGGAGGAGCAGTCGGCAATGTGGGTGAGGGGCAGTGGGCCGGGGAGGCCCGGTGGGGCACCGATGATGGCAGAGGGGTCACACCAGAATTACCACGGAGACAGGAGGGTGTGGGCACCGGCATGAGTGGTGTGGAAAGAGGGGACAGGGCCTGGCAACTGAGGGTATGACAACCAACCCTGTAGCCTACACTTAATGTCCCTCAAGTTTGATGTGGCTGCCACCCCCGGCCTCAGGCTCGGAGAACCGGGCTCATTCCAGCAAGGACTCCGGCTCCCCTGAAGGAGCGGCCGGTCCAGCTTGCTGCGTGGGAGTTGGCTCCGGGCTCAGCAGTGCGACGGGTGGGGGGTCCCCCTGGGCTGCCCTTCCCGGAGGGGTGCGGGCTGGGGGAGCCATCCGACATGCACTCGAAGGCGAACAAGCCCCCGGGAACGAGCCCCTGGTGGCTGGCTCCGGATGAAGAAGTCGCAGACGATTGAGCCTGGTTTGGGAGATAGCTGGCCTGTGATTTGTCACATGGAGAGGGCCCCAGGGACCCAGGGGAAGTGTCTGCGCTCCCCGGCTGGCGTGCGTCCAGCTGTGAGCAGGAAGGCACACCAGCCCGTCTCAGTCACCAAGTCACGGTCGCCCACACCAAGGCAGGCTCCTTAGGAAGTGTCCGATGGTCACAGGGGGGAAGAAAGCTTCCTTCGGGGTTTTCCAAACACTCCCCTTTCATGCTTGTTTTTCCTTAGTCACTGCCTCGCTCCTGGCCAGGCAGGGAGCCCGCCTCCTACCTGCCCCAGGTAACCGAAGCCCCCGGGTGCACAAAGCCCCACTATGCCGCAGTGATGTTATCAGGGGCCTGGCCTGATCCCCGTGGTAAGACAGCAGCCCGCCGAGCCAGGGTGGCCGGCCTGGGCTGAAACAGGACTCCCTCGCTGCTGACGAGGAGACAGAGTGGCCTTTGTGAGGGACAGACCATACTTGGGCTCAGTCCTTATTAACACTGAAGTCACTGGAGCCTTGTCTCCCCTGACATCCAGCGCAGAGCCCTGCCCAGACTTCTGCCGGCTGCGACTCAGCCCTGGAGGTGACATTGGGTTGGGGGGGGGGGGGGGCTGCCGTGGCTCCTACTTGGCTCCAGTCTCGGGGAGCCCTGAGCGCGTTATAACACAAAACGCCGACAAACCTTGCGGCTGAGCCATGAGCCTTGACTGACACCTTGACAGAGCAGGTTGGGCCAGGAGAGTTTGGGGACATCAGACAGGAACACAGTGTCTTGGATGGAAGAGATGACAGATTGGGAGCCACGTGACCTCGGGTGACTATTTTACTCCCTGACACAAACCAGCTCTGCAGCCTGGCACACGTCTCTTGACCGCTCTGAGCCTCAGTTTCCCCAAGCGCAGAGGCTTGTGCCTACTTGGCAGAGTCACCGTGATGACAGTGGACAGCAAATTCAGGCCAATTGGCACAGGGTAGATACTAAAAATACCAGCAGCTGCCCTCAGTCACAGAAGGACGCCTCTCCCCAACCTCAGAACCCCCAGAGGGGGTCTCCACAGCCCCGTGGCACAGATGGGCGCACAGTGAAGGTCCTAGCGATGTCCAGTGGGAATAGTGGCCCCAAGGGGAAGAAAAATCAGCAAGTAAATCAACAAGGTACTCAGAGGCAGGACTTTGAATACCATAACCTTCCAATGACATAAACCACCCCACGTGAATGGGCAGGGCCAGGCCCGGGCAAAAACAAGAGGGTTTGATCTCTGGAGTTTCAAATCCCCCCCACACACTCCAACGCAACTGATGGCTCACGTGGGCGGCACACCACTGACGACAGGTTCTACGGGGAGGGCAGGAGGACGCATGCGCCACCATCCAGCCACTGACGAGTCCAGTGTGACCTGGAGTAGAGCACCATGGGAGGAGCTCAGCCCGGCCAAACAGACCGCCTCGCTCCCATCCCGGCTTGGCCACTGCGCCAGCTGTGTGACCCGGACACGGACCCTCTGACCCACGGAGCCCTTATCAGTAAAATGACGACAGCTGCGTCCCTCACGTGTAGCTGTGAGAATGCAAAGGGCCTGGCCCATCGAGCTCAATACACATTTGCTAAGTGCCTGGCTCGGAGGATGACGGAAAAGGCCGCCACAGGACATCACTGGGGGTGAGATCCGTTGTGTGGCCCTGCGGGCCATGCTGGACAGGCAGGAGGCAGAGAGCTCCCCCAACCAATATTCTGTCCATTTCGCAGAAAATGAGGTCAACTAAAAGCTAGCAACCGAGAGAGGAGGAGACATTTATTCGTCGCCGGCTGTGTCCCAGCGAGTGCTGGGGGGCTTTACCTAATCCCCACAGCAACCTCCTTCAATGTATTCGAAAGGCAGGAAAACTGGGTCACAGAGATATAAAGTCGTAATAGCAAGTAATTAGCGAGCAGAGAGCAGAGATCGTGTGCCACTCAAGGGCAGCTTCTTCGCAGAACGAGGTTTTGGGCAGGGGTCCTGCAGAGCCTGTGGTCAGAGGGGGAGACCCCGTGGTGGTTCGGGTTTGGGTTTGATGTCAGATGAGCTTTTGGACACCTTTCCCGTTTAACGCCCAACTGGAGCCTCCTGTGGGCAAAAGTCAGGGGTGGTGGGCTTCCATCCCGAGGGACTGAGGCCACGCATTCTCCCGGCCCGCAGAGGGAAGACCCGCCATCCCCCTCGCTCTGCGGTGCCCCTAGGGCTGTTTGCCAGTGTGTCCTGCTGTGGGGACACTTAGGGTTCTATCAAATGTCCTCTTGGCTAAAAGTCACTGGCTCCTCACTACTCAAGACACTTAGAGAATGTCATCCTTCATCAAAGCCCAGCTCAAACAACACCCCCTCAGCCAAACCATCTCCAGCTCCTCCAGACCACAGTAGCCCAGTGTGGACAGGACCAATGGGGGAGAAGCAGCAGGGGCGTGAATCCCCGGGGTTGGTCTTCAGGCAGGTGGCCGGCTCAAGAGCGAAGCAGACTCTTCCCTACTGGAGGATGGAGGGCGGAGGGCAGAGGGCGGAGGGCAGAGGGCGGAGGGCGGAGGGCGAAAGGCCCCCTCCCTAAAGGTACCTCTTCTGGGAGCCTGGGCATGGTTTGCTGAGGTCACTGACCTCAGACCTCAGAGGGTTTTCAGAGGTCGTTGGACTAAGTGAAGAGCCCTTGGACGTTCAGGGGCCACCGCTCTGGTAGCATGGGCCTCCCTGGTGCTCGGGTGGCCAGTCACCTGATGGAGCAGCGGGGGGCTCTCAGAGGCGAGGTGTTCTCCGGACGGCCAGCTTCGGGGCTACGCTAAGGAGGAGCAAGGACCCTGCCTGCTGTGAAATCCCAGGAATGGACATGGAGAGAAAGAACGAATGGTCATTAGTCAGAAGACAATGCTTGAGGTCAGCCTTCTTTCACCCTGGGTACACATCTCTAAGGCTCGGGAGGTGGTCTCCAAAGCAACTTTTTTGTCTGGAAAAATGTCCGGCCTGTGCTTGACTAATGGCCCACTCCCCTCGCAGCAGGCAGAAGCGGAGCAGGAAGCCTCGTATATTATAGGATTTCCCTTTAGGTGCCGTGAGGAGGCCTCTTTACTCACTCCTAATTGTCCATTGTGATCCGAAATTCCACAGTTAGACATGCATTCCTTTGGCTTAGTAGTGCCTTGCCTGTTAAAATACAAACACCCCTGGCAGCCAACGGTGTAAACCGAATCAGTCATTTACACTGTATATTATTGGATACAAGCCAGTCCTGACTTCAGGAGTCGCTCCCCTAAGTCCGGGGTGTTGGGACTCTGCTGAGGAGGCTTTTAAGCCCCCCAAGACCCTGTCACCTCCTTTTCAATTTTTCCAAGTGATGTATCTCTGCCCCGAATGGCTAAACCTGAGTCATCCTGTCATCAGCTTCACTGTGGCGACGTCTTTATTATTTTTCGCCCCCTGCACATTCAGCCCTCTCCGTCCTGGGCACTCTCGAACCCAGGGGAGTGTGATGTACACACAGTAAACAGCTCAAAGACTTGGAGGCCAGAGGTCTGGCTTCACATCTAGCTTCTCCTGTTCAGTTGCTACGTGAACTTGGACAAGGCACTAGTCTTAACTGTCCTTCAGACAATGGGAGGAACAAGTTGCACCAGCTCAGCAGGGGGCTGTGTAGACTCCATGTGGTTGGGTCATAGCAATCCCTCCCCACCCCCTGACCTCCACCTGGACCTGGCGTGCATGCCCGGTGGACCTGCGGGCCTTGCTCAGCTACACGGACCCAAGACCATCCAACCCACTCATGACCCAGTCTGACATTTCTTCATTTCTCCTGGCTTTGATCTTCTCCTATCATGGCGTTCCAACTTGCAGTGAATCTCCAATGCGGCTGCCTGACCTTGAAAATACAGATGATTTTCTGGGTCCCTTTGAGTGAAAATCCCACGGTGCTCCCTGAAGCAAGCTGACCCGTCCAGTTGCATCTGAACCCACCAACTGTGTGCTGGACTGGCGGACTCCCAGTCGGGCCTGTCCCCAACCTCCTAAGCAGACACCTCTAGGAACGTGGCCCAGAACCTGACGCTTGCCTGGCAGGTGGCTCTCGTGTACTCTGACGTCTGAGAGTTCCCGTCCTGCAGGGTAAGCTCCCATACAGCACTGACCGCTGCAACACCACCTAGGACAGCACGTGTCAGCCCTTACTGACTAGTCACGGCAGCAAGACCGCCTTTTCCATTGGCCACTGAGACCCAAAGGAATGACCTGCTCACAACTGGTTTGTGGTAGACACAGAGGAAACCCAAGTTTAATGTTCCCAGGTTCAGCTCTCTCTCTCCCCTGCACCTTGTTGTCGTGACAGACAGCTGAACAGACAGCTAAGGAATGGGCAGCCAGGCAATATGTTTGCAACCAAGGACACGCAGGAGCAAACGGTGTACACATTTCAGACCGTGCTGGGGCCAGACCCACCTCGGTCCCTGTCCCTTTCCGATGACCGTTTGACCCTCCAACTGCCCTCAGTCCTTCCATGCAAAAAACCCACCTAACAAAGGACCCACAAGAGTCCCAGAATCTGCAGATAAAAATTAAAAAATAAATGTGCGTGTATCCTGAAGAGAGAGATAGAGACTAAGAGACATATAGAGGGAGACACAGAGAGAAGGTGGGGTGACAGAGAGAGAGAGAGAGAGAGAGAGAAAGAGATCTCCCTCCTTTTCTATCTGTGTCCATCACATTTCCTCTTATTTTCAAATTCACCATCGAGATTAGATGCCTGATATGTTCTTTTTCCAAATTCCTGAAAATACAACTTCAGTTGAGTATAATCATAATTAAATTCCATTACAGGGAAGGAATTGAGAGGACTAATGACATGTTCTCTTGGGGCCGAGATTTGATCTATATGTCCATGTTGAGTATCTTCTGGGCTTCCTTAGAGTTGGGAACTGCAGTATCAAGTTCCACGCTCCGACCCGACAAAAGATACCTGGACCCAGGTAATCATTTCAAACGTGAGCTATTACCCGGCAGAGGAATGAATGTAATGGTGCCCCAGGAAGAGTGACGTTGAAAGAGCTGGGGTCTGAGTGCCAACGGCTCTGAGGTGGCAGCCCCAGGAACGGGCAGCAGAACCCTGGGTGAGTGGCACGGCCTCCTGGGCCTCCGTCTACTCACCGGAAAAATCAGACAGGACACGTGAGCGCTTCACTGGCTAGCAGAGAACAGACACACGTTCGTCTATTAAAGGCACGGGAGACTCGAAAGGAAAGGACCCCATCCCATCTGTCTCATCCCAGAGTCCCCCATACCTATGACCTTCTCTGTTCAAGGAGAATTTAGTGAGCACCTACTATGTGCCAAGGCACTGATCCGGGTGCTGGGGATTCAGCAAGGAACAAAACACACAGAAGCCTTCCCACTGGAGGACCTCCTATCTCAATGATGGAGATGCCATGAGCCAAATAAAAGAAATTAAAATGCACAGCGTATTGTTAGATGTTGAAAAGGATTATGGAATACGTATAAGAAATTGGGGGAGGGGGTTGGGTAGAAAGGAGGCATGAGTGACCATCCTTCTGACTTTCTCTGGACCTGAGGTTCTGTGAAATGACAACCTGGGAGGCTCTGAACCAGAAGGTGTCGCGGGACTCGTCTGCTTTTACAACCCCCTCCCCCCGTTTCCCTATGACGGAACACACTGGGTATGTGGTCGGATAGCTCCCCGGAGGTCACAGAGAGGGTGATTCCATCCACCTGCCCTTTGTCTGCCCCGCATCATGCTGGACACCACTAGGAGACACCGAAGTGGAGACCATCCCCTCACCCCGACACCGCTGAGCGCCTCACTGACAATTCCAGGTCTAAGTCCGCAGCGCGTGGGATACAGTGAAAGGCAGGCAGAGAATCATGAGGCTGGTCCCCAGGGGGTAGTAGGGGGCATCCTGCCCTTTGTCACTGATCCAGTGACAGCCCTTCACCAATCTGGGCCCCCACTGTTTACAAAGTTGCTTCTATCTGTGAAATATTATTTAATACGTTGATATGAGACAGATTGATTCATGCGCTCTTGCGAGGTGGCAGTTAAGCCGAGGGCCGCTTGGAATAAGCCACGGTGGAGGAGACCTCGTGGGAACCGGCAGACACTGCCGACCCGGCGTTGTGTCAGTCATAGATGGCAGCGAACTGGCTTACCCCGGACTATGGACTCCCCAGGCATGCTACAAATGGAGACTGCGCGTCGGCCCCGTATTGTTGGAATTCAGAGAAAAAGAAGGAGTTTGCAGCGTGGGGCGGCAGCGTGGAAATAGAAGTCTAGCTGGCTGGTGAAATCGAGGTGAGTGTGGGCTCCCCAAGGTTGTGGGTTCAATCCCTGGTCAGGGCACGTGTGGGACGCAACCAATGAGCGCACAACCAAGTGGAACAACAACACATGAACGCTTCCCTCTCTCTCTTTCTCTGCCTCTCTAAAATCAATGGCAGAGGTGGGGAGGGGTGCCGTGTGTGAGCACCTGGAGCAGGGGCCATGCTGGGCACATCATTCCCCATCATGAGACACTGGCTGGGAGTGTTGGAGGGGTGCGGATGGATCCCAGCCACCTACCAGATGGGGTGGGGGCTGGGGCACTCTCACGTGTCCATCAAGCTGGACCCAGAGGCTCAGGGCATAAGATACAGGAATGAAAAGATGGGGGTCGGAGCCCACTCACAAGAGGAGGACGCTAATATGAACCCAGCTTGAGACCCGGCACAAGTCAGCTGGTACCGAACTGTGCTGTAGCTACTTAACACAACAGGCACGCGAACCGGGAGGCGGAGACAAGAGCCACCTTCAGGAGTTTGGTTCAGTTTCCAAACAAAGTCCTCTGGGGAGGAAAAGGTAAATGTATCCACATCAGGTTCCTACCTTCCTTTTCTCAGAGCCTTACTATGCAAGATAACAGCTGCAACCCCATGCACAAGGATGACATTCCTGGTGTGTGTGTGCATGTGTGTGTGTGTGTGTGTGTGTGTGTGTGTGTGAAATGCCGTCTGTGGATGCCTCTGCACTGCTTCAGATCCTGCTGCTAATTGCTGTGGTCGGCTTCACACAGATACGATGGGACAGTTCCTCATCTCAGACCCTTCCCACGCATGCCTTGGGACCCCTCCGAAACCCACCTGGAGCCCTAACCTGGCACAGCCCGAAAGTCCAAGGGGGTTAACAGCCCACGGGCAAATTAGACCCCTGGCAGACAGGAACGGAGGGTGAATGCTTCCCCATGATCCCCCCATATCCCGCACGGAAGGTCTCGAGATGGCCTTTCCGGACACTCCTGGGGCTACCGGTGCGGTCAGGCAGCAGCCCCTGGACAGGTGCCCAGCCCCGTCCTCTCCGCTGTTAAATCTTTGACTCAGCTCTGCTTTCTGGGGGACCCAAGATGAGGCGAACTCCCTGACATGTTGCCTTGCAGACATAAATAAGAACAACAGACATCCTACCAGATGGCACTCCTGTGGGGTCCCCTGCCCACGCGGAGGCCTCGGCGGGTCAGCCTCATAGGAGGGATGGTCCTTCTCTGCTGTGACGTCCTCAGACCTCCTGTGCAGGCACCTGGCTCACTCAATGAGTCATGGAGGGAAGAGAAGGGAAGGGAGGAAGGACAGAGGGCACACACTACGTCCAGGGTGTTGGCATAGCTAGGGACTTAAAGGTCTAGTGTGTGGTCTGTAGAAATGCGTGTCCTCGAGACAGAGTCCAGGCTCCAGGCTCCAGGCTCCATACCCTGAGACCAGGCCACGAAGCACTGGGAACCGTTTTCCTGCAGTTTACAGGAGAAATGGCCCCGTGGAAGGTGGATGGACGGTCAAGGGCAGCAAGGCTTAGAAAGTGGCCGGTCCCTGTTAAGCTTTATGCAAATGCTAGTCAGTCCCCCAGTGCTGTGGCCCCAAGGTCTCAGACCTCCCTGTAAACACATTTCTGGATCATTTGCCTCTGGGAGGCCTCCAGGGGTGTAACCTCACCCCCCCCTCCCCCCCCCACACCCCCCCCCCCCCCCCCCGTCCTGCCGGCTGCTATCTGAAGCCCTTGAATGGCAGTCTCTCTGCCAATGGAAGATAAGGACATAGAAAAGGTGTTGACAATGAGCGTCACCGGCCTCACGGGAGCAGGCAGGTCCCGGGCTGCTGAGTGAGTGTGAGTGAAGACGGTGATGGGGTGCAGACACCTGCTCAACCCGGGGGCACAGCCAGGTCACCAGTGGGCCCAGGTCAAGAAATGGAGAGGGCCCTGGGGGCCAGGAGGGGGGGCTGGAATGCAAACCATTTCCCCCTTAGGAGAAAGGCCTCACCTGTGCTCACCTGGCCTTCCCTCCTCCCAGTCTCAAAGGTAGGAGGTAGGTCATGGAATGCCATCCACCAGGAGCCTCACAGCAGGGACGGTGGCCAGGGCGGGACACAGGGACTCTGGTCTGTCTCTCCATGAGGTGGAGCCCATTTCAGAAGAATTGGGCAGCCCTCCCCATGCCACATCTGCAGGAGGAGCCCATCTGAGAGCAGCCCCTGGGCAGAGACCCTGCTGGAGCAGACGCCAGCCTCGCCCCCCTCGCCCCCTCTCTCCTCCACCAGCCAGTACCCACCCCAGATCACCACGTGGGCTTCAGACCCAAAGGGCCAGGAGTTGGGACACTGCTGACAGGCTTCTAGAATCAGCGGGGACCCAGGCACATGGGGTGGGTGGCATACACAATAACAGCTGCAGCTACAAGTCCCAAGAAGTTGGGACATGGGGACATAGAGCGGGTGCCATCAGCATGGACCACCCTGGAGGGCCCCAGAGACAGCGGTAGGCGGGCGGTCATCAGTAAACACAGCTGACCAGAGGACCCACGTTTGCTCAGATGACCACCAGCTAGGAGGATCACGCAGATGCTGGCCCAGGGCACTGCCCCCACCTGGTCTCTGGGCCAGCTCTGTCTCTCCTCTAGGACATGGCTCGGATGTTTTCTGCAGAGCGAGCCCAGCCTCTCCGAGGAGACTGGCTTTTGTGCTCTGCTGTTTTCCCGGCCACCCAGTGCAGATGTTGGCTTTGCTGGGTGTCGTGTAGCGGCTGCCCTTATCTGTGTCTGCTTTTCTCCTGAATGAGAGCAGCATCCTGCCGGGTCCACCATGGCCCCGGTCCACAGCGTAGCGCAGGCTCGTGCATGGCGCCCGGGCTACGTTTGTTGGAGCGTATGAACAGCCCGCCCCGGGACACCCATCTGTTCCAGGGCCTGACCCGGCCATCCTGCTGGCTTCACGTCCAAACGAGATACCTGTTTCTCTCCATCTTTAGAACGGGCAAACGGCAGGTGTGGAGCTCTTGGACACTTCAATTAATTCAGCAACTAAGTCTGTTCCCTGCCAGGCACTGCGCTAGGGACTGCAGATTCTGTCTGGCGGGAAATCGCTGGTCACCTTTAGGTGTGTCTCTAATCTGCCTCCCATTCTTGAGCATCCAGAGCTCGTTCACCTCCCAGAGGCAGCTGTATTGCCCTAAACCTGGGCCATCAACAGGCCAAGGAGCAAGCAACTATCTAGTGGGTTAAAATGGAGGTACTGCAACATAGAAACTGTAGCGCATGAGGGTGGGCAGCGTCACCTGGATTCAACACCAACACCCGCGAGTCCTCTTCCGTAATGATGCACAACCCCACTGAGCTCTCTTCTCCACTTATTCCAGTATTTTCTGTGCGGCAAGTGTCGAGGGAAATGGAGAGAAGAAGAAGAGAAGCAGAGAGATGACACAGGAAAGTTGGAGGACTCAGCCCGCGGTGCCCCTGGCCACGCCCCCTCAGCCAAATGCTAGTTGTTTCCATTCTGAAGCCGCTGTCTGTTCAGCTCTGTCTGGCTCAGGACCGCAAAGACCTCCTGCCACCCAACTCGTTTTGTGCCTGAGTTTTTTTAGATGTCTGACGCAGTAGACCCCCACAGCGTGTGGCTGGTGAGCCCTTGATGTGTGGCTGGTGGGGCATGTTGAACAACACGGGATAGAGCAGGTTTATAAAATACATTATCAAAATTAATGTTATGTATTACTTCTGGCTTTTTTTTCTTTTTTTTTTTTACCATGACTCACGGATGATTTAAAATTACAGAGGGACCCTGGCCCATGGCTCAGTGGATAGAGCATCAGCCCCGGTGTATGGATATCCTGGGTTCAATTCCCAGTCAAGGCACACAGGAGAAGTGACCATCTGCTTCTCTCCCCTTCCTTCTTCCCCTTCTCTCTCTTTTCCCCTCCTGCAGCCAGTGGCTCAGTTGGTTTGAGTGGGACCCCGGCACTGAGGATAGCTCAGTGGCCTGAATGGTTAGCCTCAGGCACTAAAAATAGTTTGGTACTCGAGCATCGGCCCTTGATGGGGTTGCTAGGTGGATCCTGGTTGGGGTGCTGGTGAGAGTCTGCTTCCCTATTGCCCTTTCACCTAAAAAAATGGCACAGGGGGCTCTCATGTATACTTATCAGACAGTACAGACCTGCCCACATCTCAGTCTGCCTTCTGAGGGCCAGGTCAGCAGGGGCCTGGTTCCAGTCGTGTCCCTGACCCACGCATGGACTGTTCTCTTGGCCAGACACCCCACCATTTAGCTCCAAGCTACGGTCCCTGCCGGCCTTTGCGAGGCGAGGTCATTAAGGTGCAATCACTCAGAGCAAGCCCTTGCCCTCACCTGATAACATCACCGGGAACTCCTCGCCTGAAAGGTGATCTCCAGGCAAATCTCAGGCCATCAGGCCAGATCTAAGGACAAAGAGGGGCTGTTGATGGAATGTCCCCGTCCCTACAGGAAGGTCAACCCCCAAGCCATCCTTTCTCCTCTCCTCACCCGCCTGTCCCTGAGACCTTTACTTCCCCTGCGACTTTCCCCGAAGACCCCTGGTCTGCGAGTCCTGCAGCTCACTGCTCGGCCGGAGTCCTCGCTGGCCCCGCGGTAGGCCCCGATCAGCCTCCTCGGAACTCCTGGAGTTGTCCACCTGGCCAGGATGCATCCAGACACAGGCCTGACCTCCCACAGGGGGCTGACTCAATCCTCTTTCCATGTCCTGTGTTTGCATTTGTCAGAGGCGTCCTCCTGGACAGGAGAGGGCTGGACGTGGCAGCATTTCCTTGGTGTCCCCTATTTCCTCGGGTCCAAAAGGTCTGTAACTGCCCCTGTCAGACCAGTGACCAAGTCTTGTGATTTCTGCCACCAAACGATTCTACACGTTAGCCCCCCTTCCTCCCCGCCCCCCTACGCCAGGCCTCCGCTTTGCATTCTCAGTGACGACGGTGACTGCTACCTGGTTCCGGCCAGCTACGGGTCTTGTGCTTCTACACCTCGTACCAACGGGCAAGTACCCATCTTAGTCCCAACTCCTGTGAGGAACACAGAGATCTGAGGGTGGAAGAGTGGCCGGAAGAGGCAAGACAAAGCGAGCACATCTGAGTCCATGCCAGTCTCCGTCCTTCGTTGTGTTAAATACACTGGAAATACTTAATAATATATCTCATCTCCATCCTCTCCTCTCAGCTGTGTGAGGACAGGAGCTGAAGGTTGATCTTTCGGGATAAGCAGGCCACTTTCTAGGACGTGCTCGGGATAGGTGTGTGGCGTTGAATTACCCCCCCCTCCCCGGTGGATAAGTCCACTCTGTTATTAACTCACGCGAGGCCCTTCCCTGGTCTAATCTCACAGTCTATGTCTGTCCCTCCCCACCCCTGCTCCTGGGGCCACAATCTTCCAGCAGCTGTCCCCTAAGCAGGAGTGTTCTGCTCAAATTCTAGTTACTTCTTTCTGGACTGTCCTTCCCATCTGTGTCCCTGGCATTCTCATCTTCCAAGGCCTGGCTTAATGACCGCCTCCACCATGAAGCCACCTCCTCCTTCCCTTAGCCCCGATGACACTCAGCATACAAAAGCCCTGTTAGAGCTTACTAACCACCTGTTTACAAACCCTTTCTCACCAGCTAGAATGATTCTCTCTGGGGAAAGGTTGAATACCTCCAGAAAGCGTGGCTGGAAAACATCCACCACCAATATTTTATTTTATTTTATTTTATTTTATTGTATATAAGAGAATTAAAGGCCAAAGGTCCATTTCTCACAAAGCCGAGTTTTCAAATGGGAGCGCATGCACACTTCTGCAGCCCAGAGGGTGCGTGCAGAGATCGTCCTGAGGAAGGTCTGTCTGGAAGGCGGGGCAGGTGAGGGAACCACCTGTGGGCTGAGATTTGTCCCGTCAATGCTGAGTTTTGTACGGCATGCAGATGGATTCTCCAGCCGGAGTTTTAGGGAAACGATAAAAAAAAACAAAAAAACAGTGCTTTTGCTTCCCAAGTTTGCAACTAACTGGCAAATGTTACAGAGAGAATTAGCCAAATGGAGATATTTTTAAAAAAAAAAATACAGCTTTACTGGTAAATCTAAGTAAAGGGTGAAGCTCAGAGCTGTAGCTGCAGTCAGGATCCGTAACACAATCCTCATGAATGGAACTGTCTCCCAAATGCACATCTGTCCCAGAACCTTGGTTATGTGGCTAAACCAAGAACCCCCGAGGCTGAGTCCTGGCCACAGAGAGACGTCAAGATCCCCACCCCCAACCCAGCAGGTCTGAGCTCCATTTCCCCCAAACCGTCCAACACACACATTCGCCTCCTTCGAGGAGAAGCAAGTTGGGGGTGAGGAGAAAGGCCAGTAGCATTCTCCTCCCAGAAACTAGAGACCAGGGGGGTGACGGTTCTCTAAAATCAGTAAACAGCCCGGTGTGGGCACGATGTAGGAAGCGCAGTAATTCACCTCCACTTTGCCTCCCGAGGGAGCTATTCTTCTCCTGACCCCGTGACACTGCCCTCCACCACTCAAGGCAGAAAGGAACAGCCCCGATGCTCTTGGTATTTTTGTGTGCCTTTCTCTACTGCAGAACAGAAGCAGATGTCCTCAGAGGGACGTTCCTACCTCCTGTTTTCGGCAACTACAAAGAGCATTTGACTCCCACCTCTCCTGGATTCCCCAACACACCCACGTGATGACCATCCTCAGACTCTGTCCAAATGTCAGCCGGTACCTAGACTTAAGAGAAAATACCTGGCTGGCCAGGGGCATGTGATTTCTGGCCAAACCTCCTCCTCACTATGTGTGTGTGTGTGTGTGTATGTGTGTGTGCGCGTGCGTGCATACCTAGCATGTGCATACTATGTATGTGAATGTAGAGAATGTGTGTCCGTGTGTCTATGCGAACCATCTGATTTTAAAGTTGTGCTGGTGACTAGAGGCGGGACATGCAGGAAGTGGTGTATGGACTGCTGCACACTCTCCTTCAGGAGGGAGTCCGGGGGCTGGGGGTCCGATTCCTCATTGGCAGTAAATGCTCAAATAGACATGGGGACATTTAGAGAAGCCATTGGGAGAAGGTGGACAAATAAACCAGCCACCTTGACCTCCTTTCTCTATGGGGGATAAGAGGACCCGGGTCTAACATCTGTGGCCTCGGGCCATCTCCATGTTGTAGAGACACCAGGTAATCACCCCACCCTCTGTCTGTCTCACCTCCGTTGGGCACACCTGCTAGGAACACACCCTCTGGACTTTTCTCTCTTTATAGCCTGACGGGAACAAAGTGGGCTTAGCTTTCTTTCTAAATGGATTTGGCTTTGTCCATCAGAATCTGATTTCATGGTGAGGCAAAGAAACACAAAAACAATAGTGACTTTTAAAAAAAGTTTATTTCTCTCGCATGTACGTAAGTTAGAACACAGGTCTGTCAGGGCTAGTGTGAAAGCATGTCTCTCTGAAATCCTCAGGAAATGAGCCCCTTCCACTCGTTTCACCCTGGGCGACCTCCATTCACACGTTCACCTTGTGGCTCAAGATAGCTGCTCCAGCTCCTGCCATTTCATCTACATTCCAGCCAGGAAGAAGAAAGTGGTACAGGGAAGAAGAAAAGGGCAGGCACCTCCAAGGTACCCTATGACCCCTGCCACCTCACTGGTCAGGACTTAGGCAAATGAGCACCCTCAGACTGAAGTTTGAGAAAAGTCAGTTTTTTCCCCAAGTAACCTGGCACCAGCCCAAATGGAGGGGATTGTTTCAGAAGAGAATAGGTTAAGGGGAATGACTAACAGCCTCGGTCACACCTTGACCTGTATTAGCAAATTGCTGGTGATACACTCCTGTCACCAACACCTTAACCATCGGCCTCGTTCAAGGCCTCACAGTCCACCATTAGTCCACACTCCACTCCCACCAGAAGGGTCCCTATGCCTCTGCCCCTGCACAAGCCTGGTGCCCTTGCCTCTGTACTTCACCCACTCTGGTCCTTCGGTTTAGAATACCCTCCCTCTTCTCCATGTATCTTAACTCCGGCCAGCCCTGAAGGGTCAGCTCAAGCCCCACCCCTTTTTGGGGAAGCCTCTTCTGCCCTTTGCCCAACAACTTCTCTTTTCCAATGCCCAGAACACCCGTCATGTGTGCCAGCAATCTGACACCTGGCACAGAGGTTGCCTTCCTGGGCACATGATTGACTTTCATCTGTATAGATCATGAGCTCCCTATAGGCAGCAAAGGTGGTATGACACCTCTGTACCCCTCACGGTCATCCCTGGACACACGCATGTGCTCCCAGATGTCGACCCACCTGCCACTTAGACATCAGGGCGGGGGACAAGCAGTAGGCCAGCACCAGGACAAATGAACAAGAAACTCGACTCTGCAATCTGGGGCTTCATTTCTCTGAGCTACAGGCTTCTCGTTGATAAAATGAAGGAAATAACACCTGCCTGATCAAATCCAGAGTTGTGGTGAGGAGCACACACACACACACACACACACACACACACCCTCAGCACAATGCGAACCACCACAAAAACGGTCAGTATGCAGCTTCTGTTAGGATTTCTTTTTTCCTGCAAACAAGTGAAACAAACTCAGACTAACGGGCACAAAAGGGTCTTTATTGGAGTCACAGGGCATCTGGGGACTGTGCTAGCACCAGGTGAGAGCAGGACGGCTCAGGGGTCTGGCTGGTGGGAGCTGCTTGGCCGTCCTGCAGGTGCGCCTCCAGAAATGAACTGGCACCCGACAGGTGTGGATGTGGTCCCAGTCCCTCAGACTCAAGGGCTGGGACAGGGTTTGCTTCTGTGACCCCACACCGTGGGGTCAGTCCCACAGAGTCTGCACACGATGGAAGAAGGTCCAGTCCCCCAAGGAAGCCCCGGTGAGGTTATCAGGAACAGAGTGGACGGAGGCTGAGGCCAGGAAACGGCAGTGACCACATCAGGGATTGCTCAGCATGGGCCCCTGGGTGACGGTGGCCCTGCCTTTGATCCTGAAGACATTTTGCCCCATAAGCAATATTTTAGACCTTATCAGCGGACACCTGGGTATTAGTTCATCATATTCTTTCCAACCCCGGCACTTAAAGCAAGACCTTCTAGAGCGGAGAAACAGGTTTACTACGTGATGGGGGACGGCCCTGAGGAGAGGAGGGTCTCCCCTCCGCTGTCACCTGCCTGACCTTCCTGACGAGGCCACACCTCCCGACATCCCTCTTATAGCTCTCTGTCACCTCCTGGGACTCTTCATGCAAGTCTGGCTGAGCAGGGCTGGGTTCACACCGTCCCCCGGGAAGAGGTCGTCTCCATGCAGGCAGGCCCAAGGCCTCTCTGAGCTCCCCTGACTTTCTCTGACCTTCCCGGTCCCCCGGGAAGAGGTCATCTCCATGCAGGCAGGCCCAAGGCCTCTCTGAGCTCCCCTGACTTTCTCTGACCTTCCCGGAGCCTGGCATACTCAGGGTGCTCAGGGAACACTTTTACTGAATGAATTAAATACGTGAATAAGGTGCCACAAAGGCCCAATCGCTCAACTACACAAGTTGGGAGTGTGGGTGGTACCACCCATCAGGGGAAAGTTCCCTCCTAGGTACATGGGGTGGCTGGGGGTGGGGAACAGATTAGCTAATGCACCAGCCACCGGGGGCTGGGTCACTGTAGGCTCCCCCACCCCCATCCCCATCGCCAGAATCCCCACAGCTGCTGGCAGAGGAAGGGAGTTCTCGCCCTGATCTGGGGTACGGCTTCCTGCCTGTGGGCGTCCACCCGAGCAGGACGCTACTTTTTATAGGTGAACAAATGGAGGCATGGAGCAGTGCTCAAGGTCGCACACCTAGGAAACTTCAAATCAACCCAGTTCCAGGCCAGGGATCTCCAACGGTCCACGTCACCCATAGGTAAAGTGGACCCATGTCTATTTAGCATAAACATCTCAAGGACTCTAGTCATAGAATAAAATGTTGCAACATGGTAAAAAAAAAAAAGGGGGGGGGTGTAGTGGCTGGGGTGGGATTCAGGAAAATAAAGTATCAATTCCATTTGTTCAGTTGTAACAGTGGAAGTGTTGCTGTAGTTACATTGTGTTGGGTTGCCCCAGTTAGGGTTGTCGGAATATATTTTTTAGGGGGGGCAGGGGGAGATGCTTTGATTTCCCTTGTTGTTCAGCTAAAAGTAGGTTGTGTCTTTGGATCCAACAAATTAATTCTGCTTCCTCCTACTTCTGTTCCACCTTAGGTCAACTCCCAAAGCTACCTACAGATTCAGCAAGGGCTCTCAGCCTACAGATCAGGGTCTCACTCTCATCCGAGCCCTGCTGTCCGTCCGCCCATGTCCCAGGTGACAACCAAGTGACGGCTCCTGGTTGGGGTCAGGGTTGTCCGTGTGTCTTTGGAACCGGAATGTCACCTGCACGCCCTTAAGCAAAAGCAAAAGCAAACCCAAACCCAAACCACCCCCTACAACAGTGACTCTGGCCATATGAGACCCACAGTGACACTGAAGTTATGGTGGGACGTGGCCAGGTGCCTCCTCATCTCTGTGAACGGGGGCCTCTTCTCTCTCTCCAGTGCGGTCTGAAACCCCTCCCCCCCACAGCCTTCCATCAGCGACCCTCACAAGAGCAGGGTCTGGCCAGCACCATGTGACACATGTTGGCATGTGCACCTCACGCGTCACCCTGACCCTCTGGGTCGCGGCAGGGCTGGGCCTGGGCTGCGGCGGAACAGGGGCTCCGCAGAGCAGAGCCACTCACCCAAGGCCACACAGGCAGGAACGGGGCCTGAGATGTAGACCTGGACGTGCCCACTGTCAACCCAAAGAGGAAGGAGAAACAGATGGAGACAGGCGGGCCCTGGAACAGCCGGAAGCCACGAGCAACACCCGGTGACACATGGCAGAGGGGTGCTCTTGCAGCCCGAACCCCGACCCCCGGATCCTTCATGTGAGCACTACAGACATTTCTGTTGAGACTGAGCTATTCTAAACTTGGGGGGAGGGGTTGTTGCGGCAGGTAGCCCTTGCCCGTGACTCTGCTCTGGGTCCCAAGCACAGGTCCCAGAACGCACATCACACCCTCCTCTGCCTCCATGGACGTGACTGTGAGGACGGACCGTCCCAGGCCCTCCTTCTGTGGGGTCTTCACACCTACTTCGGCAGGAGGCTGAAGTCACTCTTTCCCACCACGTAAAGCTCTGCCCTGAGTTCAGCCCCATGTCCCTGTCGACAGAACACCCGTGCTGACCCCCGGTCCCCCGCCCGCCATCCAGGCCCCTGAATGAACCACAGCTCATGTGTAAGAGGTTTTTTACTTCCATCTTGGTTGCCAGGGTTAAGGAGTGGCACGGAATCTCTGTTCGGTTCACTCATAGGGTCTCCGCTACATTCTCCAAGGGCCCCTTCCATGGAGGCCTGCGGGCCCCATGGCATCTGCCCAGTGTCCACCCACCAGGCTGGGTGGGGTTTATTGGTGGTTTGCATAAATTATTAACAAGAGCACAACTATCACACAACGTGGACGCTACTGTAAGTGGGCCTGTTCCCTCTGGCTCGACTGACAGGTATGGGGTTGAGCTGCTGGGCCCCAGGCTCTACTGACCGGTGACGTCCCCAACAGGGAGGCCAGCCCTGTCCTGTACCGGTCCCATAGCTCTCGGGGGAGTCCCAGCTGAGCCCCCATCTTTCCCATCACCTCGTTCCGGTTCCTCAGCCATCTGGGCACAGAAGCAGCCCGTGTTAGCACCACATGGAGAAAGGGGCGGGCAACTGTCCCCGTGTACAATGGCAGCTGGGTCGCCTGTGCTCAGGGTCGGAACAGTGAGCCTGAGGAAGGGCCCCAGCCTCCACCTGGACCCCTAGGCCTCTGTGAGCTCCGGACACAGACCCACAGAACAGGGGCCGGCACACTTTGTATGAAGGCACAGAGAGCAGGCATTCTGGGCTTTCTGGGCCACACACACACCCCATGGCAGTCTCCTTCTCTTTTTCTCTATGTATTTTTACAGCCCTTAAAACTGTAGAAATCATTCTTACAGGGCAGGCCATAAACACAGGCTGTCGCTTGCCAATCCCGGTCTGAACAGCACAATGCCTTTGTCCATCCCCTCAGCCACAGCCTCCTCCCCCTGCCTGAAGGGCTCTGGGTCCCCCAGCTGTCCTGCCCTGCTGTCTTCAGCCCAGGCTTTGCAGAAGGGACCTCGGAGGAAGAGTTGTCCTCAGGGTGCAGGAGCCCCCCACCTCTGCAGTCTCAGGGTCTGCCTTTGCCAAGTGACTGGTCCAGTTGTATTTTAAACAAATCACAGGTGTTGGTCTCAGCCCTGCTCATGTGTCCTGGGAGGCGAGGGCGGATTAGGCCTCAGGGCCCCCAGGGAGGTAGGTGCATGCTGTCAGCCTCACTACCCCCTTGCAAAGGATGATGACCATCAAGTGCAGAACTAACCTGCCTGGCAGTGCCAACGACCATGTGTCAGAATTTAAAAGAAAGCGGAAGCGTCTAGTCTCTACACGTTCTAGGGCCATAATCAGGGAAGATTCTGGCTCCCAGGCCCAGGGATCCATCCCCACAGGGGCAAACGCCCACCATGCAAGAACACTGCCCACTGGCCGCCTGGCACCCCTGCCCAGGCCTCGGGGACGCTCCCTGACAGCAGAACCCGGAGCTGCGGGGGCCGGGTGCTGCAGCCCTCTCCGCCCTGCCGACAAGTCTCTCCAAACTAAAAATAAAAGTTTATAAAAGTAAATCATCTCATTTTATAACTTAAGTGCATCAAGCATTTCCTTAAATATAGCTCACACGGAAAATAAAGTCACTTTCGCTGTACAGTTGGTGTTGGCCTTAATTACGAATAAACTTTGATGATAAAGTAGGAAAGGTTACATACTTCACACACACACACACACATCTATCTGTCTGTCTGTCTGTCTGCCTGCCTGCCTGCCTGCCTGCCTACGGGTCATAGGGATGAACGGACATATACACCTCTCGACAAGCGCTTCTCCCTCCACCCACCCCAGTGGTGGGAAGTGGCTGGGGTGTCTCTAGGTATCTAGTCTGCATGATGACAGTGTCTACGTTAATCGTCCCTGTCCTTTAAGTGATAAACACGCCTGCACACCTAACACTAAGACTCTTATTAGAAACGTTAAAACTAAGCAATCCATTAGGTATCCAGTCTTTGGAAATGCCAACCTACCTACCCCAGGGCTTCATACAACAGCATCCCCGACCAAACACCCTCCCCAGCCCGCCTCCTCCCGGCCACCCCATTCTCAAGCCGGCTGACCCCGTCCCCCGGCCTGGGTGTTCCGGACAGAGCCTAGCCTCCGGGCTCCAGAAGGGACAACTCAAGAGGTAAAGTAAGAATTCTGCATGGAGTACAGGTGGTCAATGGGGTTCCCCACTCGGGATTGCAGAGGCCCGGCTTCCGAGGTTGCTAGGAAACAGTCACCCAGGTTACTAAGGGAGGTGTCGTCACTATCCAGGTCGTGGAAAAGGGGTTCGGCACCTGAAACGAAGAGGAAACGAGGGGGTGTGAGGGAGGGCATGGACGCGGGGACTCGCCTCAGGGCTGGGGCACGTGGCAGCAGCCTCCCACGAGCATGGGCTGAGCACGTCGTATCCTGGTGAAGCCTGCACCTGGGGGGGGGGGGGGTGAGCTACACAAAAACGAACAAGGAGGAGGGGACATGGCCCCCGCCCACAGAACCAAGGGCTCGTGTCCAGAGTGCAACAGCTAAAAACAACAGAACACCAAGCCCAGGGCACCATGGCAGGTGCCAGCCAGCATGGTGAGTCAGGGAGTGCGGGGGGCGGCCCTCTGGGTGGACAGGGCTCCTCCAGGGCCCAGGAGGCAAACGGGTCCCCTGAAGGAGGCAGGGTGAGGAAACAGACGTGGGCTCTGGGAGCAGCTCGGGCACTGTCCCATGATCACACACGCTCGGGTGCACACAGTGCCCCTGCTCCTCCGAATCCATACCGGGCCCACCCTTGACTCACTGCCAGCCCTGCCGGAGAAACCCCGACAGCCAGCTGAGGATGGGCTGGGGACCGCGGTGACCAGAGCTATGTGCCCTTCGGGACAGGTGAAAACTGAAGTGTCTTAGGTTTGTCCTGTGGCTTTAATTATTCATTTCACCCAAGGGTCCCTCGGGGGGGCCTCTGTGGAACAGGACCCCCTGGGACTCTGGAAACATTTACACATTTTCACAAAAACCACTTGTCCTGTTTCCCCACCACTGCCAAGTGAGACAGATGGGCACAGGGGTGGCACATGTCCTTTCAGTGGGGCAAACACCCACACAGGAATGAAGGGGGAGGTGGGCCCCTGAGGCCCTGCAGAGGCTGGGGGCTTCACCGTTGCCTGGGAAGACGGGATGCACTTGAACCAAAAGAGGATTTGGTAAAAATAAAGGCAAAAAAAACAAGTTGTCTGACCCAATCTGTGAGCTGGGGCGTATGTTTCTGACATGAACAGTTGGAAGGCTTGACGGATAAAACCTTTTTTAGCTATCAAGGTTCTCCGCTGCGAGGTTTCACCATATAGGTGAGCGCGTAGCATCAGCCGCTGACCTCTTCTGTGTAAAGTGCAATGCCCTGTATCTGGGCCTGAGCTTGGACATCAGCCGACCACTCCTGGAGCTCACCCACCCCATCAGGGTGCCCAGACCCCAGCAGCTGCCCATGAGCACATGGAGGGCTCAGCTCTCTCCATACCAGCATTTAAAGCAGCCCCAGGGCATAGGGTGGGCATGGGAAGTGGGGGGCCCTTCTCACTGCACAAGCGAGCTTGCGCTTCAGGAATTACAGAACACCGTACAGGTGTCCGTCCCACTCCAGTCAGAACACTGCTTCCTGGGACTGGGTAGACTTCCTTCCTGCGAGAGCTCGCTGCCCGCGGGCCTCCCGCCTGGATGGCGCTGGCAGCACCGCTCTCAGAGTGGAGAGACGAGAGATTCGACCGCAGCGGGCAGCTCTACAAGGGGAGCACCACCCCTGGCTTAGCACTAACGAACGAGGCGGCGGCCCCAAAAGGGGCGCGAGAGGAAATCCAGCTGCCGGACCTGGGTGCTGGTCTTCCTCCACTGGCCTGTGGTCGGGGCCCCGCGACACTTTGTGGGCCCTCACTGGGCTTCGCAGCTGCAGGCAGCCTCTGGGAACCGGGCAGACGCATTTGGGAGGGAACGAGAAACCCCTGAGAGCAGGTTGTGAGAGGTCCCGTCGGGTGGTCAGCCCGTGGACCAGCAAGGGTCACCTGAGGGGACAGGGGACGGGGCTGGAGGGTGGCTGAACTTGGAGCACGTCCTTGAAACGTATCATTAAAACCAAGGCAAGTGTCACGGAGGGTCCTCTTGGAGGGCGGTGACCATGAATGCCGGGCAGCCACAGTGAGGTCCCTGCACTTCCTGGGTCTTGGTTTCTTGTTTATGAAGTGGACAGGGAGGGGGTGGCGTTGCTGGTTCCCAGTCTGTGCCCCCGCCGTGGAGTGCCCTCTTACCGTAGGGGTGCATGTGGTCCCCAGGCATCTGGGGAGGGGTGAGACCCTGCCGGAAGGGGTCCGCGCTGTAGACGCTCTGCTCGATGGCCAGGAGCTGCTGTGGGGTGGGCAGAGCTGTGTAGGGGTTCATGATCCCTTCCAGCCCGGCGCTCCCGCCACCGTTTGTCTGAGCTGCAGGACAAAGCAGAAGGCAGGTCACCCTCCCGCTGGGAGAGAGAGGGACACAGAGCATCTTCCGCAGGTCACAGTCCCCATTTGAGGGGTCCCCGCTCAACACTGGTCTTCCCTGCACCTCCGTAAAGACACGGGAGAGAAAGGACAGCTGGGTGGAGCACAGGGGACCCTGGACTTGCAGAGGGATAGGCTGGATCCGGAACCCGCCATTACCCAGCCATGTGGGCATCGCAGGGCAGCTTCAGTGTCCCCAGAATATGGCAGCGGGCGTCCCCAGAGCAGTGTGTGATTCCAGAGTGAGGAGCAGAAACCTCCACCTCTTCTATGCCATCACCTGAGAAGTCACCCCCTAGGTCAGCCCTATTCAGTGTCCGAGGACTCTCCGGGCTGTAACCACCAGGTGACGAGCATTACGTCATTGAGGGCCACCTTGTGGGGTGGTGACCATACAAGCTGGGCCACCACGGCTAAAATAATTTTATCTCACTTCCTGAGTCTCAGTTAGAAGGGACAGAAATGAGGTGATATCGGTGGGTCCCAGCCTGTGCCTTACAAGGGCCATCAGGGGTCACCGTGGAGGACAGGGATGGGAAACAGTGGGGAACCTGGAGAACTCCCTTGAAATATGTCATTTAAACAAAAGGCGTCTGATGGAATTCTTTGCAGCCACTGGAGTGGACGGATCTCAAGGGCCTTTCAGCCTTCCCCATGAGGAGCCCCTCAGTCAGGGGAGGTCGTGACCCCAGCCAGCCAACCTTGTGGGGCTGGGTGAAGACTACAGGAGACCACGCATGTGTTCTCTGGAACTACAGCTGGCCACGCGCACAGAATCGACGAGACAGGGATGTCTCGGTCCCTGCCCCTGAGGCGGCTCGCCGAGGCTCCCTGGATGTGGTCCACTAACTCGGGCCGTCTCCCAGCTCCTGCTTCCTCGGCTGGCGCTCCCAGGAGATTCCCTCGGTGTCCTCCAAGGTCCCACGTGCCACGTGCGCCAGTTCTCCTGAACTCTTCCTCAGGCCTGCGAGTCTCTGCGGAGCACCTGCGTGGCTCTCCCCGTAAAGCCCTCTCGGGCCTGTGACCTTCTTTGGACATCACAGGGTCCTGGACAACAGGGCACCCGAGGAGCAAGGAGATGGGGAGGCTGGTTCCAGCTCACTCAGCATGGTGGGTGGACGGGGGCGGGCTCCGGTCACCTGAGGGACCGTGGCTCCTCCTTCTACAGCATCTGCCCTGTCTCATGTCCCCCCTGAGCAGCCGTCTAGTGGTAAGGAATTTAAAGGGCCTCTTGACTGCAGAGTCAAGCCCCAGACTGAGCCCAGGTTAACAATCAAGCCCAAGGCCTGGTCCATGCAGGGACAAGGGGCTCTGTTAGGGGCCTGAGAACCAAAACCACGTTCTGTGGCCTTCCAGGTGTGGCCTGCAGACCACCCTGGACCTTAGGAACCAGATCTGTGTGGTACCAAAGGCCGGCGATGCACGTGCAGGTTACGGTGTGACCATCCCCGTTTGGGGAGCACGCAGGCCACTCAGGGGATCTGCCTGGGTGGCTGAGTTGTGGGGCACATTCCTTCAACCACAACCTTGTTCCCAGTTATTCTTGGCTTTTTTTTTTCTTTTAACTTCCTTGAAGAGTCCCTCCCCTCTCCTTGTACCACGTCTTTTAGAAACTGAGGGTTCACGCAGGTAGGGGTGAGTGAAGGCAGCATGGCCTCGTGGAATCTGGAATCAGAGAGGGGATCTTGGTCCCAGCTGGTCCCCTCCTCATCTGAGACCTCAGTCAGCCTTGCAGACCCTTTCATAACTCCTCCGCTCACCTCAGGCATGGCTGTTGAAGAGTCAGGCCAGCAGGCGAGAGAGCACACCGTGAACTATAAACGTGCTCCGCAAAGTGGGAGGTCTTTAGTTTACTCTCATTATTTCCACCATTTTATGTGATTTGGGCAAGGGCTAAGTAACAGTGCCATCTTCTATTGAGTTGATTTGCCCGGAGGACGGGGGACCAGGCAGGACGCCGACACTGCAAAGGGGTCAGGGCCAGGAGCTTTCAACAAGGTCACCGCCCCTTCCCGAAGGCAGGTCCAGGCCGGACAGCTGGTGCCCTCAATCCGAGCACAGCTCCTTGGGCTCAGTTCTCAATGGAAGTTCCCCAATCCCACAAGAGTGTGGCCAGGGCTTCATGGAGCCCACAGGTGCCGTCCCAGGAGCTGGGCAGCGAGAGGCAGTGGCCAGAGAGGCCCGGCCTCAGCGAGGCCAGTGGGAGGAGGAGCCCACCTACCGGAGCTCAGCCTCTGGGTGTTCTGCTGATCCTGCTGCTGCTGCTGCCGCCGGGCCAGCTTCTTCATCTGACAAGGAGAAGACCACGGGTTAGACGCCAGGGGACCGACCCGGGCCACCGGGACAGGCTCGCGCGGAAGGAGAGGGACCCTGTTCTCAGCCGTGACTCCCAGAGGAGCCACACTCGAAGCTGGGCCTGCGGTCCACGTGTCACTGCTCTGTCTCCGCCGTGGACTGACCGCCAGTCGGACAGCCACGGGGTCTCAGCAGGAGCAGGGATTTCCTCTCCGCCAATAAAACGTGGTGCTCACGCTGTGACGGTGTGAGGTGATGATGTGATGGACGAGTGTGTGTGTGTGTGGGGGGGGTGCTGCAGCCCAGCAAGGGGCTGCCAGAGACCAGGGGAGCACACACACCTCCTGGAAGGGACAGTGCAGCCCAATGGTTCTCAGACTGTTCTGTGGAATGCTAGGGCTCCATGAGAAGTTAGTATACACTTTGAATGAGTGAGTGAGTGTGTGTGTGTGTGTGTGTGTGTGTGTAGGCAGCACTAGGAGAAAAACAAATCCTCTATTGCAAGATCTCTCTGAGCTCAAACGTGCTCCTCTCAAACCTGCGGCACCAGAAACCTTTCCCCGGGAAAGCCCCGCCCTGAGGAGCTCAGGCGGGGGCGTGCTGCCTCTGACACTCAGGATCAGGTACTGAGCTGCTCATTTATCACCCACTGAGGATTAGGGCTCTAGAGCAATGGTTCACAGGACACACGCATGTTTGGGTCTAACACGCGTGAAGGCCTGAACGGGGCAAACAAGGCAGACGCCAATAGATCTGGCCCTACGCCGGGGGGCGGGGCGGCATCCACCCGGCCATGGTGTCGCCTAGGCCAGTCATACATGTGTCCCACAGGTGTCTCTTTGACACTCTGGAAAAGAACTCTGGGAGCCGGGTTCATAAATGGGACATCAAGAACCCGCTTTTTACCAACAGGCACAGAAAGACATTTGTTTCACACACACGGCTGGCCTGATTCACAGCGACAGCCATGAGGAAAATGAAAAAGCCTTTTCGCAGAAACAAATGCCCATCCCTCCCCCCGCCCCCGCGCCGGCCCTTGCAGGCCTCCATGCCTGACGTGATCGCCAGAACGAAACTCCCGAAGCAAGAGGAGCGTGCCCGAGCGAGCGAGTTCTGGTCAGAACACCCGTCTGCAAGTGCAGGGCCTGTGGCTGACCCCTCGGACACCAGCCGCACAGACACGGACAGACGGACGGACGGACGGACAGATGGGGCAAGAAGCCGGCTACCTTCGCTCGCTGGTTCTGGAACCACACCTGGACCACGCGGACGCTCAGCCCCGTCTCCGCAGCCAGCGTCTCCCTCACCTTGGAAAAAGGGGACGTTAGAAACCCAGCCACACTGGCGTCTTCCAGCAGAGGCGGACCCCCCTCCCCCCGCACACCACCCCCCCGCAGAGCGCGAGGACGGGTAACGGGCCGTCTCCTCTCCTCTAGGAGACAGCCAGCCTATGTCCACTGTTCGGCAAAACCCCAGCATGAGCACAGTGCCTCAGTCCCTCAGTCAGGTGGAGAGGGCCCGCCCCTCACCGGGGACACAGAGAGGGACAGCTGTCAGCTTGGTGGTGGACTTCAAGCGGTGCTCTGGCTTCTCTCCCGCTGGAAACCAGGCCTTTGAGGGGCTCTCGGACACACGCAAAGCGGTGCTCTAGCTGAACGGCGTGCCTGGGCACTAACCCACTTCCAGAGAACTTAGGGGAGGGAAGGTCCCTCGGCGAAAAACAACGGGTTCTCTCTTGCCCTCTCCTCCCATCTTAATCCACTGTCCTAAATCTTTGGTTCTGACCCTCAGAGCCCCAGGTGAGTGGGGTGTGTCACAATGAGGTATGTTCACTGTTCTCCTGCATGAGCCCAACACGGAGAGAATAAGATAAGGGTATCTGGGGTCCAGCAGGGCGGACAGCTCTGGAGCAGGTGCACAGCCCAGGGCCCTGCAGAGATGGGGCAAGAGGGACAGCCACCATGGCAACGTGTGTTGACACATGGACCCTCCATGCAGGTGCATGGCACAGGGCTGGAGAGATAGGGCCCCCTCTCTGTTGGATTCTCGGTTGAATAAAGGCATCAGGGGGATGACCAGGGGGGCCTTGGGAATGACCTGCCTCCATCAGCCCCTTAGGCTGAGGCTTAGGAGAAGTGGGGTGATTAGCCCAGTGTAAAAGCACAGTCTCCTGCTAAGCCAGCAGCAACAGCAGTGAGCCCAGGGACCCACCTCCACCTGCCGAAACCCTACCCGCCCCTCAGAGGCCCAGCCCAAGAGCCACCTGTTCTCTGCAAAGCCCTGTCTGACCCTCCAGAGGTGACCTTTCCCTGCCCTCAGCTCCCATGGCCCGGGGCCACCCCTGCTCAGGTCCTCACAGCTCACTCCCCAGGTCAGCAGTGATGTGTACACACATCTGCCCGTGGTGGCCTGGGGGCTGCCCGGGGGCAAGCCCTGAGCACACACTACCCAGAGCCCAGGAATTCAGTGCAGGTACAATAAATAAACAAGAGAGGGTGTGACCGTCTGCTCTGAGCAAAGTCAGGTTGATTCCACTTCCTACCAGAGCCTCCCCTGGAGTCTATCGGGGTGCAAGGGTTCAGCAGCTCTGTGCGTGAGTCTTTCCAAGGTCAAAAGGGGTAGCACCCTGCCCTGTTGTCCCCTGCGGCCCCTAGGTACTCACATCTCACGTCGGGCCTGGCTTTGGCCATGGAATGTGAGCGGGTGTGCGTGGCTGTGTGAGGGTCTTATCCGGGCTTGCCCGATGGGGCGTGGCCTCTTGCCTTCTGCCATCTTTATGAGCACAACATGCCCAGGGGGCCGCTGCTCTGTCATCAGCCTGGACCCTCAAAGGAGAGACTGGTGAAGCAGGCCTGAACCTGAGCCCAGCTGTGCTGCAGCCCACACACTGCCCGAGAGCAGGAACCCAGGTGTTTGCTGGAAACCACGAAGGCCGTGTTTGTTACCACAGCAAAAGTTGACTGATACAGATAAGGAGGCAGGAAACACTAGGCCAGAAGTTTTCAATGTGCTTCCTCCAGGAATTTCGATTAAAAGTCTCTGTTAGTTGTGGCCTGACCTGTGGTGGCACAGTGGATAAAGCGTCGACCTGGAAATGCTGAGGTCGCCGGTTTGAAACCCTGGGCTTGCCTGGTCAAGGCACATATGGGATTTGATGCTTCCAGCTCCTCCCCCCTTCTCTCTCTCTCTGTCTCTCCTCTCTCTCTGTCTCTCTCTCTCTCTCCTCTCTAAAATGAATAAATTTTAAAAAAAGTCTCTGTTAGTTGTACCGCATGAGTGACAGTAAGCAACAAGTCACAAAAGGGTGGGTGCAGGCCTGACCTGTGGTGGTGCAGTGGATAAAGCATTGACCTGGACTGCTGAGGTCGCCGGTTCGAAACCCTGGGCTTGCCCGGTCAAGGCACATATGGGAGTTGATGCTTTCTGCTCCTCCCCCACTTCTCTCTCTCTCTCTCTCTCTCTCTCTCTCCCCCTCTCCCTCTCTCTCTCTCTCTCCTCTAAAATGAATAAATAAATAAATAATTTAAAACAAAACACTTGTTTAAAAAAAAAGGGTGGGTGCATAGTTATTCCTGGTGGAGAATGCTAATGGTCCCAATATCCATCCTATTTGCAATTGAATCCCAGTGGCAGTGCACGTGGTCTCCCAGAGGGTGGGGGCTCACTCCCCAGCCCCCCCTCCCGCCCCGCGAACACACAGTCATGGGATTGATGCTGACACAGTGAACCTTGAATTTGCCCCTGAAAAGGCAGCTGCTTGCCCGCCCCCACTTCCTCGTTCTCCACCAGGGTGGCTGTAAAGACTGGGGGGCAACGAAAGCAGCCCCTGGCCCATGTGGTGGACAACAGAGCCGTCTCCCCATCTTGGACTGTCGCCTCCGGACCGGCTTACGAGACAAATAAACGCCCGTCTTGTTAAACCACTGTATTTTTTTTTTCATGAAAATTTGCAGCAGCCTGATTGGTAACAGCCCGAAGCTGGAAACAACCACAACCCCCTGTAGAAATAGGCAAATAAACAAACACACCGTGGCCCATCCAGATGGTGGAGTTACTGCTCAGCAGTGAAAACTGAGGAAATGCCACATGGACCAAACCCCAGCTCACCTCCCCAAGAAGGACAGATAGGACTAAAAAGAATGCATGCCACACGCCACAGCAGCCACCTGCCAGAGGACCGCGGTCCACCCCGAATGGCACCGAGTGTGAGTCCCAGTACTCTCTGGGAAGGACAGGTGTGAGCATGCGGCTGATCAGAGCGGGTGTGCTAGCACAGAGGCTCAGGAGGGTCGGCTGTAGCCCTGGCCGTAGTATCAGGACCCTGGAGTCTCCCACCAGGCTCAAGGCCACATGCAGACTAAAGGGTCTCCCCACAGAGACCTAGGTGCCAGTGGACTCCCCAGAGGAATCGAGTGACCCCACAGAGGTGGGCCCGGCCCCTCGCCGCCCTGCTTCCATCTGGTACCTTTCTGCACGGCTTGGATGACACCTCAAACGAGGCCTTGAACGCTCTCCTCTGTTGGGTCGTCAGGATGGTTCGGGGACGTTTGGGACGCTTATGGTCTTTGCTGTCCTCAGGAGCCCCTTTCCCTGCCCCGTGGGCGGACTTGCAAAGGCTTTCCTCATCGTCACTTTTGCCTGAAAGGAGAAGCAAACAAGGGGTTGTGTCCCCCAAAGCCACCATCGGAGCTGTGCTCTTCCCAGAGAGGCAACCGGGGTCCGTGTGGCCAGGATGGCCATATACACAGGTGCAACAACCTGTGTGGTCCTGCTGTCAGGGCCTCCAGGTAGGCTCAAGGGACACACTTCCAAAATCCAAGACAGGAAGCAGGAAGTCCACACGGCAGCTCAGACCTTCCTCCCAGGATGTGCCCTAGCTGTGTGACGTGGGGCAGGTGACCTAACACTCTGTGACTCCATTTCCATACTGGCAAATCAGGATACAAGACAACCTACTTCTTTGGGGTTGTTGGGAGGATTAAATGAGTTGACCGACAAGGCACTCAGAATGCAGCACGGCATAAAACAAATGCCTGTGAAACACTGTTATTAATATTACGTCTCAGATGCCACTTCTCACGTCTAGACCTGGAAGAGTTACGTACGTTCCTGTTTAAAAGACCCCGTAGAACCAACATCAGACAACCTGCACAGACAGATAACTGTGTTTATATTTCTGTGCGTTCCTTCCTCTCTCTGAGCAGTGAGCGACACAAGGAGTAACTAACTCCGAAGGAAGCAAGGCCTCCAGCACACGGCACCCATCCCCAGGCCCCCACGTGCACCCCACAGACCTCCCACTCCTCCTGGGAAGGGGCTTCTAGGGTCTGGGAAACACCCACAAGATGAGATACAGCAGAAAACAGGAAGCCGCTGACCGTGCAGACACATCCTCGCTGGGTTTTGTACCCCCGCTGTCTGGAGACCCCCCTCCCAGAGCCCAGTCTCAGTGAGATTCGCTCTCCTGGTGAAGGACACTCTCTGGTGCCAGGGATGCCTCCGGGAATACGTCCAAGACCATGGGGCTGACACCCCGCCCAAGGGCCACAGGAGGGGATGAGTGTGAGGTGAATGCGTGACAGCTCCAAAATATGGAGCATGTGTTCCATGCCATTGTAAACATGAAGCAATCTCATGCCGTGTCCTCCAGGTGTGCCCATAAAAAGACATTTGTGAATGTCTTAGGCTCTTTCACGGTCATTCCTCACACAGTCTGATACACACGTCTACTGATACACTGGGAACCCTAAGATAATGCTAGACTTCAGGGTACTGGCCTGTCTCCACCAGTGGTTTTTAACCTTTTACCCTTGGGAACCAGTGACAAGAGGAGAATTACTTCTGGGACCGCTAAGGCAGAAATCACCTGGAGCTTAAGTGAATTCGACTAAGATCACCAGGTCTCTCATCTTCATACAACATTGGGGTGGTTCACCCTGGCGTCGACCAGCATGAAATTTCTGGCCAACCTGGTGGAAAAAGACTGTTCTACGCCCTCCAGACAGCAACGTGACCACAGGCTCTGGAGTCACACGAACTCGGTTATGCCTTCCAGACCTGCCAGTTCTTCTGGGTGACTGATTCTAAGCAGACTCTCAGGACTCAGTTTTCTCATCGGGGCAAGCCACAGGGTGGCTGGAATTAAATGAGATGATGCGTACAGAGGGCTTAGCGGTGCCTAGGATGGGGATGGGGCTTCGTCAGTCACCATCGCCGCCGCCATCACCATCATCATCATGACTTCAGCATAAAAGCAGCGCTCTTGAGCCGAGACACATGTTTTCTGTTGAGCAGAGTTGCATGTCAGTGGGAGTCTGAGTTAAGGTTTTACAATGGCGGCAGGCGCTCTCTCCTCTCCCGCTGCGGGCATGACCCTCGCCACACTGGGAGTTGTTTCTGCGCAATGCGGGTGTGTGAGTGCTTGTGAGGAGGGAGAGAGGGAGAGGAGAGAGAGGGAGAGAGGGCGGGAGGGAAGAGGAGAGGGGGAGAGAGAGAGAAAGGGGAGAGAGGGGGGAGAGAAGGGAGAGAGGGGGGAGAGAGGGAGAGAGAGAGAGAGAGGGAGGGGGAGAAGAAAAGGGGAGACAGGGAGAGAGGGGAGAGAAGAGAGGGGAGAGAGGGAAGGAGGGAAAAAAGGGAGAGAGAAAGAGAGGGAGAGAGGGAGAAAGGGGAGAGAGGGGTGAGGGGCTTGGGGCTGGTTCCAATAGGAAGAGGTCACGGCTGGGTCTGTCCAGAGCCCAGAGGCATTGGCTGAGACCGGGGGGGGGAGGGTGGTCTTCCTGCAGTTGTTACTCTACTTGGCTTGCCTGGGATATGCGCCTACTTCCCCAAAAGGAACTCGGGGTGGGGGGACCCCGTCTGCAGAGAGACTACAGGTGGCTTTACCTCCTGTGTAAGAAGAGGCAGGTGAAAACACCTCTGCTCAGAACCAGAAGGAGGTAGTTGAGGGAAGAGCAAGAGGCCGAGCGTTGGGGCAGAAGGGGGTGGAGAGAGAGTTCGCAGGTCAGACTGGTCTCCGGACGGTCCTGTTGCTTTTGAAGTGCATTTTCTATCCCGACTCCTTCTCTCCACGGCTCAGTCTCTCTCTTCCATCCCCTCGGGTCCCCCTGCCCTCTAAGAAGCCCCTCATGCTCTAGCCCGGGGGTCCGCAGACAATTTCATTAAAAGGCCAGCATGTAAACATTCCAGTCCGCAGGCCCCGTGGTCTCCGCTGCAGCTGCCCGACTCCGCCGGGGCATCGCGAGGGCAGGCGCAGACGCGAGCGGGCATGGCTGGGTGGACCGTGCACCAACAGCCACCCAACCCTAGACCCTCCCGCCGCCCTGGTCCACTCCTCCTGGCTCTGGCGCCAGAGGGCAGCACGCGCTGATCACGGCCACCAAGGAGGCAAGGACCAGAGGGTCTGAGGAGTTCTCTCCCACAGCCGGGAACATAGGTAACAGAAAACGCCTCCAACCAGACAGTCACCACTGTGGAATGTCAGGTGTCCTGGCCGGTCTGAGCGAGTGAGAGAGATTCTAACAGTGGAGGATCAACTCTCTATGACCCGGCTGCCAAGGGGGAGGCAAGCCACCAGTTACCAGCACCCGGCTTCTGCCCACTGTGCTTGCTGTACATGTCATGGGCACGGTGGTGTCTTCTGAGCTGCCTGGCCCACTCTGTCAGCCTCACCAATCCCCGCTCCTCCAGGAACCGCGGGCAATGCCTACAATATACACAAATCAATTCGCCCGCCAGGTACAAGGGAAGTTCCAAGAGGCCCGGGAGACCCTGCCGGAACCAGCAGAAGTACTGGCCACACGATGAGGACCCGCCTTCAAACAGCAGGGACAGGAGGGGAGGGAGGAGAGCGGCCCAGCCATCCCTCGTAATTTAAGCTGACACCCTCAGGGAAGATGAAAGCTCCCCCTCGCGCCTCCCCCTCCGAGTCTCAGCATCCCTGGAGCCATTTGGACACCAACATAGCATCCCTCCAACTCCACGTGGGGAAGTCAGAGATGCCGTCCGACGGGAGCGCAATGAATTCGCTTGGCACCAACTCTGAAACATGTATCTCAGCGCCTTTCTTTCTCCTTTCTTGTAAAAATAAAAATGTCTGGAACGGTTCAGGGCTGTTGCTTTCCCTGACCGGGCCTCCCCCGTTCCCCCACCACCACCCCAACCTCGGTCTATGACATAAACAATCACAGATGAAAGGCGCAGCCGTGGTTTATAGCCCCGAGAAGGGCTGTGCTACCTGTGGGGCCTCGAAGATTCATTTCAGGTGGCTGGAAAAATCCCAGCAGCCCATAAACAGGGCCCAAGAGATCTGAGCTCGACCCAGGAGACAAGGGCAAGAGAGGTCCCCAGAGACCCTCATGCTCAGGCAGGGAGAGGCAGGAACAGGCCTCCCAACGCCTCCCAGGGACCAGCCCTGTAAATGTCCCTCAGGCTGGGGGAGTGGAGGAAGGCGCTGGGGAGCTGGGCCGTGCGTGGGGGAAGGCGGAAGAATTTATGAAGACAGGACACAGGGGAAGCTATTTCAGGCGCTGCCCTGCTCCACAGGGTGGGATTGCACTCTCTTGAGCACAGCTGTGGTCCGTGATGCCAGGCGGCATTTAACATCCAGCAGGCAGCCCTGGCCAGAGAGCTCAGTTGGTTAGAGCATTGTCCTAATAGGCAAAGGTTATAGGTTTGATCCCTGGTCAGAGGACATACAGAAACAGATTGATGTTTCTGTCTCTCTCCCCCTTCTTCAAAGAGAGAGAGAGAAGAAGAAGGAGGAGGAGGAGGAGGAAGAGGAGGAGGAGGAGGAGGAGGAGGAGGAGGAAGAAGAAGAAGAAGGAGGAGGAGGAGGTGGAGGAGGAGGAGGAGAAGAAAAAGGAAGGAAGGAAGGAAGGAAGGAAGGAAGGAAGGAAGGAAGGAAGGAAGGAAGGAAGGAAGGAAGGAAGGAAGGAGAGAGAAAGAAAGAGAGAGAGAAAGAGAAAAGAGAAAAAGAGAAAGAGAGAAGGAAAGAAAGAAAGAAAGATAGATGAAAGAAAGAAAGAAAGAAAGAAAGAAAGAAAGAAAGAAAGAAAGAAAGAAAGAAAGGTAAATATTAAAAAAAACTCAGCAGGCATAACTAAGGGTCCCTAGAACAGCAAAGCCCCAGCAGCTACTGCTTGAAATGACCTCACACACAGTTCTTCAAGGAGGTCTCCACTCAGATCCAAACCAAGTTCCCTAAGATTTGACTGAAACTTGTTCATTTTGTCATTGGCTCAACTAGCCAGTATTGGGGGTACATGTGTCCATCAAGGTATGAGGACAACCTAGGGCAGAGAGGTGGTGACATGTCCAAATAATAACCCACTCAGAGAACGGAGAGGGGTACATCAGAAGGGGACATGGTGCAGGCGTCCCTCAAATTAAAAATGAATGACACAAGCCCTGGCCAGTTAGTTCAGTGGTAGAGCATCGGCCCTGTGTGTGGAAGTCCCGGGTTCGATTTCCGGCCAGGGCACACAGGAAAAGCACTCATCTGCTTCTCCACCCTTTCTCCTCTCCTTCTTCTCTCTCTCTCTCTTTCTCTCCTGCAGCCAAGATTCCATTGGAGCAAAGTTGGCCCGGGTGCTGAGGATGGCTCCATGGCCCCCACCTCAGGCACTAGAATGGCTCCAGTTGCAACGGAGCAATGGCACAGATGGGCCGAGCATCGCCCCCTGGTGGGCATGTCAGGTGGATCCCAGTCAGGTGCATGTGGGAGTCTGACTGCCTCCCTGCTTCTAACTTTGAAAAAAATAGGAAAAAAAAAAAGAATGACACAAAGGCTAAACCTAAGTCCCAGGCAGATGGAGGGGGGAGGAAACATTTCACATCAAGGGAGCAGAACCTTCGATGACACAGAAGCAGGGTGCTCATTGACAAGGTCATACAAAGATTCCTATGCCTACCTTACACTGGGCACGGCACCGTTTTACAATTGCATTGTTTCTGTTACAAGGACATGATGAGGCAGGAAATGGGAGATTACCCTTTTTTTCACAGGAGGGTAAACTGAGGCACGGGGAGGCGGTGACCTCTTGCCCAAGGGCACACCGCTGGGCGTCTGCCTACCCCTCTCCCCTGCCCACCTGAGGCTGCCGGGTTGGTTGGGTTGTTGTGAAAAGCCAGAACACCAAGACCTGCCCAACTAGGGGTGGAGTCACTGTTATTAAAGAGTGAGGACAGAAAGGCTCACAGGGAAGGCTTTCGGGGACGGACTGTGCACCGGACGCTGCCTGGAAGAGTCATTCTTTCGGTCCCAAGGGGATAGAGCCTACTTTAAATCCCAGTCCCCCCCCCAACTGGTCCCCTCCCTCCCCAAGCATACCCCGCCTCTGCCGGCCCCACTCGGGGAAGGTCTCCAACCCCAGTGCACCACGCCTTCCACACACAGAGCACACAGAGGCCAAGCTGCACACCTGAGTCAGGCCCCAGGTAGTGTCCCAAGAAAGACACCTTTGTTCAGCCAGGACCACTGCGGAGGGGACTCCTGCACCAGGGTGGGGGAGGGGCGGTGGGTCAGAGCCAGGGCATGCCAGCTCAGCCTTCCAGGCAGGCCCCCAGGGGAGCTGGGCCCCACTCAGGGAGTGCTGGCCACCAGCCATGGCCTCCTCTCCTTCCCCAGCTTGGCTGCTGCTCAGAAAGGGGAGCCTTGCGCTTGGGAGGTTTGCAGGAAACTGGACAATATTGGTAGTGATGGTGGGATTACTGTGGGCTTACATCGGACCTGGGCCTTGTCACACATGAACAGACTTTGTGCTGGCACACACACACATGCACATGTGTGTGCACATGCACAACACACATGCACTCACACGCACACTAACACGTGCACAATGCATGCACATGTGCACACACATATGCATGCAATAATAAATCTACACATGAACACGTGCGTACACATGCACAACGCACACACATGCACACATGTGCTCACACATGCACGTGCATGCACACATGCACAGTGCACACACATGTGCACCCACATATGCGCATAATCAGACATGTACACACATGCACACGCACTCATGCACTCACACATTCCACATCCTTTCCTCTCTGAGTTTTCCTATCACTTTCTCCTCCCCATTTTAATGAGAACATGGCCACCTGCAACTCAAATACTGATAAGCCCTATGCGCATGCTGAAGGTCCCCAGGCACAGATGTGTCAGAGAAGCAAAATATTGATCATCGGGACAGCAGGAAGCCCCTCCACACTGACAGTGCTGCATTCAAACTGAGCATGGACACACGCACTAAATAAAAACCGCCCCTTGCACCATCCTGATCTGGCCAGCCTCCAAGGGTAGGGGGGATGCGGAACACTGGTCACAAGTCTAATCAGACGTTTGTGGCTCGGCGCTCAGTCTCAGTGAAAGCGGGTAACCCAGCCACCCAGCGGTCCACCAGACATTGTATTTAGTTTACACTGACGAGGTTTGAGTGGGTTTGCTCCCATGACTGACTTAAGCAAACAGAATATACCAAGTCCCTTTGGAATAGTCCAATTTTGCGGCATTCGTGGCGTGTTCTAGGGGGATAAAATTATTTGAGAAAATAAAATCGTTTCCAGGCAGAGCTGGAAGTCAGAGAGTTCATTATTTCCCCAAACGGAAAAAGACCCAGACAACGCTCCTCCAGGTGATGGGTGACCTGGGAAACACTCTGAGTGTCCTCACAGCAGAAGTGACTCCTCCCCGGACAAATCCTCTGTGGACGCAGTCACAGAGAGACGCTGCCTGGATGGACAGCCCCGCAGGTCTGACTGCCCGGGCCCTGGGCGGAGACAGCCTCCAGGCCCTCTGCTGGTTTGCACCACAGGCTGAGGCCACAAACCCAGCCGCATCTGTGCCTCCGGATTCTTGCCCATTCTGCAAACCACTGACAGGCTCAAGGGGACAGGGGAGATCAGGAGCAGATGCCCAGCCTCTGTGCTCACCTCCGCCACTCACCGGCTGTGTGACCTAAGACTCACACCTAACCACGGTACTCTGCCTTCCCCACTGGTCACTCCAGGGGACCGAGACCTGCCAGTGCACCCTGATAAGGTCACGAGCACTCCACCCACAGTCGGAGTAGGTAAAAGCACTTTGGAAAAAAAATTGTAAAACACTGTTAGAAAGTTAAAATATTTGAATATTTTTACCATGCCTCGTGAATGCCTACTAAATCCTCAGCGGCTATGAAACCTGCAGGATAAGAAGGGGACGAGATCGACAAGGTCTCTATCTTCCTGCCTTAAAAGGGAGGAGACAGACCATGCGTAAGATGAAGAAAGGCCTAATTTTGTCTCTGACGATGTTAGATGCCAGGAACACAATAAAACAGAGCCATGAGCCAAAGATGACTAGGGGGATGGGGTTTAGAGGGGGAGCACAGCTCCCTTCGGCTCCACGATTCGGCACCAACGGAAAGGTCCGAACCGTCTTCCCTCGGGGCCTCCCCCGGCAACTATGCATCCCCCGTGCCCCCTCCCCACACCCAGCGCTGGCACATGCCCACCGCAAACATTTTAGTTCCTTGCACACGTGCAAATTGGAAGACAATTTTATACGTTGTCTTATTCTCTAACCAGCTCAGCCAAAAACACAGTATCATAAGCACTAAGTGTGGATTTTGGAAGATGTTGCACTGGACTGATACAAACATCTCATCCCGACCTCCTTGGGGAGACCCCACAGCAGGGCGGTTCAGAGCAGGGCCTGGGACTCAAACATCTTCCATCACTTCCTAGTGGTCTTGGACCGGTTGTCTCTCTCTGTTTGGTTTCCCATCTGTAAAATGGGGTCCAAAGCACCTCCCTGTGAGGGTGATTATAATAGTGAAGTGAGACCACTTACATACAGTATCTATGGTACTAAGCTCGTGGTCAGGACTTAATAACTGCAGGCTAATTAATGTCCCCATGGAAATTTTGTGTGACTTTTGTATATAACACGTGAAATTTCCCAGGGATGCCGGCACTGCCAGAACTATGCTGGTAAGAACTGGTGAGGCACCTTCCTCCTGCCGAACATACCTTTCTTTGGGGGAAAACTTATTAGAGCCCATGAGGTCATTTTAGAATGCAAATCATGCAACGTGATAAGCAGAGATTTAACCCACAGTGACCACCATGCAAGCGCCTGCGTTTTGGGATCCTGCTTCAGACAGGAGTGGTCCCTGCTGAGAAGGTGACATTGGAAGGTGACGAGAAGGAACAAGCCAAGTGAAGAGCTCAGGGTGGAATGTCCCCAACAAAGGATGCTGGGTGTGCTCAGCTGCTGGGGTTGGCTCATATTCTGTGAAGGGGAGGGGGCAGGCGCCACCCCCCCCCCCCTTAGGGCACATGGAGCACGCATCAGGCACTTTGGATGTGCTCCCGGTACAACGGGAAGCCATAGCTGGTCAGTGGCAGAGACGGGAGTAGAACCCTGTCCCTGTCCCTGTCCCTTCCCTCCCTATGACAGGGCTTTCATCTTCATCTTGTTCCCCATCTAGTCTAGGCCATGAGGCCTGCCATCTCCCCAATTCAAAAGAGGGCCCCCAACTTTTCTAAACAAAGTACTGATTTTTAAATTATACAGCTATCAAACTACTTTTTAAAAATTATTGATTTTAGAGAGAGAGAAAGGAAAGGAAAGAGGAGAGCCATTGATTTGCTATTGCACCCATTTATGCACTCATTGCTTGATTCTTGCATGTGCCCTGACCGGGAATCGAACCTGCAACCTTGGCATATCGATGATCTAACCAGCTGAGCTATCCAGCCAGGGCCATTTTTCTTCCTCACCAGTGTCCTGTGTTGATAGGTTACATGCTGTTCCTTAGACTGGGGTTCCTCCTCTGTCTCTCCTGTGTCACCTGGGGGCTGCTTCTGTCTGGGTTCAGCCAATGGGAGGCGTTGACAAGGAAGTCAGCCGAAAAGAAGATACTGAGGTATTTCCGTGACCTCCTTCTGCCATGGGCGGTGCCTCTGGCAGCAGCTGCTTCTCCTCTGTGTCTCCAAGACACACCTGAAAAGCCCACTGAAGTTTCAGCTTTGGCCCCCACCCCCGACGTCCCCGGAGGCCACATCACCTGTCACTCTGCAGTTTCCTCTGCGGCAAGTCTGCAGCAGGTCTCCCCATCCCAACCTGTTCACATCTCAACAATCTCATCAGCCATGTGACTCACTCCTGGTATGAAACACTGTTTGAAATGTGGACAGTCACTCTGTTCTGATAGCTTGATTGGTTAGAGCATCATCCCAAAGCCAAGAGGTTGCCGGTTCGATCCCCAGTCAGGGCACATACAGGAACAGATTAATGTTCCTGTCTTTCTCTCTCTCTCTCTCTCTCTCTCTCTCTCTCTCTTTCTCCCTTCCTCTTTCACTAAAGTCAATAAATAAACATCAGAAAAAAAATTTTTTAAATATAAATAAATGTGGACAGTTGTTTCTGCCCTCCTGGTTTGCCCCTGGCTGATTCACCTCTCGAGACAGACCAGGGGCGCCACAGGTGTGGCGATGCCCTCTCTTCCCCAGGTAAGCATCTCCAGACCTGCGTTTCACACCAGCCACACTGAAACCTGAGTCAGCTCCACTCCCCCTCTCCTGTCCTTTCTTATTTCCGCGGAGGCTGTTTGCAGAGTAGCAGGCAGGTATGGAGACGAGGCAGCAACATACCCCGGGAATCAGACTGCAGGTAACAGAAGTCGCTGGGAACAGGTGCTCAGTGTCTAGGAGCAGTCAGCACCATGGCCAGATCCCAGAAGCCACCGATGAAAACTGGAGGCCAGAAAGGACTTGAAAGGGAATTCATTCCGGGGACTGGGAAGAGAACTGGTGGACAGCTGACCATTTTTCCCTGGGGAGCCTCTCTTTGATTTGTTTTATCTGCACCATATACAGACCAAACAATGGAAAAGAAAGGTCCTGCCAACACAGAGAGACAGTTAAAGTCAAAATGACCTCTATAACCTGACCCGGAAATGACCAACCACATACATCTCATCAGTCATAAACTTGCCTTTGATTGCAGAACATGTGACGATTATATGGACCACCAAGAAGGAAAATGTAACCCGTGAAACTTGAATACAATGCTTGACTTATCCCATCAACTGTGAGTCACATCCCAATTCAGGGTGTGTTAAGATGCAACCGATCAAAGTGTCTTAGAATATGAAATACAGTGTCGGCTCTGCTGTGGGACCCTAGCTTCTCGTAGAGCAGGAACACCGGTTAAGGGACGGGTCATTCTAGAAAACTCCCAGGCTTAGGACCTTGGGGAACGGCACCCATCAGCAGAAGTTAGAGATAGCCCTCTGATCATATCTATCATTAGTCACAACTTCTTTCCGTGTTCCCAGTATCTCTTTGACCACATAAAGGACACCACGGAGCCCTCACATGAGGGGGCTGGGGAGAAATGCCTGACACTACACACGCCTCCACCAGAAACCATGATGCGGCCAGGGACTAAGGCACGTAACCTCACTGTCCTCAGCTACGAGGGGAGGGAGCTGTGATGGCTGACGGCTTAGGTCCCTCTCAACTCTGTCGCCTATGTTTTCCAACAAAAGGGGGAAATACTAAAAAAAAAAAAAAACCTGCTGTCCGGTTACAATCACTAAATTGACCAGTGGTTCTCAATCAGGAACGTTCTGTCCCCCAGGGATGTTTGGAAGTGTATGAGGACTCTTTTCTGGCTGTTACAATGACCGGCGGCCACACTGGCATTAAGTGGGTAGAGACCATAGCAAACCGTCTCGCCCACAGTGCTGTGGGGGCTCACACGGAAAAGGGGGGGCTGAGACCCTCTGAGGAGGTATTTATGAAGGTGAACTGAACCCTCTGAGCTTATGCTGTTTCCATCATGTTTTTCTCTCATTCGATTTTGTTACAATGATTTCCTGCAAACAGCTACAAATAGGGAGAAGGGAAGACTGTCACTTGGGCGGCCTCTAAGGAAACCCTTCCCTGTGCTGTCAGCATGGCACCTGAGTCCTCACATTCTCCGTGAACCTGTCAAGCTTCCCTCTCTCTGGTGGTGGGACCAGCCCTCCCCACAAAGTGAGAGCTCCCTGCGTGGGTGGCGCTAAGGGAATCCAATGGGTCTTCTACTGATGTCTCATGGTTCACCAATCATCACGTGAACAGATCTCTTGTCCTCCTCACCTCTGGAACACGCCAGGAGACAGGACAGCATCGGAGAAGCCGCCTGGAGACCTTCTAGGTCAATAACCTCACATTCCAGGTGGAGAGACTGCGACCCAGACAGGTGGGGGAGCCCATCAAGGTCTGGCGTCTCGTCACAATGGCCCCAAGTCCAGGCTTCGGGTGTCCTGGCTCCGAGTCCCGGGCAGCCACCACAGGTGCTGAGAGGACTATGTCCACTCCTAATGAGCAGACCGGTGGACATTTGGGTCTAAAACATCACTGACCCACTGCCAGGGGAATCAGTTCTTTTTCTCCCTCTAAACACTTCGGTGTTTTCTAAGAATAGAGACATTCTTGCATAAATAGTATAATTGCTAAAACTTTCAAAAGCAGCATCAATATACAAAGCAATATTCCCATATTTCTAATTGTCGCTCTGATGTCCTTCATCCGGCTCAAGATCCAACCCAGGAAGCCACACGGTGGCCAGTAGCAAAGGCTCCTGACCACTCCTCTGCCTTCTATGTTCGTGAGCCTTCACGTTTGAAAAAAATACCGGCCAGGGATCTTGCAGCATTTCTACGCATTTGGATGTGTCCAATGTTTCCTTGTTACACATTATAACGAGCACATTTTTGGTAGGAGTCGCAGAGGGGTGTCCCCAGAAAAGGCTGTTCTTGTGAACTCCACACACTAAAAACATCCTTTCCCCAGTTGTTGGTAAAAGGTTTTTTAAAATAAGTCATTCCATCTTCCTAGTTCATTAATTAGAGTTTGTGGACATAATTAGTCACTTTTTATGGTTTTGCTGTTGTTGGTAAGTCCTGAGGGGCACTGTGTTAAACAGAAAGAACTGCTTTAGACACTGCACAGGTGAGAGGCACAGGAGCCTGGGCTGAGGGAGCACGAACTCCAGAAACACTTTCTGAAGGTTGTTTCTTGGGATAAACTTTGGTACCAGCTTATTTCCTGACGAAAGCCTTCCTGATCCTGAAGGAGGGCCGCAAAGGACACGTCCCGCTTAACTGAGAGTCCCAGTTAGTTCGGTTCCCTGAATTCATGTTTGATGCAAAGGACAGGCGCACTTACGCTATCTGAATGATTTTTTTTTCTTCCTTCTTCAACTGATGGAATCGGCATCTGTACCTGTCCTGAAAATTCCCAACAGTAAAGGTGGTAACGTGAGAAGTCCACCCTTCAAGATGCTCTGATTCAAGTCTCTCCCAGCTTTCCCGAACCTTGGGGATCCCACACCTGCCATCACTGGGAATTTGCCCACACAGACCATCTGAATCCCTGGTGGGCAGGGTGTGTCCCGTGCACCTGAGGAAGCAGTCTGCGGAGTGATTTCTCAGACAGGGAGAAGGAAGATCCTCTGTCTGCTGTCTCACTGACTCCAGGGCACATCGTCGGTCAAAGAAAATGAACCGTGTGGGAGGGGGCTCTGGGGGACCTGCCCCCCATGGTCCACGGAGGAGGAAAGCTGGAGGCCTATGCCCAGGCTGGGGCAGCAAATGGCCTCGGAGGAGGGTGTGGAGAGACCTGTGACATTTTGGGAAGAAGGACAGCCCTGCCCTGATCCCTTCCCCCTGGGAGTCGCTGAGTCTGGGCTGAGAGAGCCTGGGCTCATCAAAGAGAAGGAGGCAGTGCTGCTCCTCTGCTCACAGCTCAGAGAAGGACCAGGAAACGCCAGTCCACGGTTCCACCAGCCTGGTGAAGGGGAAGCCAGGTCTCCACGCACCTCCCAGACCCACAGCACAGAGCAGGCTGGCCACCCGGCACTGCCTCACGGCAGGCACGCGTCACTGGAGGTGGAAGGAGTGGCGGAGGGCGGACACTCTTTGTGCTCTGTCCAGGGGACACCGGTCATCTGGTATCCCTGCCTCGTCTGCTTTGGGGGAAGGGCAGACGTCCACCAACACCAGGAGCTTCTCAACATGTAGTTCGCTGTCGACCAAGAAATAAGCACGATGCGGAATAAACCGACGGCCCCAGATCCCCAACCCCGAATGCAGTCGTGGGGAGAGTGCTAGAGCCAATGTCACATTCCCTCTGCCACATCCCACTTCACAAGAGATGGCGTCTGGCGTCCTCTGTCCCTCCTTCAAGAACCCGAATTCCCTCTCCTCGCAGCCCAGCTGTTGGAGAAGCCACACCAGCTGCGGTTCTTCTCGCCACTGTCAGGCGTCGGGACGCACAGCTTCCCCGACCATGGCCAAGGGCACCAGCGAGTCAGGAAAACGTCCTTGGACGCTGCCGCCTCTCATATTCTCGCCGTCCTTACCAGGGGTGGACGGGACGTCAGCAGGGCCAGGACGTCCACGGTGCATGCAGGTGACATCGCATTTTCTTTACTGAGCAGCTATGGTGTACCAGGCACCGTCATAAGCACTTGACATCTGTCACCCTAGACAAGCCTTACTCACAACAACCCATTTTGCAAGTTAGGAAAGGAGAGCTCCAAGACCACCCAAGGTCACCGGCTACCAGACAGAAGGAAGAATTGCTGCCTAAGTCCAAGTATCCAGAACCCCACAATATTTCTTTTTTAAAAAATGGATAAACTAAGTCATTGTCCACTCCTGTCATGACTCATCGGTCCCTACCTTCTCTAAAACCATGCAAACACTCAGCACACACACCCACTCAACATCAATTGATCCACAGACAACAATGTGTTGTTCACCGATCTATTCCAGTGTGTCCAAGTTCATCTGGACAACAGACACCAGCGGCTTTTCATCTTTCCTGTTCCCAGGGTGAGCGATCTGAGGCCAGTCACAGAATTCGGGCTCAACTGTCGTCGGCACGGATGACGTTGGAGGTGATGGTGCTAATGGAGACTTGTAGAATGTGTGCATGTGTGCGCGTGTCTCATGTATAGCATAGAATCAGAATTAAAAGGGATTTCAGAAGCTATTTTCCCAAGCCTTGTCTGAGTCCTACGCCCTCTCGTTTACAGCGTGCTTGGGAGCATGACAAAAATACGTGCAGAGAGGAGTGCCTTAGCCAGACTCTGAGACGGATGGGACAGGGGAGCGGCCCACAATATCAAAGGGTTATTCGAGAATAAAAAATTTTTTAAAAGTTGGGAATCAGTGCAGAACACTTCCAGGCTTACCCGGTGTCTGCATCCACACGTTCCCTGATGGAATCAGACTGACTCATCGCTGTCCCGGGACTGGACTCAGGTCCGTGTCTGTAGACCATGGTCATTAGCAAGTGCAGGTACCTGCTGCTCATGCGTGGGGTCCAGTCATCATGACATGAATCTGACTGGCTCTAGGGGAGGCTCCCATGGGGTCATTCTTTTCAGGGTGACAGCCTCACGGATGTCTGCCCCCCACGCCCAGAGTCTGACGCAGCAGGTCTGAGCGGGGCCTGAGAGTCTGCATTCCTGACAAGTTCCCAGGAGGTGCTGCCAGTCCCGGGCTTGCTTTGAGAACCGGCCCTCTATCTGATGTCTGCTGGTGCATACTCTTCTGTTGGTGGCTTTGCCCAGGGTCCCGCAAGCTCAGAAAACTGCGAAAAACCATCCACTGTCAAACCCTCAGCTCTTCTGCAATTCTCAAACCCACACCTGACCCCCGCCCTTGAAGCCCAGACGGATGTGTCTACCTTCCCACCCAATGTCACATCTGCACGGTCTGCAAACACCTGCAGACTCAATATGGCCCACCTGAATTCCTTACCCACATCCTTTCCTGAACTCTCTTATTGGTTTGTGACATCACCATTCTTATAACCGTGGGGAGACCTCAAAGTCATCCTCGAATTTAACTTCTCTTCCTGTACCTAACGTCATGTGGTTCTAGAATTCATGCGCCCAGTGGCAGGTGCTGGGCCTGTTCTGTTCACCTGGTATCCTCAGCCCTCAGGACGGTGCCCGGCACGGAGTAGGGAGACACTTGGCACTGAAGGAATGAGTTTTGTGAGACCTCTCTGGGTTCCAGCCTCCACTTTGCACCTGAAATTCCACAAGAGCCTCCTGCCCAGCTCCCCCCCCATGTGCCCCAACTCTGGCCCATCCTTCCTCTTTCTCTGTTGAGAGGGACAGATTGAGTGACGTCACAGCTGCGTCATGCAAACTTCTGACCGGACATCCCATAATCATCAGAACATACCCCAGTAAGGTCACCCTGAACCCTTCACGTCCAAGCGTCAATGTTACCTCTTACAGGCGCCAGGATGCCTGTGCCCTGGGGAGGGGGGGCATACATCTCAGCCGAGAAGCACACTGCCCCCCCGTGCCCACGGCAACCTGGCTTCTGCCAACCTGTCCACCAGGAAGCTGCCTCCTCCCTCTTTACAACATCCCTTCCGCCATCTGAAATGACCGATCTCTCCAGATTCAGCCACAATGTCACATCTGCGGGGAAGCATTTTCCAAATGACTCCCCCTTCTCCCCTCTGCCCCCTACAAAAGGGGAATGACGGAGCCCGCCTCCACCGTCTGAGCGCTCTCCTCCCTGTGATACCGCGTGTGTATTATATTTTACTGTCGTGACTTTGTTCCAGGAGTTTCTCATTCGCTCGGGGACCTGTGTGCTTACAACAACGCGAGTGATGTCCCTTTCCCTTGTGCTCCTGCGTCTCCAAGCCAGCCTCTGACAGATAGGCAGGCCCCTCGAAATGTTTGCTCAACTGGCCTCAATTTAATTTAGCGAGCATCGCTCAGAGAGTAAGGGATAAACACACAGCCTCGGACTTAGGGAGACAGACTCTCTGAAGTCTCCCCCCACCCTCCCTCCAAGGCCAAACTGAAAACTTGAAGTAATTACTGGGGGTAGGGGTGGGGGTGGGGGGGAGTCGATCTTTCCTGAAAGAAGGGAAGCCATTTGCATCTGAATGATCCGTGTGAGGATTTTCTGCATGTTGATGTTTCTGGAATTTTTCAGATAATGGCTTCAATTCTTTGATTCTTTCAGGGTGTGGAGAGTAGGCCACAAAGTTAATCTATCCATCCATCCACCCACCCACCCCCGCCAGCCCCACTGGAAACCAGGCAACTTTCCACCGGCTCCGAAGAGAAGGATTCCATAGAAACCGAGTGTTGTCACAGGCCACGCTACGGAGTGTGAAGGGCCTGTTGGTGCTGGGCTCCACTCTGCGAGAATGCCAGGGGTATGAGGCTGTTTTCCTGCGATTTCAATCACCTCTCCCCCGCCTGCCACTTAGTGACGTCCTCAGGTGTCTCAGGCTTGGGGCACGAAGGAGAGTCAGGGCACGGCGTGCGCCACGAGTCCGAGTCCGAGGAGCAGAACCCCCACCGGGACGCAGGGGCACAGAGACCCAGAAGAGCAGGGTTCAGGTGGCAGGTTGGTGCGGCTGCCCCTTTCTGAGTGCATGCAGTGGTGGAGGCGTGAGGAAGAGGAGAAAGGTAATCTCAGTGCACACACACACACTCACACACGCACACACTCACACACACACTCACACACGCACATACTCACACACACATGCACACACTCACACACACACACTCACACACACACACACACTCAGCACCTGCTTTCAGAAAGCCCCCCTCTTCACACCCCGGCCCCGAGGAGCAGCTCCCCCAGAAGCCAGAGGGCGGATTTATGTGGCATTACTTTAATTAACTCTGCAGCCGGCACAAGGGACACAAGGTGGACCCTAATCCCGCTGCTTGACGTCACTTGGGAACCGACCAGCGAGAGCGAGAGCTGGGGACAGGACGACCCCGCCGCGACCCGGGCCCTGCGCCCGGGGGGAATTAAGGGAAGGAGAAATGTTAGTACACTTTTAATTGGAAACCGAGTCCGTCTTTCAGAGCGGCTTGTTTATTCAGGACCGGCATCAGAACTCGGGGGAGGCTCTCATGGAAGGGACGGCTTTGGAGATTACGGGGAACATATGGCCCCAACGCCCGGCTCTTTATGCGCCGTTTCTCATAAAACTGCCGACCGTGTGTGTTCCTGCCTTCGCCCCCCCCTTCCATTTCTAAAGGCCTTTGAAGAGCGGGCAGAATATGTGGGGGAGGGCACACTCCTTTCCGGCGCTCACCAACCTGTGTGCTTAGTGGCCATCACTGCAGGCGCCCCACACCCACGCCGTGAGCAACCCTGGCACCCAATGGCACACACACCATGGGCATCCCCTGCTTTATGCACTCTTCGCCTGGCCAGGAGGCTCCCCCCGAGACCCAATGGCACGGGGCGGGGAGAGCACTAGCTGAGCCCTGAGATGGAAAACGAGTATGAAAACAAAAAGAAACAGGGCCCAGGACGGCCGAGCTGGGGTGTCATTGGGAGGCAAAGGCAGGAGGGAGTTGCCAAGGTAATGGGAGAGGAAGTCACACTCTTCCTCCAAGGCCAAGAAAAGGAGCTTCCACCTGCCTGGTTGGGGCCAAGGCCAGTACCTACGGGAAATGGGAACCTGGGTGTCTTGGGACCAAATCACCTTGCACCCTGTCCATCATCAATCCATCGATCATCAATCAATCCTGTCCATCTGCACATCCGTGCAGACTCTGGCTCCCATCACCACCCTGTTTGTCTCCCCCGTCCACGCCCCCCCCCCCCATCAGATTCTCCTTATATCTGGAGCTGCTGCATAAAATACAAAACACACGGTTGAATCTGAATTTCTGATGAGCAAATAACATTTACATTGCATGAGACATATACCAAAAAAGACAAACAAACAAAAAACGAGCATTACTGGTTGAAAATTCCAATTTAACTGGACTTTTATCCAAAAGGGCCAAATCTCACTGCCCTGCTCACTCTAAGGAAAAGCAACCTCTATTTCTTTTTTTTTTTTTCTTTTCTTTTTTTTAATTCCAGAATCTCTGTGGTTCAGCACCAAAGATCTGCAGTTGTGAAAAATAGCTGAAGGAGGGACCCCAACTCTGCCTCCCCCCTGACCCCCGAGCCTGACCGGCTGCGGGAGCCCTGACTGTCCACCCCCGGTGGGACACCAGACCCACCTAAGGAGCTTAAAAAATAATAATAAATACAAGCCCAGGCTGCAGTCCAGAGCCGTTAAATCCTTAAGGCGCATTCCGCAGGAGTCCAAAGTAGTTATAAAAAAAAAAAAAAAAGGGTAAGTAGAGCAAGTTTGCAGGGTGACCCTGAAGAGGAACCTTCATCTGATGGTTGTTTCTCTGTAGGCACAGGGACCAACTGTCTCCCTCCACGAGAATATCAGCCTCACAAGGGTGGAATTCTCACCCAGCGCCTGTCACAGGGCCTGCGACACACACAGTCAGCGCTCAAGAGCAGGCGCTTGCCCTGGCCAGACAGCTCTGTTGGTTAGGGAATCGTCCTGAAGCACAGAGGTGGTTGCTGGTTTGATCCCCGGTCAGGACACATACAGGAGCAGACTGATGTTCCTGTCTCTCTCTCTCCCTCTCTCCCTTCCTCTCTCTGTCTAAAATCAATACAATAAACATTTAAAATATAAAAAAAGATATTTGCTCATTAGTTAAACCTTCTACATGGTTACGTGTCCCCCATGCCCCAGACCCAATCCTTGCATGGACGCAGGCACTCAGCAGACCCCTATGGGCGGGACGGAGGCTGAGTTGGTTCCTACCTCTTTCCTGCGCTTACAGAACCCTAAGAAGGCATATCCGCCCCCTCACCTTCCACGCCAGCGTGGCCCACTGATCCCTGTGAGTGCACACATGCACACGCAACCCCAATCCAGCTCAGAATTGCCAAGAAAGGAAAAAAAAAACAAGCATGCCTCTGGCTCCCGGCGTGCAAACCTGGTCTGGACCACGCAGAATTCAATGGTTCTTAAACGAGCCAGTTTTCCATACACTTCTACAACACAAAATACCCAGTACTCAAAGGAAGCCCTGAGCTGGTCTGCCACCAAAAACCCTAGTAAACTTGGACACCGAGGTTTTCCTAGGACACTGATACCAGGGCCCAGGGCAGTAGGGGAGGTGACTCCTCCTTTGTTTCAGAGAACTGTCCCCAGCATCTTCAGATCCATGATGGACCAACCCCTCAGTTGGAAAGCTTAAAGTTGATGGGCTTGGCTGCAATGTCTGAGCAAAGACAGCAGCGTCTCCCAGACCCCCATCCGCCACCTTGACCACATACATGGTAGTAAAAGGGAGTGTCCGGTCACCGAGCTCAGGGACTGAGAAGCTGAAGTTCACAGGTGGCTCTGTGCAGCCAGAGACTTCACTCCTGACCTTCACCGGTCATCCTGTGAAGTCGTGCCCCGCTGTATGTACCCAGAGAGGACATAAATGCCATCCCCTGTCCTCCCGGAAACACCAGTGTGAGTGCCCTTCTCCTGAGCATGTAGTCGGGACAGACGGCAGAGCACACCGGGCCAGCCACCTGCAGAAGAGCCCGTGAGAAGGAGTTTTGAGATGGACTGATTTACCCCACTGTCGTTATCTATTCACTTAATTACTGAGGGCGGGGGTCGGCGGGGCTGTTCCCGCTCACCTGAACGAGAAAAGGTCCAGCTGTTTCCCCTGCTGCCTTCCCATCAGCCACAGGAGCAAAACAGAAGTCTGCTGGGTGATTGCAAAACAACAACAACAAAGCAAAACAACCCAGGACGGCATGCGGCACGCACCCTGAGAAGTCCTTCCACGTCCACACGCACGTTGTCCCCGGCTCCTCCCGAAGCCTCCTCCTGGCTTCCTTACGGGAGGTGCCCGGGAAAAGCGTGGTGACAGTGATTAATTATCGCAGAGGAGCCGGATGGTGGAGCAGAAGGTGAGCCGGTGGCAGGCTTGAAAGGGGGTGTAAGCTCCGTTCACATCACCTCGTTGCCATTGCTTTAATTACCTGTGAAAAGATTCCTCCTCTGGGGGGGGGGGGATCTCCGAGGTAGGACGTCTTACCGTGCACCTGGAGCACGGCCACGTCCTGCAGGGAAGGGCTGTCAGGGAAACTGGCACAAAATGCCAGGTCTGCTTTAACAGACATGGATGTTTTCATCCACCAGGCAACCCAGCGTGGGGTCTGGAGATGCTGGCGCCGTTTGGATGCTGGCTCTTCCCACACGTCACTGTTGGACATTAAGCAAACCGTCCATTGGTCCATGCCCATCTATCTCCCTGACCTGTAGACTGGGACTAATCCCAACATCGTCTTCCTCAGCAGCTCGATGTGACAGGTTAGCGAGGCTCTGTGCTGAGGAAGTGCTGGAGAACGGTTTGAGACTGGCGCCATCATGGAGAAATCACAGAGGGCCAGGAACTGTCCGTCTGACCAATTTTTCTCCTTGCACAGATCGTGTGCAAGAAGTAGGAATGCAGGCCCTGGCCGGTTGGCTCAGCAGTAGAGCGTCGGCCTAGCGTGCGGAGGACCCAGGTTCGATTCCCGGCCAGGGCACACAGGAGAAAGCGCCCATTTGCTTCTCCACCCCTCTGCCGCGCCTTCCTCTCTGTCTCTCTCTTCCCCTCCTGCAGCCAAGGCTCCATTGGAGCAAAGATGGCCCGGGCGCTGGGGATGGCTCTGTGGCCTCTGCCTCAGGCGCTAGAGTGGCTCTGGTTGCAACATGGCAATGCCCAAGATGGGCAGAGCATCGCTCCCTGGTGGGCAGAGCGTCGCCCCATGGTGGGTGTGCCAGGTGGATCCCGGTCGGGCTCATGTGGGAGTCTGTCTGACTGTCTCTCCCTGTTTCCAGCTTCAGAAAAATGCAAAAAAAAAAAAAAAAAGAAGAAGTAGGAATGCATGCACAGCTCCCACTTGCTGATCATGTGAGCTCTGGGCAATGGCACCCATTGGAAATGACAGTTTTTACCAAAGTTAAGGGTGAGCGAGCCCTTCCCCAAATTAAGTGACCATCACTACACCAGACAAGAGATAACACCTCGTCTGAAACTGCACACGGCCTGTAACATGTCAAACACCAAAGGCGAGACGCTGCCCCATCTCCCAGGGACGGCGAAGGCTGGGTATCAAGTGTCTCGGGTCTATAATTGGTGGCATTAAGGTTCTTAGTCTGGTTTATCCCTGACTGGAGTATCCTGTGTCCCCGTCTCTCCCTTGACCGCAGGAAGACAAAACAAACACACTCGAGAAGACACGGGTTCGGATCAGAAGAGAAGTGCTCAGCCCCGGACGGAGGGCGGCAAATAATGCTAGTCATCAGCTGCCCAGCCGGGATGCTAACAAGAGGCCAAGGTTGGTTTAGAAAACAAACTAAGAGGCAGAGAAGGCTCGAGCTGCCTCTCGCCTCCCTACCTAGAGATATCAGAATGATGAGTCAGAAAACATCCACCAAGTCTTCTATGCTCGTCACCATATGAACACGGGTTCTCCCTTGAGTGCACCCCCAGCAATGGACAACAGTCTCTGTGCCTGCACTCTGGGCAGGGCTCCGCCTGAGGCCCTGGGGCCAAGGCTAGCTCCCGGGTCCTCGGTCTTTTCCTCTGCACCGGACACAGTGGAGAGCACATGCAGCAGACTGAAACGTATTTAGTGCTTGAAACTGGAGGGATTTATACCAATCCCAGAACCTGGGGACAGGTTTGTCCGTCACCGCCTTTTGAAGCAGTCGTTGTTCACACTTCAGGTCTTGACCCATCCAAGGGTTACAAGAAGAATAGAGGATGGGGCTAGGACAAGAATTACACAAATACGTAGAACAGAGGCTGTCCACACGAGGGGGAAGCCGTGAGCAGGTCTGAGGGTTAAGACTCTTATTTCGTGCACAGACACGGAAATGCACATATGAGGTTGTGATAAATAAATAAATCGATAAATACTTGTTACTGAGCTGCAGCTAAAATTTCCCAGGAAATGGTGTAGAGAGGAGTCTTGGGAAACGGTTTTAAGGAAAAATGGAAAATAGCAACTTCAATGTATTTCTTAACAGCTATCATATTTACTGGGATATTTTAATACCTACTCAAGGTTTGTTATTGGCGGTGTTTTAAATGGCTCACACCTTTGCTTCTTAGAGAATAACAAGACCGATGTCCAGGCTGTGTCCATCTTCCCAGTTCCCAGCCCCTCATCTCGGCACGCTTGGGCACTACTGCGCAAGCACACACACACGCGCACACGCGCACGCACGGGGAGGTTGGCATGGGGATGTCTCTCTCAGCGCACTGTGTAGGACTCACTATCCGCCACCCTTCCTTTTCTGCAACCAAAGGCCAGCTCAGAGCACAGAGCCGACACCACCACACCGCACAGGGGTCAGCGAGAAATACCTGCTCAAGGAAAGGCTGGGGAGGTGGCCACCTGGAAGGACATAAAGAGATCATGGCCTCTTACAGAGCAAGGCGCACAGGCCCACTCAGGAAAAGCACTTGCTAACGAGCAACTGTCAGATTCAATGTCCCTCCTGGAGCTGAAGACCAGTCCCGCAGGGGAGGCGTGTAACCCACTCCCAGAGTGATCCATTCGGAGATGGGTGGCGTACCGCCACCAGCCTCGGACCAAGCCAGAGGCATGGGAGAACCCACACACACACACCGGGATTACTCCGCTCCAGAAAACATGCTGTTTGGGAATGAGAGGACACTTGAGCAGTCAAGAGCTGGAACCAAAACCGTCCTAAGCCTCCATTTCCTAGTCTCCAAGAGAATGGTGGCCAAGTTTGACACGTCTTCCCCATTCTTGCTTGGAATTTCTGTTCAGAAGTGGCTACAGGGCCTGTTTCCTCTGGGTCTTCCATTCTGACATTTCGGGATATGACACCAGCTACGTCTGAGAGATGGAGACCATGCCTGGGACACACAGGCGTGAATCCGCCCACCTTCGGTTCAGGGACCTTAGCCATCCAAAAGGACAGGCTGTTGTCCTAACTACCCTGAGATGCCCTCAGATCAGCTGGCCAGAAACAGCTAAAAAAAGAAGAGCGAAGATGGAAGATGAGATGTTTTTGAAGGGATGGCCGTTTGGTGACAGGAGCTCATGAGTCATGGATCCCCAGGCGTGCCGGAGTCCCGGCACCAGCTGATAAAAATGACACCTGCCATTTACTGGGCATCAACCAAGCTTCAGGCCCTTGGACAGTCCCTCTGCGTGCTCTTACAGACACCCGCAAAGGAAGAAGTTTTAACTCGCTCTTGACTGAGGAGGGAGCACAGTTCTGGATAGGGGACGCGATGGTTCCAAGGTTGCAGGTTGCGAGTGAGCGCAGGGCAGCCCCCGAACTCAGACCTGTCTAACCGCAGATCCCGAGCCCTCTGCGTGGCCACACGCGTTCAAGACCCCCCTACACCCTTCCTGCTGCCTGCTCCCTTTTATGTCTTGCATTTTTAAATTCTTTGACGAAGAACTGACAAGATAATCCCCGCGGGACAGCCAGGCATTTTTCCAGGACATGTGAGGTCACTGCTGCCTCTCTAGCCTAATTTATTGGAGAGCAAAGAGGAACTCCAAGACAGGCTGAAAGGAAAGCTTTCTGTAACGAATACAGAAGAAGAAAAGTCAGGTCTGGGATTGTAGAAGGAAATGAAAACCAGGGTCCAAATACCAGGGGTGATGAGGCTGACTCCGAGGAGAAGGAGAGAGAGAGAGGGAGGATACCGCAAAGCCAGCGACAGGGGAGCCACCAGGACCCTCCAAGGCAGCAACTACGCCCACCCTAAGGAAAATCAAGTGGGCAGAGGGCTGACACGCTCCACTATGGGGAAGGTACCTCCATGCCAGCTCTAGTAGGAAGTCACCCTGCGCACTGGTGCCATGGTGCTCGGGAACTCCGGGGCTAACGTGCGCAGGGCAAAGTTAATTTACACATGCGACAGCACACATCACCAAGCACCTGTGGCATGCCAGGCCCTCCGTGCGCCAGCACCAGGCAAAACACAGGCCCTGAGGACAGAAGTGGCCTCCCAGGACACCCAGACCGTCTCCCCAATAATCAGAGGTCCGGGATCTGCTGTGTTCATCCAACCAGAAAGCCTCCTTATGATGGGAACTTCGTGACCCCTCGTGAGTCATGAAGGAAGAAGGCTTTCGCGGGGAAGTCCCTCCTACAAAAGCAGAGCTTCAGACAGAGCCCGGCATTCCTACCCTGACCCCGAACTCTCAGCAGACAAAGGGAGGGACACCAGGGACCAGCTGCACATGAACTTGGGTCTGACCAAGGAAGAGCTAGCACACCAAGAGGGTGTGATGGTTTGAGCCTTGCGGACAGCAACAGGCAAGGAACGGAGCGCGGGCGTGACCTAATGCACGGCCTCCACTTCACGCAAGGAAACCTTAAAATGGCAGACAAACCAACCCTCAAATAAACCAGCAAAGTGCGTTTGATCCCCTGGTTGGACATGGTTAAGGGGGGGGGGGATAAAAAGATATTGTGGGAGGGAGAGACAGATAATAAAATTTCTGACTCGAGGCCCTGGCCGGTTGGCTCAGCGGTAGAGCGTCGGCCTGGCGTGCAGGGGACCTGGGTTCGATTCCCGGCCAGGGCACATAGGAGAAGCGCCCATTTGCTTCTCCACTCCCCACCCCCTCCTTCCTCTCTGTCTCTCTCTTCCCTCCTGCAGCCAAGGCTCCATTGGAGCAAAGATGGCCCAGGCGCTGGGGATGGCTCCTTGGCCTCTGCCCCAGGCACTAGAGTGGCTCTGGTCGCAACACAGCGATGCCCCGGAGGGGCAGAGCATCGCCCCCTGGTGGGCAGAGCATTGCCCCTGGTGGGCATGCCGGGTGGATCCTGGTCGGGCGCATGCAGGAGTCTGTCTGACTGTCTCTCCCCGTTTCCAGCTTCAGAAAAATACAAAAAAAAAAAAATTTCTGACTCGACATTCCTGATGATTCCAAAATAAAAGGGAGAGAGAAAGGCCATTTCACGTAAACATAACATAAAACAAAATGCAAGGTGGGACTCCTGATGGGACCCTGAAATGGAGAAAGACAGGAGGAGTGGGAAGTCTCTTGAACTCAAATCACGTCTATCGTTGAGTTAATCATGCTACACTAATTAATGTTCATTTTATGGTTTGCATGATTTTTTGATCCAATTGCACATTTCAATGTAAAACACTAACATTAGGAGGAGCTGGATGGAGGGAACGTGGGAACGTCTGTCTGTAAGTTTAATTTTTATTTCTAAATTGAAGAACGTTTAGGAATTGCTGCACTAGACATTCTCAGATAACCTCTCGATGTTTAAAAAAAATGTGCCGATAAGAAGGGTAGATAATTAAGAAATGACTCCAAGTTCTCACACCAACCTCCAGTTATGGATCAAGAAAGCTACTGAAGTCATGGACTTCATCAATAGATGACAAATAGTGAGAACAGGTGCCAGTTCAGGCCACATATGGAACATTTTAGTCCCTTCTGGGTGGCACATTCTTAAGAGATGGCAGCGTTCGTACAGACAGAGCAAAGAGCCTCTGCTAAGGGGTAGTTGGAAGGACAGGGGAAAGAGAAGACAGAGCCAGTTCGCAGTTCTTTCTCCACTCGATGGGCTGCCACACGCCGGGGAGACTGACTGATGTTGTCAGCTCCTGAAGGCAGAAAAAGTCCAAGGTTGAGGTTACACATGGAGGCAGACAGTGGAGCCCCACGTACCAAGTGGGGACAAGAATGTGAGGGGTCAGGAGCTGCCCAGGGGTGCAGACACTTGGGCAGGGGCTGGATGAGCATTGGTGGGCATTTGGACTGAACAACCTCTAATGTGCCCACAACAAAAGAGCCTGTGCCCATGGCCAGGAGAAGAGCACGGGCATGAGTGTTCCTCAGTCCGTTCCGGGGGCCCAGTAAGCCCAAAGAAAATGATCCGGTTCTGGCAGCAGAGTCTGGTCCTCTGTTTGAGCGGTTTCCCAGAGGTCACTGGCATAGCGGAGACGGGGACGAAGGAAACCTTCTGGCCATACCAGAAGAGAGACCCAGCGGCTGAACATCTCCCGAGCATGGTGCCTCGTAGAGCTGTAAATGTGTCACGTGCTCTTTGTGTAGGGGGGGGCCGTTGGCGTCATAGACCCACAGACTGCAGGACCCCAGGCAGAAGCAGCCCTGGAGGTCACTGTCCTTGTCACCCACCAGCTGTGGTTACAATGCTGATGACAGGCAGGTTCTTATCCCATTGAGGCAGCTAGACTACACCCCTGCTGGACACGGTTCTAACCCACCTTGACCCCCCCCCCCCCGTGCATGGGTCTGCACCCTCAGATGGGACTCTCATAGCCCCATCGCCTTATTTTTACAGAGCTGAGTGCACTGAGTTTCTTGAGCTATTCCTTACTGAACAAGCTCACCCCTCTCCTCCAGAGTCTAGTGTGTCAGGGACCCCATAAAACGCGTCATTTAAAACGAAGCCAAATATCCTAAATCCGCTCCGAGCGGTGCGAAAATAAAATAACAATAATGGAAGTGTGGTCACATATCAGGGATGTTACAGTTCTATTAACACCACATTCCCTTTGGTTCCCGTGGACTTTATGGCCAGCTCAAAGCTCGGGTGAAATTCCATACAAACAGGCGCCCTTCCGTGGAATTAACCATTGAATTACCATTGAATTCTGGAACCCAGGGATTGGACATCCTGACAATGTTCTTTCGGCCGCCCCCCAGCATTCCCTGCCTGGTCTGTGTCATCTACAAATCGAATAAAAGCTACCTCTGTGTTCTCATCCAAGCGACTGATAAAAACATTCAAGATGACAGGCCACTCGATCACTCGCTCCGCACCAATCTGTCAAGCGCCTACACGATGTGGAGCGCTCAGGACAGACACGAGAGGGGACACGTCTTTCCAAACTGTCTGCTCTCTCTGTGAATCCTTCACGTCCAGGGCGGGGGGGGGACGGGGGAGGGTCTTTACTGGAAGATCTCGTTCAACTCATGACGACCTCAGCAATCGCCACCACCACCACCACCCCCCGCGTGGTCATGCTAAGGCGTCATTAAGGGGACACAGGTGTGAAAGGTTACCGCTGCCCTGTCCTCCAGAAGCATGCTCGCTGGCTGGTGATCCGGGCTTCGGCACATGACACATCTTATGATGCAAGACTGGCGAGATTTATACGATTGACAAAATGAGTGGGACAGACACGCTATTTGATTCTGGTTGTGACTCTCATGTCACTTCACTGAGAGCTGCAGAAACGGTGATGGGTTATTTTAGAGTTGAAAAGGACCTCGGGAGTGTTCTAGAACCATCCATCCTCCCCTCCCACCTCGCCAACAGAAGTTTCCACAAGTGGGGTAGGGGGAGGTCTACCACTTGAGTGTTTCTCTTTGTTAGCTCTGATCCTTAGAATGACTTTTTTGAGCCCTGGCTGATGGCTCAGTGGATAGAGCGTCAGCCTAGCATATGGATGTCCCGGGTTCAATTCCCAGTCAGGGCACACAGAAGAAACAACCATCTGCTTCTCCCTCGTTCCCCCTCCTTCCCTCTCACCCTTGCCTCCTTTTACCCTCCCTCAGACAGTGCTTCCATGGGTTTGAGTATTGGCCCCAGGCACTGAGGATAGCCCCGTTAAATAACATCATCCTCAGGCACTTAAAATAGCTCAGTACTTGAGCATTGGCCCCAGACTGGATTGCCAGATGGATCTCAGTCAGGGCACATGTGGGAGTCTGCCTCACTATCTCCCTTCCTCTCACCTTAAAAAAAAAGTGACTTTTTGACATTCCCTGTGTGGAGTCAAACAGCTTTCCTTTACCTTTCTACTGACAGTAACACTCAGTGATTTTGTTAAGTCACTGAATAATTGAATTCTAATTCTATGTTCTGAAATTAGGAAAAAAAAAACATTGGTCTGATTCAACCATTGCAAAGCAACAGTTATGTCTTCATTCCGTCCTTACCTTTCAAACCTCAATATCTGTAATTCCTTCACTGGCAAGCACTCAGACATGGCTACGGAATGACTACGTGAATGAATAAACCAGAAAGCTCCAGTTTGTCAATTTCCACCTCAAAAAGAAATGCCCAGAACTGGAACACATGGTCAGAAGAGGGAACCTGTGGCAACCTCCTTGCTCTGCAAATTCTACCTTGCTTGATGCCGCTTGGGTCCAGCCTGTTTGTCTTTGCACACGAGGCCATGGGACAAGAAAGATGGGGCCTCGGTGTGTATGTCCACGTGAGGAAGGACGGCGTCCCTCCGGGTGTGCGTGTCTTTCTAAAACCATGCTGATGATCCCCACCGCGTCTAGGCCCTTGGGGAGTTCGAAGATTCTGCAATATTCTGGGGAGGAGGCCCGGGTGGGTGGATGCCACAGGGCAAAGCAGGTGTGCCGGCCTTCTCACACCGAGGGGGCGTCGTGGAGCTCAGGCTAGGTGAGGAAACAAGGCTGAGCACGGCCGGACCCCCTTTCTTCCCTCCCTCCAAGAGCAGGGCCTGGGATACCCCCAGGGGGCTCCCTCTTTTGGACTTTGTGTTTGAGCTTTTCAGTTTGTTTTGGCCGTTGTGAAGTGAGTGGGGGTTTAAAATGGGGTACTAGGGTTAGCCATGCCTTGTGTGCGAATGTGTGTGTGTGTGCGTGTGCGCATGCATGTGCGTGTGCATACACGCTTGCTACTCCCAGGGAAAGAACCTGCCCAGGGCATGGACCCTAGAGGGATGCCCACAGAGCAGGCGTGAGCCGCTGTTCCAGCCTGGAGCTGAGCCCAGCAGAGTGCAGGTGGCCTGAGACCGTCAGCCTGGCGCAGCATCACTCCCGTTAACCCAGAGACTGTGGGTGTGGGACTAAGTGCCTAGGCCTGTGTGCCGTGGAACGTGGGGTCGTTTGTTACGCGGCACATGGCGGCCATCCTGGCTCGAGGCTACTCCCAGCTTACGAAGGAAGTTCCCAGCAAGCACAGAGCTGCCCTCCTCAGAGCCAGGCTGCCCTGGTAGCTGGCCCTCTGGGGACAAGGCACGAAAGACCATCACCCCCCGCCCCTGACTCCACTGTCCCACCTGCACCCCCACCCGCCGCGCGGCACTCACCTGAGTCGGACGCTGCCGGGCTCACCAAGCTGAGCAGCTCCCGCTCCTTCTCGTAGTCCCCTTTGCAGAGCAGCTGGCCCTCCTTCAGGACAAACTCGTCCCCCTTCTGGAGCTGCCTCTCACACACACAGCAGCAGAAGCAGGCCAGGTGGTACACGCTCTTCTGTGCCCTCATCACGAACTCGTTGGGTGCAATGGCCTCAAAGCAGCCCCCGCATTTGACAGCAAACAGCCTGGGAGTGGGGACAAAGGAGGGAGGGTCTGTGACAAAGGTCCGGCTGGGGCCCAGGTCTCCCCCTCAAGGCAATGGCAAAAGGAACATCAAGAATTGGGCCAGGCCCTGGCCGGCTGGCTCAGTGGTAGAGCGTCGGCCCAGTGTGTGGAAGTCCTGGGTTCAACTCCTGGCCAGGGCACACAGGAGAAGCGCCCATCTGCTTCTCCACCCCTCCCCCTCTCCTTTCTCTCTGTCTTTCTCTTCCCCTCCCGCAGCCAAGGCTCCATTGGAGCAAAGTTGGTCCAGGCACTGAGGACCGCTCCACGGCCTCTGCCTCAGGTGCTAGAATGGCTCTGGTTGCAACAGAGCGACGCCCCAGAAGGGCAGAGCATCACCCCCTGGTGGGCATGCCTGGTGGATCTCAGTCCGGCACATGCAGGAGTCTATCTCTCTGCCTCCCGCTTCTAACTTCAGAAAAATACAGAAATAACTGGGCCGAAACAGCATGGCACGGGAAGTTCTATAAATCCAAATGGTCTGTCAATCTGTCCCCTTGAGGAAGTTGAGACGTCTACTGGGTAAGGAGCTTCCAAACAGCAGGTTCCCAGCAAGCCACCTCTCGGTCCTTGTCCCCCGTCAGGGGAATCTAGGAAAGGCTCTCTCATGTCTCTCTTTTTCAAATGGTCCCATGATAACTTCACTGCCTCCGTCAAAGCCTGCAGCATAGGCACAGGGTTGTGGCACCCTAAAAGTATCTCCAGTTCATTCATTACACCACCTGTGTATCTATTTCCAAAACAGACACTGTTTTCTTTATTAAAGTTGTAACACAACAGGGGGGAGAAGAACATCTCTCTGCATTCGTCCCCCGCCCCACCCCCCAAAGGCCAGTGGGGTCAACGGGCATTGAAGGTCACCTGGCCTAAGGGAGAGGACACACCAAGGGGAGTAGAATGGCCACAGTGAGACCGTACAACTCCACACCCCTCCTCTCTTCCCGAAGACGGACACGGGCCGAGCAGAGCACATGCAGGTGACTGAGGCCACCGTGCTCGGCTAACGCACCTGGGCACGAGCAGAGGGGACAGGCAACCAGCCCACTGGCCTGGGTGCGGCCAATCCCATCACAAAGGCTCATTCACTCATTCATGTGCTCGTGTCTCATTTTCATGCATCACTCGTTTCTCCTTTTCTCACTCATTCCTTCCGTTGTTCTGATGCATCCCCTGCCGACCACACCACGTGGTCCGTGTCACCACAGAACAGGGGGAAGAGAGACCCGCACGGGTCCCCTTCAGGCATGTGCACAAGCTGACACAGAGGGTCTGCTGCGCATCAGGCTGTGATCATGGCCACAGAGTGACACAAAACAAAGTCCCCCGCCCCGGGGACCTCACTTCCCTGCCGGCGAGAGAGAGAGAGAGAGAGAGAGAGACCGCAGATGAACAGGTGAACTGTGTCTGTGCAGAGAGATGGTCTCTCACACAAGAACTACCAGAGCAACATCCAGGAGACACAGAAGAGAGAGGCCAGTCTGCTGTGACGGGTCATCACCCTGACGCCTCACAGGTCAGCACGCCGGTCGCCACGTGTGCATAGCGCGGTCATTGCAGAAGCCTCCTGGGGTGACGGGGGGAGTTTGCGGGGTGGGAGGGAAAAGGGAGCTAAGGACGGTCGTCACAAAAAGAGGGGAGGCCGTCCCTGCTCCTGAAATGAAGGAAGCCAGGCTGGGAGAAGGGAAGGAGTCCCCTCGGCGACTGCTCCCAGGACAGAGGCCACCCTGCGGGGGCGAGTCCCATGCAGCCTGGGGTCAGGAGCACAGGCCTGGGGCCACCACACCAGTCCTCCTGGCCCTTGGCCACTGGGAGCACCTGACATGCCTTCCCTCTTCCCCTCAACTTCAGGAAGGGGGTGACGTTGGGGGACAGTCCCAGGGGCTGGTGTGGTTCTTCCACAACTAACAAGGCATGTGACCACCCCGAACACAGAGCCCCAGGTCCCAGCAGCCCTCCCTCCCTCCGGCCGCCCCACGTTGTTCTGCTGTCCATGTCCGGACCCCCGGGCACCCCAGTCTCTTGACCAAGACCTTTATCCTGCCCTCCATGCTGGGTGCTGTTCATCCGGCAGAAAACTACGACCTCATCGCTGGCCCCGTCCCTCACCCTTGCTTGCCAGCCAACCTGAGCAAACTTAATCAGTGCTCTCCCAGGAGCCCGTCCAAGGCCCTCTGTCCGTCCCCGGCAAAGAACCATCAACCCGACGGCAAGCACACGCTCCCGGGGAGTCACTCGGAATCTGCCGCCGCAGGTGGTAACATCTGTGCTTGTCAACTTTCTACCCCGTGAGTCATCTCATCTCTTCTTTCTCCTCCTCCTCCTCAATGGCATCCCCACTCCAAAACTCTCCCCCAGTTGGAGAAGGGAGGCTTGGGATGGGCTCAGGAGCAGCTGGAGGAAGTGGAGGGAGTTGTCTGGGCAGTGGGGATTACAGACGGGGACCGGGGAGCTGGGGGGGGCCTGGGGACAGTCCTGCTTCTCCCCATTGTCTCCCTCAGCTCGCCTTGGGGAGAGAGACCAGCTCACCCTCGCCGTCTGTCTTGCCCCGTTACCCTCACTAACTGCTGAGAACTCAAGGAGAAAGGTGCACGCAGCCTGGCCCCGGTGTGTCAGACGCATACACAGCTGCCCGGGCACCGCGGTGGACCAGCTGCTGACGCCGCACCACACACACACACACACACACACACACACTCACACACACGTTTGTTTTCTCTGCGGCTCAGACGGGCAGAGAGAAGGATCTGATCAAAAGTCCAGGTCACAATGAAAACACAGCCTGTCTCTTCCCCCTGCCCCCAGCCCCCCACCCCCTATGGCAACTTCCACAGCTCCATCCCCCCCCCTCCAAATGCTAATGAGACTTCTCTGGGGGTTCAGAGCCTGGAGCGCCGGCTGTGCCCTCTCTGGAAAGCAAGGCAAGGTTCCCAGAAACGTCCAGCTCTTTCGGGCTGTAAAGACTCCCAGCTTCCCCACCCACCACTATGCATTCTCCCAAAAACTCACCATGGGGTCCCTTCCTTATCTTCTTTGGGTCCACTTCCCTCACCTGGACGAGGGGAATCAGGGCACATGTGGCTGGTGGAGCCGCAGTCAGGGCAGGACCAGGATGAGTGAGGTCGCCCTGCCCACGGCCTCCGTGGTGTGTTTGGGGGGAGGGTGTGTGAGGGTGGGAGGTGGGAAGTGGCTGGAACGGCCCCAAGGAGAGACCCGCTCCACCTGGCTCAGGTCACGGGCACAGAATCACTGCTCTTCTTCTTCGTCTGCCTTCCTTCACTCCCCCTCTGACCCTTCCCCATGGCCTCCCCCAGGCAGGGAGGACAGGCCGGTGGAAATGCCCCCCAGTGTCTGGCTCACACCCCTCCCTGCGCAGCTGCGAGGCACAGAGACACACAGTCAGTTGTGCTGAGCACCCCCACCTCCACGCCGTCGCCGAGGCCTGCAGCCTGTCATGGCTCCTCACACGCCTCCGACGCTCAGATAGGAAAGGCAGTCAGAACGCCGACCTTCCTGGGGGAGGGAGGATGGTCACATCAGGACACAGTGGCAGAGGACCTGGTGACTACATAGGACAGCATGGTTTCTAGTCCTTTTCATTTGCCCCGCCTCTGTCTCCCAGCTCCTGTGGACGGGTTGGGGGTTTGTTCTAGTTTATCTTCTGTTTGCCCCGACGTTGGCGCTCTGCACATGAAGAGGTTCCCGGGCTCTATCCTAGGAGTGCCCGTCTCTCCAGGCGGCGTGAGACCTGCCATCCTCCAGCTAGGACGCGGCACGCTTTGCAAGGCGCACAGCGCCAAGCAGGAGACAGACAGAGGGACGAGATGCACACGCTCGTGGGGCTGCTGGGCGGGTTGCGCCCCTCAGACAAGCGCATCCTTCCTACGGGGGCCAACACCACAGCAGGGCAGTGGCACTTGCCGCCCACCTGCGGCTTCCCTGCTTGTACCAGGTGCCCTGGAGGACGGCAGAGATGGAAGGGAAGGTGGCCGGATCCAGGGTGTGGAGCAGGGAGACCGGGCTCCTGGGCTCGTCCATCACCCAGGGCCCTTGCTTCTTCTTACCTTCGACGAAGGGCACCGCCCTGGACCAGTGACATCAGGAACTGAGAGCCCGGGAGGGGCAAGCGTCCATTCCCCAGGTCTCCTCACGCCACATCTTTCAACCAGAGACGTCACCTCCGCCAGCACCTCATCCTACGTACCCAGGTACCCAGCTGGTGTTTCAACACGAAACAGCCTTGCTATGCGATTCTCCACACAAAACCTTTCCAGAACTTACCATTCACAGGTTTATCTCTCTACACATAACACAGCCAAGGCCAAAGAGATTATGTACACACACACACACACACACACACACTAGCTAAATCCCCCCCCCCCTCCATATATCTATTTCCTTTTTAGGCATATATTCCTAAACAAAATTGATTGACTGCTGACTGACTGACTGATTTCTAGAAAAGATTTCATTTGAAGAGAACCTTTTGCTCCTAAGCATATTTGAAACTCCCTGGGCTGGAGAATGCCTTCATTTGCTCCCCTTTTAATGCCTCGTGCTTCTCACACAGGTTTGGAATCCTGTGCTGTCCCTATAGAGACAAGAATGTTTCCGAAGCAGAGAGGAGGGCTGACACCCCAGGACGTCCTGGCAAACAAAATGATCAGGAAAGAGGCACAGACCTGGGGCAGGGGGGAGAGACAGCGCCCCCCCCCATACCGAAGGGAGGAAGAATGACCAGCCGTGCGCGAGACTCCAGGCACGTCACCTGGATAGCAGTACAGGTGCGCGATCTTGACGAAAAATCACTCCACCATTTTGCAGAGCGGGGTCCTTGTCACTAGAACGCAGTCCAGCCTCCGAGCTGTCTGACTTCCAAGGAAAGGAAGTTTATGGAATGCAGAAGCAAGGGAACGACTCCTGGCGGAATGCTCACTTGGTGCAAGGAACCGCGGTATCCTTATGTCCACCACCTCGCTTACTTGGTGAGGGGTAAGACTGAACAGAACTATATTATGTCCTCAAAGAGAATGCCATTGTCTGGAAGCTCAGTCTTCCATAGGACAGGGAGACGGGCGGATGGCTCGAAGGTTCTTTCTGACTGGTGCCCTGCCTGGCACTGTTTACTTAGGGGAAATAACTACATAGAAAGAACAAGCAGCTGAAATGGCTGCTTTGCCAGCCCTGGCTTTGCTGGTGACTCTGCTGCCACATGGAGGTGACAGGCAGACACCAGGAACTAAGCTGACCCCTCCGGGCTCCTCAGCTCCTGGACTGCAAAGGGCTCACAGGGACCCCTGATAGAGACCTGTCCTCCACGAAAGTAGGTTAAGAACAAACAGTATCCAGGAGATCCTCTTCAACCACACACTCCACTGTGCAGGAGTCCAGTCTGACTCTGGGGAGATCAGGAAACAAGACAGCACCTGTTGGAACCCCATCCACAGAGAGAGTGGATCTCCAAGGTTTAGGCAGGAAGGCAGGCCAGTACAGCTGGACCCAGGCAGGCCTGGGGACGCTCAGCCACAAAGGCACTGAGTGTGGATTACATAAAAGAACACAGTGAGGGAGGGACCAGGGCATGCAGTTCGGGACCAAGTTCAAGAACAATGCAAGAACGCCAGAGGTCAGCTCGTTGCTGGTCCTGGCTGTGGACTTGGGGGCCGGCCCTGACGAGGTAGTGGAACCGGGGTCTCCCCCTGCGGCAATGGCCTCAAGCTCGGGTGTGCATGCAGCCTGTCCACATGAGACCCGTTAGGATGTACCCAACGAACAGTTCCAACTGAAATGCCCTCTGGCTCTGACTACCGCATGGGGAAGACCAAGAGGTGGGTGAGCTGAGCCTTCATTCTCTTCTCAGCATCAACACATCTGACTGTTTCACCCACGAATTCCCGTGACTCCCTCCAGTCCTCCACCTCCTGTCCCATTGTCTTCTAGACGTCGGACACCAGAGGCCATGTCACCCCCACGTCTACCCTCAAAGCTGGTGACACAGTGTCCCACATACACTAATTCTGCAGATGATGGCAGCCTCTCCAATACCCTGCACTATCTCAGGGTGAGGGCTTTGAGACCCACAAGGACTGAGCAAGAAGAGAAGTGAACCCCCCTCCCACCATCATGACTCCCCAGAAGGTCCCTGAACCACGGGTATGTGTGCCAAGACCGAGATCTTCATTAACCTTGACCCAGAGTCCTGAGGACCTCAAAGGGGGGCTTCTCAAGACCTCCACGCTGTAGACAATTAAGTGGAAAGATAGACAATAACAGAAACACAAAAACTCCAACGTGGGTCCTGCTGGGTTTTGTGTCCCACCAAAATACGAAGCCGGAGCCACTTATAGCTTCGGAGAGCAAGCAACGGACAGCAAATGATGGGCGACAGCACTGCCCAGACTCGATTCCATAGGGTGGGGGTACTCCGAAGCCCTCGGCTTGAGAAATGGGAGAGAGGGTCTTTGTGTATCAATAGCTCTTCCTCCAGGCTGGTCTGCACCTCCCTCAGTTTCCACCCTCTCCACCAGGGGGCAGCGCAGCAGCATTCAATGATGCCACCACCGTTGACTTGGCAACTGAGGTCATCCAGGCACTGGAGACAGGCGTTGGCCACGCGCCAAGACTGTCTGTCGGGGGAATGGCTGCAGCCGGGAGTCTGGGAGACCATGTGGCTACACTGAAGGACGCATTCACAAGCATTGGGAACCAAAAGCGTGGCTTGTGGCCTTAGAAGTGGTGACACAAGCCACCTTGTCAGCTGGCTCCAGGTCTCTGTCCTTGAGGCTGAGCCAACCACCACCACAATGAGCGACCACCAAGCCCGTGGTCCCGGGGGCGGTGGGAAAGTCTGCGGGGACAATAGACGTGGCAGGGTCTTCTATAGGAGACAGTCTCAAGACGGCGGTGGGGAAGAAAACGGAAAACAATAAGTGTCTGGCAGAGCCCATCGGAGGCTCCGTGTCCCCCCCGGGCCCCTGGGGAGCGGTGAGGAGGGCCGGACAAAGGGATGAGGACGGTGGGGTGGGGTTGTCTGCACAGCCCCCGAGGCAGCTTGCCGAGAGGCGTGGGGGGGGGTGGAGGGGGAGGGGTAACATGCTTGTCTCGTCATCTCTCACAAGCACGGCGGGCCACAGTCGGCTTTGACCTTGAAAGGGTGGTTGAGTCCTTCCCGGGTTCTCACACAGCAGCTAGTCAAGGGTCAGCTGGGCAGAGCGGGGACAGCCAGGTTTCCAAGTCTTTACGGGACCCAGATTCACAGGCTGGTTCCACCTCTGGGAACGGGAACCGGTCATCACGCTCCCGACACCTCTGCTCCTGCGCCTATGAGGTCGGAAGTGCCTGACAGATGTTCTGGAGATGGAACACAAGGACATGTTGGAAGATTCTGACACATCCTCACGAATATCAATGCAACATAGCTGCCCACGTAAATACTGGGATGAGATCATTTCTTTCAAGACAGAGCCAAAAAATAAGAAAGAAAGAAGAAGGAAAAGAAAAAAAGAAATGCAAGTGTATCTCATGGGCTCGTTGTTATAAAAAGTCAGATCGAACTCCAACATGCCTTTCATCGGCTCCCGGAGAAGAGACCATCAGGCAGAAATGGAAGGACAAATACTTGAGAGGAGACAGAAGGCTGCACTTCATGCAGGCAACAACGGCTCTGGTCTCCCCTTACCCAAGGTCAATGTTGACATTAGCCAACGGGTGTTGACCAACACCTAGCTCACTGCCTCACACCCGGCATATGGTCAGGAAGTCAGCAGGACCCAGCGCTGGAGCCAACCAGAGCCGACAGTTGCTATTTGGTCAATGCTGACACCGTCGGGCAAATATTTGGAACAGGCTCCTTCCCCGTAGCATGTCAAGTTCTTAGGGGACTGCTGCTTATAGGCTGTGGACCTGCCCTGAGACTTCTACTGCCTTATCTAGCTTCTCTGACTGCCAGAACCCCCACAAGATCAGTCAACCTCTCTCCTCACTCTATAACAGGAAAGAAACGAACGCCCAGGAAGGAGCAGGGACCTTAATGTTTTCCGTGGCCTGTGGTAGGTCCCTGCTCCTTCCTGGGTCTCAGTCAATAGTCAAGAAATAAAAGAGGTTAAATATGGCCCCACTGGGGATGGAAATGAGTTCCCAGGCTCCTGTGCTATCCCCTAACCAGCTGAGTGAGGGAACGAACAGTGTGTGAGACAGTGAGCCTTTCCTGCCTTCTGTCCCCTCCCCCTCTTCTTTTATTGCCGAAAGCTGTCTAAAAGTCAGGCCGCGGAGCGAACGGCTGTGGTGAGAACGTGGATTCCAGCGCCCCAAGCCAAGGTGGCACAGCGTCCATTATAGCCATTAGACATTCCACCCCGTCACACAGACAGGCAAACACGGCAAGAAACATAAAGCAGGCGTACGGAAAATATATGTTTCCTTTTTGGGGGAGTTAAAGGTTTGGTTTCCTTTGAAAATGTCAGCTTTCCTCTCCCTTCATCCTCATTAGCCTCCCGGGACACTCTTAAATGTACCCGGCATGCAGCAGAGCCAGGGATGAGGTATTTTTAGCTGATATTCTGGGCACAGATTCCTATTGTTCCACAATCCCTTTTTTTTTTTTTTTTTTTTTTTTTTGGCTTGGCTGGATGGCACGTGGCCAATACAATGTATGCTCTTACAAAAATGTGTGTGTGTGTGTGTGTGCGCGCGCATGCACGTGTGCGTGTCTGATCATCGTGGGGAAGACAGGGGTGTTATTGATGAAGTTTGGATGAGAAAGACCCTGAGAGCCCAGCAGGGGGCAACACGGAGCTCTCCACGACCCCCGTTGGCTTTTGTTACCGTCCCTTTTCACTTCTACCATTGTGCCCTACGTTCCAGGGGAGGAAAAAAATAATCAGCTAATCCCAATAACACAGGATTAGGAACTGGACGTATTCTCAAGATCCGGTGCTCCCAATCGCTTGTTCCACGGTAACACTTCCAAACATTGGGAGATGCTACTATTCTACCTTCTCCTCCCCTACGAGGGGTGGGGGTGTGGGGAGGGCAAAATTAGGTGACTAATCATAAATAATACAATAATGAGGAAATAAATAACACAAGAACAAACTCTTGCGTTTTGCATACTCCCAACTATCAACCAATGCCCCTATATCTCTCTACTTACAAAACATCTGTCATGCAAGGATCACCCAGTCTTGTAGTGGCAACAAGTAAAGACAGACAGGAACCGGCAATCTGAGTAAAGCTCCCCCACCCCCACCTGTGGGGGACATCGAAGCCGCAGGGAGCAGCCACGTGAGGCCTTCTCCTTCCCTGCACAGGGTGGACACTCTCTCTGGATGATCTGAGCATCCCCTCCACGTGGGCGCTAGCCTTCTTTGCGTCAACCTCCCTCAAAAGCAACATCATCGATTTTTGTAAATATCTTCTTCACATATATATTTCTTTCTTACTTCTCCCACATGCCTTCTCTTGCTCCTACCTCCTCCTGGACTTGATAACCTTTGCAGGAAAACCCAACCACAAATGATTTGTGGTTTCTAACTCCAGTTCTCTCTCTGCTTCTATGCTCTTTTAAAGCCAACCCCATCAGGCACTGGTCTTCCCCTCTCTAACAAAACTTTCTTGGGAAGGATACCAAGGACGCCCCCCGATGCTCAGTCCTCATCCAACAGAGCCCATGAGTGGACCTGACATTGTGGTCACTTGGCCTCTATGACCCCTCACCCTGTTGTATCCCCTGGTCACTCCTTCTTGGTCTGTCTCCTCCCTAACCCTCCTCATCTATCTAAACTTAAACTGTCCTATCCTTTTCTCTATCTAATACTCATGGTCCTTGGTGATTTTACCCAGTCTCATTGCTTTAAATTATTCTCGACATTAAAATGTCTGTCTCTGCCCCAGATCTGTCTCCTGAACCTAATTTGGATATCTACCCACCGAGTCAAGATCGCCACCTGGATTTCTAATCAAAATCTCCAACTTAACCATACACTGAAACAGAACTCCAGATCTTATTCCCCACCCTGGCTCGAATCTGTGCCAGCCAACCACAGCGCCATGTCTCTGTGGACGAGAGGCCGCCTACAACTCTCCTGTCACTCAAGACAAACATCTCAGAGTCATTCTTGACTCCTGCCCCCCCCACACACACACATTTCCTATGTAAGCTGTCGACAGGCCATGTCTGCTCCACCGTCAAGGGACAAGCAGACCTGATCACTTACCACCTCTGCCTGCCTCCAGGGCACCTTCCTGGACCCCCAACACCTGTAGACAGACCACCTGCCTCTTCCTGCATCCTGACCTGTTCACTTTCAACACAGAAGCCGGGGTGACTCCACGAAGAACTCACATCATGTCACTCATCCGTCACCCATTTTACAGATGAGAAAAACAGAGGCCTGGGAAAGCTGAAGTAATTTGTCCAGCTTTACAGAGCTGGTGGTTAGAGACACCAGGATTTAAACCACGCCTGTGGAGGCCCAAACCCACCCACGCTTTGTTAAGTCACTCACTGCCTGAGAGTCATTCGACTCACATGGTAAAATGGTCCTTTGTAAATTAAAGTCTCTATGTGACCACCAGGCCAGGCTATCATCACCATTACCAACTGAAGTTCCTGATAAGGCAGACCTAGGGGAAGAGGTCATCAGTTACATAGAAATATTTTACTTAGAAAGGAAAGGCCAGAGGTTACCCTGCCCTGTCTCCCTCCCCCACTTCTTGAATGACAGCCCATCTCTGAGATCAATGACAAAGGCTGGGTCTAACCCTGGAGAGTATCAACCTTGGAAACTGCGTGGAAGCCAGCAAGTGGGGGACTGGGTAGAAATGGAAAAAAAAAACCCGCAGGGGGGGGGGGGCAGCGTGCGCAGCCCGCCAGCCAGACCCCGCCCCCGACCACAACGCTCATGGGCAGGTCTGGGATGTAATTTCCATCTTGGATGCCTTTCATTTGGCTCTACTCCCCACCTCCAGCTCCATCCTGGGGATTAGAGAACGGGGGTTGGGGGGGTAGGGGGGTGCGGGGGGACAGGCAGGAAGAGCGAGGGAACCACAAAAATCTCAGAGAAACAGGATTCCTGGCTGGGAATCCCAGTGACAAGTTGTGTGCACAGATGTGAGCAGACACTGCCCCCCCGCCGCCCCCCCAGGGCCCTCTCCATTGTCACTGTCCAACAGCACTCTCTGTGATGACTCAAATGTCTTCTGCCCACGCTGCCCAGTAGCATACCCTCAAACCGATTTTCCGTGCTCCTGGAGAGAGAGAATTAAGATGCTTGAAGGCGCGGTAACAGCAGGAGAACAAAGATCTTCCTGTGTTCTTAGAGATGGTCTCTAGGAACCATCATCTCTAAGAACCAGTACCTGGCATGGCTTCCATCCACTCCGCCGCCCCAAATCCTACCCCGCCACCTTCAAGGGGCAGCTCAAGCCATGCACCCCTGCGCGGTCATCTATGCCCACTCAACTCCGGGGCTCATGGGGCTCACGTCAACAAAGGCCACAGAAACTCAAAAGAGACCGGGACCTTCTGGTTGGGGTGATCAAGGAGGCAGTCTCCAAGGAAACGAGGACTTATATGAGAACTTAAGTCGTAAGCAGGATCTAAACAGGCTGAGCAATGGTGCCAGGCATGCCACATGGAGACTCTACAGCAGCGGTTCTCAACCTGTGGGTCGCGACCCCGGCGAGGGCTGAATGACCAAAACACAGGGGTCGCCTAAAGCCATCGGAAAATACATATTTATTATACAATACATTTAAAAAAAAAATATGTATTTCCGATGGCTTTAGGCGACCCCTGTGTTTTGGTCGTTCGACCCCCGCCGGGGTCCCGACCCACAGGTTGAAAACCGCTGCTCTAGAGTGAGCGAGGGTATAGGGACGGGAAGCCCGCTGTGAGGTCGGCAGGTGGGAAGGAGCCCAGCGTGCCCGCTACCTGCCCAGCACAGAGGAGGTGTCGGGACGTGTGTTTCCTGCCAGAAGTGAGCTTCTTCTGAGCCAGGTGGAGAAGGGTCGCTGGGCTGGCTGTGACCTCTCTTTCATAGGAAATTAGGAATTTTGACCCATCTTTGAGCTGAGACACAACTTGGGGCCAGCACACGGGGAAGGCGCAGAAGGAGCCAGGACAAGAATGAACCACCGCAGTCCCATGTTTCCCCCGTCCCAGCGTCCCAGTGACCACTGCCCTTCTGACAGCGCAGTGTCACCGCAGAGACACTGTGGTCCCCCTCCCAAGAGCCGCCTGACCTTGCTAAGAGAATGCTGATTTGGTTGGGCAGCAGCGTCCCACCTCCCAGGACAACTCATGATTTATCTCAGCCAGTGGACCAATCTCTTTCCCCTTTGCCAGTGACGCGCCTGAGGTGGACATGCACAGCAACGGCCGGAGAGATACAAGGGGGTGTCTGCTCGGGTGCTTCTGAGAAAGAGGAAACTCCACACGTCAGAAGCTGACAACAGAGAAAGCCATAGACAGCTCCTCCTGTCTCCTGTGGAGCCTGTCACAGAGCCCATCACAGGGGATGGAAGCCATCTCATACGTATGGGCTGACCAGCAGGACAGGGAAGCCAACACCCTGAAGAGGGAGGGCAGGGATGGGAAGAGAGGCCAGGTCTCTGAGAAGGCCACAGCTGAACTGTCAAACCAACTCAGAGACACGCACTCACCAATCGCTGGCTAAGTGAAAATCGCTCTCCGATTGGCCGAAGGCCCTGTGCATTCAGTTTTGCTGACCTGCCACCCAACACCTACTGAGTCTCACCGTTCACCCGGGCTTTGGCCACAGAGACGACCTCTGTTTCCTGTCACTATGGCGGTCACAGCGTGTTGCCTCTGCAGGACGGCTCTCCAGTGGAGTCACAGAGTGTACCACAAACCCAGGCGCTGGGCAGTGTGGCCCAGACCGAGAAGCAAGGGTCACTGAGGGCCACACAAGACTGCTGAGCACCACCCTAAAAAAGAAGAGAGCCACACCTGCCCCGCTGCTGGGCAGGTAAAAGCACCTGGAAGGAAGTGGACGTGCCAGACCGGAGGGAGGGCTCGGGTCCCCGGCCGACCCCGCCGAAGGCCGCATAGGACACGGTGTCAGCGCACTCCAGACCAAGTGGGAAGATCCCTCCCACCAGCGGGGCCCGGGGCGTGACAAGCGGGGCGCTTCCCTGCCAGACCCTCGCTGCCTATCACGCTTTACGGGCGCAAAAACAAATTCCACCATATGTTAAAGTTAATTGCAAACATTTGCCGCTGAAGAGAACTCCATTTTTCAAGAGCCCGCAGAGATCTGGTTACACCGGGGGCTGAAGCACCAACCAGCCCCATCCGTTCATTGGAAGCAGCAGGGCCAATGTGAGGGTGCAATTCAACGGCGGTGGGGACCATCGCTCACTGTTCCCACCCCTGCTGTCCGGTCTGTCCCCATGTCCACCGGGTTCAAACCAGTGCACACCCTGGGTCCGAGAGCATACACCCCTCCATCGACACAGACCAAAACCACTGGGGGGGGAGGGGAAAGATGGACGGTCGGGGTGGGTGAGGCGAGGAGAGGGTGTGGATGGGCTGGGAAGCCCGCTGGCCGTGTTCCATTGTCCGGTCAGTGCTGAAGTCAGAGGCACAGAGAAACCCAAAAGCCCCTAGGAGGCCCAGAGTAGTCGGCTGGATCGCTCAGGGCCCGCATGGGGTCTCTGAGTGGTAGTTATTGATGGTGTGGTTTAGGAAGAGGCCAGGGAGGGTAAACCAGGGGTTGACAAGACCCTCGGCTCACACTGCAGCTGGGGGAGGTCCCCAAACATTGGGGGGGGGGGAGCTGGGAAGGGGGCCGGACTCAGGTCTTCCATGAGCATTCTTCTGTGGTCCACGGAGAGGCATTTATAAGCCCACCTCCCCCCCGGGAGGCAGGAGGAGAAAACAGGAGGGCTTGCTGTTGCACCCACATTCTCGCCAGTCCCCCGAGAAGCATTCCGTGGTTTGGACTCGCGCCAGCCCAGCTGGAGCCGCAGGCTGTGAGGACCTGCGGGGTGTGAGGACCTGCGGGGTGTGAGGACCTGCTGGGTGTGAGGACCTGCGGGCTGTGAGGACCCGGCAGCTCCTGCACTTGCTCTTGGGCGGGTCCTCACGCACTGGGTTGGCACCAGCCCCGAGCCAGCTCAGGGAGGAGGACGGTGACAGTGAAGTCGTCGCCATCCAGGCGTGATCTGCCACATCCAGGACCTCAGTCCCAAACCTTTCCAGAGGGGGAGCAGAATGGGTGGTCTTACAGAGGGAAGACCGTGTGGGTGGCCAGCTTCATGGGAACCCCCAACACTACCCAGCAGGCACCTGACTCCTAACAGCAAGTCACCAGACCCAAGCACATCTGCATCCCCAAGAAGCTCATTCTTCCAACAGAGGCAAACACGTGCAATCACCTCAAAGGGACTCAAAGGGAGAAATCCGTCAAGAAAGTCAGCCCCCCACTTCCCGCGGGGCAGATCAGGGGTGTCATGGAGTCCACCTCCCTGTCTGGGCTCTGTGACAACAAACACTTTCCCCACTAACTCTCTTGTCCCTTCTGATAGGAATGTGGCCCCCACCACACATGGCATTCTGCATGTCCACTTTGGTTTATATCCATGAGTCTGTAAACATGAGCTTCTTCGTGCCCCTCCCACTGCCCTGGGTCTCTGGCACCCAGCGCCCACAGGACACCACCGCGTACAGTAGGGACTGAGTAACTGTCGCTCAGACCGAATTAAATTGCGTGGAAATGAAGTCCTCGTTTGGGGCACAGAGGTCAGGGCTGACGGCTGATTCTATACAGCGAGGCATGACCAAGCCTCCTCAAGCTAGCCCACCTTCCCAGCGCCGGGCTCCGGGGCGGGGGTGAGGGGATCCTGACTGTGGAAGAAGCCGTGAGGCTGATGGATGGCCGCCCCTCCATAAAGAGCAGTGGGACACAGGCCCCAGCCACCGCCTCGGGGCCGGCGAGTCCCCTGAAATGTTATGGCATCATTGCCATGGAGGTCACGGATGTAACGCGCCATGCCGAGAGGCGAAACCCTGGTGGAAACCCAATCGAGAGCGAGTAACTTAACCCCTCTGAGCCTCAGTTTCCCTGTGTGTAATAAGATAATAATGCTTGTTTCTTTTTCTAAAAAAAAAAAAGTCTACTTTATTGAATATTTTAGAGAGAGAAGAAGGGGCAGAGAAAGAGGGAGACAGGAACAGAATCAATCTGCTCCTATACGTGCTCTGACCAGGGATCAAACCGGCAACCTCTGCACGTAGCAACAGTACTCTCAACCGACCCATCTGGCCAGGGCATATTTTCATAACATCATTGGGAGGATGAAATATAGTAATGATGTAAAGGAAGTGGTGAGAGGAGCATAGTAGGTCCTCAGTAACTGGTACGATTCCCATTTCCTGACCTGCCTTTAAGACTATCAGTTCTAGAACAATTTCATCTAGTCAGAATGAGGTGGGGTGTTTTGTTTTGTTTTGTGTTGTTTTGTTTTGAGGGAGGGTTGTCTCATTTGAACTTTTAATTTAAATATACTAGACAGAATCTATAGGAACTCTGGGGTTAAGAGTCGAAGAAACCCTACAGTGTCCAGTAACTGAGGCTTCTCTTGGATCAAACGGCCAGACTGGTGTCTGACTCGGCCGTGGAAGCACTGGAGAAGGGAGCCCCAACCGACCGACCTCCCAGCTCGAGTCTTCCTCCACCGGGCCTCCACCAGGCAGCCGTCCAACCGCTCCAAGGTCCCCTGCAGTCACCACTGCCTTTGCTGGTTAATGCACAAGTGGCCGTTACTCATTAGCAAGTGTGAACAACCCACGGCCCCAACAAGCAGAAGTCCAGGTTAGAGAGCTCAAGTACCTCCGCTCATTAGCATCTGTGAGAAACACTCCCCCATAAAAATGCCAGAGGACAAGGGGGCCCACTCACATCCTGACCCGGTGACAGGGGTCCACTCCCCTCCAGGTGACTTTGAGGGACCTCACCACACCTTCCTTCCCTTCTGCCACACTCCCTTGCCCCGCGACCAGCTCCCTCTCTGTGGCAAATCCCAATGTCAGACACCACCCTGTCCTCCTGCAGGGGAAGAAGAGGGACTGTGGTCCTGAACGGGGGACCAGCGGGGTGGGGGGGAGGAAAGGGGATGCAAAGGGGAAGACGGGGAGCTGTGCCCCCGTCCCTCTGGTTTCTAGAGCATTCTTGCTGCTGCGGTGGCTGCTGCTGCTCTGTGTGTGCATGTGCATGTGTGTGTGTGTGTGTGCTTGCACGTCTTCCTCCCCATGAGTTTGAACACCAGCCAACTCCAAGAACAAGAGCAGACTGGGCTCGGCAAGAAGATAACCACAACTGTGTTGGGACTAACACTGAGGTTTCACAAAGGCCACCGGAGCGTGAGTGATGGGACGCTCACCAGAGAGGCTGGAGGGGGCGGGGCGGGGGGGCGTGAGAGGAGGACGGAGGACGAGGGAGGAAACTCCAGAAGGGCCCTCCTCAGAGCGTGTCACCCCACCCCCGCCCCGAGAAGAGAAGCCGCAAGCTCCTTCTCGTTGCCCTACTCACACCCCCAGGCGTGCTGCATTTTTAAAAAGCCTCCTCTGCCCTTTCCTGCCCATCTGGGAGTCTTGAACACTGACACGGGCCCCTCCTTTTCTGATAACAGGAGCCTCCTGGAACCTTCAAATCAGACCCTGGCTGATGAGGAAGTCTTGAAGCATAAAGAGACTCCAGCCGGACAGACAGCCCTGCCCCAGATAGCCACCCCTCCGCCCACACCCTTGCACCCCTGGGCAAAGCCCAGTCCCCCCAGGCAAGGTGCAGCTGCCCGCCTGAGGGTCCCAGGAGGAACCAGCACAGGGAACCCGATGGCTGACTTACGAGCGTGAACAGCCAGCCGTCCCCACACCTTACACTCTAAGCCAGGGTGAAGGCAGGACCCAGAATGTGGGGTTCTCATCACCCCATCCTGACTTGGCCACCCAACACATCCCGGACAACGTTATTACTCTACATCTTTGTAAAGAAAAGCAAAAAAAAAAGAGAGATTTCTTTTAAGTGTGACAGCAGGCAATCTGCCTTGCCTAGAATAAATTCCTCAGCTCTGAAGAGAGTAGCTGGAAAAAGAACGTTTCCGGGAGTTAGGAGGGAGGAGGTTGTTAAGATAACGGCGTGAGCGTGCTTTATCAAGTGCACGGGACCTCAGCGGGTCCTCTGTCACCCTCCTGGATCACTCCCACCTATGGGAGGAGAAATGGCACCACCGAGCAGGGAAGGGTCTGGAGAGGCAGAGAGGGAATAGCCCCACCGGAGCCTGTGAGCTGGGCTCTAAAATCTGTCCTCGGTGATAATTAGCAGCCATGGGCACACAGGGTCTGAGCGAGCGTCAGAAGCCAGAACAGGGGACAAGAGGGCACCAGCTCTGGGCGCTTGGATCTGACCGCTCGGGACAGGAGAGGTGATGCCCGGAAAGCAGCAGGTGGGGCATGTGGCAGGTTGGCTGGGGCTGGCGGGCTGGCAAACACAGGGCAGGCCCGGGGGGGGGGGGGGCAGGGCCCAGCGACGGGAGGGGCTGGGGTCAGAATGGTTCTGTGGGCGGCACGTCCACTCGATGAAGTTGTCTTGGCACCTGCCCACCTCCTCAACCTTGGCCAGGGCTCACGACCAGGAGCGCCAGCTTCGAGAGGCCATCCCTGCCAAGTCCTCCGCTCGGGAAGGGGCATGCCCAGGCCATGCCAATGTCCGGGACGCTGCGCAGGGGCCACAGGCAGGGGTGTCAGCCCCAGACTGGCACCACTCCCTGTATCTCCCCCCTCACACTCCCCTCCCACGAGGGGGACGCACGTTCCTATCAGAGGTAGATGGGCCCCAGGTGGTCACTGCCCCAGGGGAAGCCCACAGAGCACCCAGCTGCCAGGCAAACCCAAGTCCTCCTGTGTCCCCGAGCCCTCTCCAGGCCTCTGCTCCATCCGCTGCGGCCACCAGCAGGCTCGATCCTTCTGTTGGGGACACAACCTCCACACCTGGGCACCCAGCAGCACTTAAAATGCTTCTTGCCAGTGTGGCAGAGAAAGGGGTGGGAGGTTCTGGGCCAGATTCCAGCTTCTCCCGACTGGCTGGGTAACACCAGGCAGAGATAAAGTGGGGTTTTATCCGGGGTCTAAGAACCCCAGAGAGCACACGGCCTCGCATGTCAGCGCTTACCTGAGCTTCTGGGAGCTAATGGCTAACGATGTCAGTCCCTTCTATGGGTTCAACACGGGCCAGCTAATGCAGTCCTCGCACAGAGGAGACAAGCTGCGCTCCCCCTCCCGATGGGTGAACGGAGGCACAAGAGGCTAAGTGACGTGCCTCAGTTTCCCCCGTGGCTAACTGGGTCAGTGCCCCCTGTGCGGGACACTCGAGCATCTCTAATGCCCCTGCCCAACCAACAGCATCTCTATGATGACAAAAATATCCTGTACGTTAAGCTTAGACAGATGACCACAGTCTGGCCTAAGCCGCAGCCTCCCTGCCCATCAATAAACACATCAACGGCCCCCAGGCCTCTCACGTGGAGATGGGGGGGGGGGGTGAACGCCCAGGCGAGCAGTTTACATGACCCCTTTCTAGCCTGCAGTCCCCGCTCCCCAGGACGGGCAAGTGTTCGTATCACTGCCTGGCAACCAGACTGGGACTAAGCTTGCTAAAATATGAGCGTGTTTTTGGCTAGAGGACCTGAGAGCCCGCAGCCCTACGGAGAGAGAAAAATTGAACCCACCAGGCCGTGGCTCCAGACAGGGGAGGAATTAGGCTTCCCACGGAGCGGGCTGAACCGTGGCATTCTTCAGATAATGCTGAACAAACCCCCAAACAAAGGCGGCCAACCTAGCGGCATGTTCGGAAAGTGTGTTCTCAGCAGAATCAGGCTCACCAGAGCCCCGCGCGGCGCGGCGCGGCGGCCCGGGGTCCCCTCCCGAAGTGTCCCGTTTTTCCGTGCGCTGCTCCCCTCGTCTGAATTCCTACAGGTCCTGCCAATCAGAATTCCTCACCTCAGGCTTGAGGGGACTTGGCAACCAGGCCGAGGGCCAGTGCTCGTAAATGTGATCCCAAACCTTAGATGTGGCCACCCTCCCACACCAGTGCACCGTCATCGGGCAGCGGTCCTCAGGGGATTCGGGGCGGCGCCGGATGGCAGAGGGGTGCGGGGGGGGGGGGTTCTGGAGCCTCCTCCCTGGCTCTCGGTTCCACCTCAAATGACCCTTCTCATATTTACCTGGGGCTGTACTACACGGCGTAGAACTGCGACCCTGAGAGTTCAACCTTGAGGTTATTTAGGGGAATGCAGGGGACTGGAGGGCTATGCCACTTCCACTGTCAGTTTTTAAACCCTGGTTATCGTTAGCATGGTTAGCATGTGTGCACCTGCTACGTCAGCAGCTAGATGGCCCAGCAGGCACGCTTCCGAGGTTCAGTCTGTCTTCCTGACGCAGAATATGCAGGGTCCGGTAGAAACAGCGGACACCACGGAAGCAGGCTTCCGCGTCCGACCGTGAGCACGAACCCCCTGCCACTGGTCGTCACCAAATGTAGCTCTCACCCCGCTCATGCCCAGCGGTGGGCCTGCGCTCCCTCCCCCTCATGCCCCGCACGGACGGTCTGCCCCGCTCATGCCCAGCGGTGGGCCTGCGCTCCCTCCCCCTCATGCCCCGGACGGACGGTCTGCCCTGCTCATGCCCAGCGGTGGGCCTGCGCTCCCTCCCCCTCATGCCCAGCGGTGGGCCTGCGCTCCCTCCCCCTCATGCCCAGCGGTGGGCCTGCGCTCCCTCCCCCGCATGCCCCGCACGGACGGTCTGCGTGGTGGATGGACCCTTTCAACCCTTCGTGGAGGATGGAATTTGAGGATGGAGCCTAGATCGGTGTCCATCCACGTGGACCGTCTGAGGAGCTAGTGAGGTCGATGTGTTTCCTGCACAAGGAGGCACCTGTCCCCTGCAGAGTATGAGGACTGGCCCGCACCCCCCCCATGGCTAGAGCTTCCCCCCAACCCCCAACACCTCTTGCTAATTCTATGACTTCAAGGAGGAGGCTCTTTTAGGGACCTTCTCTATAAAAAAAGAAAACAAAAAAAGAATCCCACCCTGACAAAACTCTTGGGAATGAATGAGATAAGAAGCAGAAAACATTTGGGGTGTGTCTGAGGAAGAAGATGCAGAGAGGTAAGCCGTTCGGCTTTCTGGGGGGAACAAAATCTCCGAGACGCTCTAGAGCTTATAGACTCTTGTGCGTGGCTGCCCAGAACCCCGTCTCCACTGAGACGTTGCAGCTCTTGAAAAGGTACAAACCATAGACCCCAAAACGCAGACCAGGCCTTGGAGCTATAAGCTAACCGTCCTTGGATGGAGGTCTGACAGATGTGAGCACCAAGGCCAGGAGAGATGTGGGCCACAGAGCTTGACCACTGGGTCCCACTCCATCCCCAGGAGAGAGGAGACACCCCAGGATTGCTGAAGGTGAGGACCAGGGACCCCTCAGGCTGACCGCAGACAGAGCAGAGAGCAGGCTTTGTGAACGATGGCTACACTGCGCATGGGGGACGGCTGTGGGCCGAGGACCGTCCCCTCAGCCAGCTGTGCCCCCAGGGAGCAGTGTCCCTCACACGTGTGTGTGCATGGGGGAAGTTACAACACACTGTCCCCTGAAGACAAAGCTCAACTGCCCAGACTACTGCCTAACCCGCTGATTGTCAGCCTTTCCCATCTCATGCCTCACAAAAACTAATTACTAAAATTCTGCAGCACAACAAAAAGGACATTTTTTGTCGATCTGACAAAACATAGGCATGATTTTGATTCAGTCACACCGGGCAGCTATTATTGTGTTGGCTGTTGTCACTTTTTTAATTTGACAGTTTAAGGAGGAAGAAGTCAGTGCCCCTGACCAAACAGTCAGGTATTGCACATTTTAAAACTCTTATGGCACACGGATTGAAAATCACCGGCCTACCCAATCATAAATGTTCAGGACGTTACCTGTTGACTAGTCAGCAATTCTACTTATGTTTGGGTTACCCACGTCATTTCAGGGTTCTTCTCCCCAGAGAAGGTGGTGGGTTTTCACCACCGCACTCAGCCCGTTTGTGATCAGATGCCCGCGGCTGTGAACCGGCTGACGGGGGTTAGGGACTTACACTCCTCAGACAGTGGAGAGAAGGAAGCACTCGCCCTTTTCAGGCCACAGCCCATGGCCTGCACACACCACTTCCCACTGTGGACTGAACCCGGGGTCCTGGGCCCTCCCTCACTCTTCCCTTTCCACACACTCTGCCCAAGGCATCCACCCAACCCCATGGTTTCAACACCATTGACAAGCCGATGACTCCCAAATCACTGCCTCCGGCCACTCCTCCATATGCCAAACTCATGTCCAGTTGACCACCTGACATCTCCACTTGGACACATAACACCCACCTTCCACGTCACTTGGCCGAACAGAACTCTTTGCCACGGCCCCATCTACTTGCCAAGTGGGTCACATGGTGGCCAGGAGGGTCCCTGTCTACCTGAGAGTCCCCTTTGGTTCCTGTCTGTCCCTCACACCCCACAACCTGCCAATCAGTCCAGGGGCCACATGGCAGCCGGTGACCTTCTGAAAACGTGGTCGGATCTCGCTCCCCTGTGGCAAGCTCTCCAGGGGTTCCCTGATAGATTTAGGACAAAATGGTAAATCCCCTCTTGAATTGACAAGAACGTCCAGTCTGATCCCTGCTACCGTGTCCAACCCGAAGTCACATCACTCTAGCCACTGTCCTTTAACCCCGACCAACTGGCTTCTGTCTGACCTCGAGCCTGTTTCCAACACGGGGCCCTACATTCAGCCTGGAGGAAAGGCCACCTCCTCCCCCTCCTCCTCCTCCGGAACACAGATGGCCCCTTCTGGCATCGAGACCTGGACCACAGCTCCAACAGGCCCCCCAGCCCCCCCACCCTAAAATACCCATCGGGTCACTGTCCCTGACATTTGTGCCTTTGTTCCCGGTTTGTCTCCTCCCCTCTAACGTAACTCGAAATGTTTCCCAAACATATGTCTCATCTAACCCACGAAATACATTTTCATCATCCACAGCACACCTCGCACCACAAACCTACTTTTATATCCAGCAGTGGGGTTCCGCCGGTTCGCACCGGTGCAGCAGAACCAATACCTAATGTTTAGTGGAGTTCGGCGACCCAGTTGTGAAAATGGCACTGGTCATCGGGGTTCTCTCTAAGGTGGGTGTCTGGGCGGCCGCCCAGTGTGGAAATCAGAAGTCCACATCCCTTACTCTTTTGTAACGTTCACCTGCGCAACCGCGTATTCTACAGGCTCACAGGAGGTTCATTCCGTCCACAGGGGGAAACACTGCAAGTGAGAATGCCAATCCGGAAGCAATATGGAAATAGCTTAAATAAGTTTTATTGTGTTTTTTTTTTGTCAGGTGTTATTGCACATTTTTTTTCATTAACAGTTTAAAACTCTTTCTTATAATCTAGTTTTGTGTACCTCTTTCATTGTTCTTATTTAAGTGTTAAATGCATGAAATAACAAACTACCTCTCAGTATATGGGGTTTTTTTTATATTTAAAATGGTCATTGAGGCAGAGAACCGGTTGTTAAATTATGAGACACCCACCACTGTTTATATCTCATATCCCTTTGTGGCCAGGCAGCAAAAGAGAGACACTGTTGAATAATTATCCTCCCCCACCCTTGACGACAGGAAGCACAGGAAAGCTCAGAATTTGCTCCCCACCTCCGTCTTAACAAACGGTCTCTATGCTCACGCAAGCTCGGAAGAAGCAGGGTTGAGATCAGGAGGCCGGGGTGTGGACCCCGAACTCAGCCACTCAGGACGCAGGATGACAACAAGCAGCCCCGCTGCACCCCCACCCCCAACACACACACTCTGAGCTGCATTCTTCACACCTGGTGGACAGATATCCTATGAACCCCACCCACCTGTCAGGTGTGTGGCCGGAACAGGTGAGCCCAGCCACGCAGTCTGCACAGCGCAGACTGGGAACTGCACCCGTGGGCATCGTCGGCATCACTGAGGTCAATGGCATTTGCCAAGACTGCACAAATCTACCTGGTCACTGATCTCACCTGGTCACATCTGATCCACGTTGGCCCCGGGGCTCACGCAAGCACGGGCGTGCGTGTTGGTGTTGGAACAGGGGGTGGAAAAGAGGCCCCGCTCCAGGGGTCTCTGCAAGGACATATCCCCACCACAACCACGGAGGCCCGCTCTGGGGCAGGGGCGGGTGAGCCGGCAGGCACAGAGGTCAGCGTTAATTCCCACCGGCCGCGTTTTCCACTGTGCCTATGCAGCAGCCCTCCACTGGGAGCTGCTCTCTGATTCCGCACGCCTCCAGCTGACATTGGTGAGCGGTGATTAGAATATGCCCACAGGGCCTCTTAAACTTTCCTCCTCTCATTAGACTGTTTGTTTTCGGCAAGATTTATGGGTGCGTCTGCTGAGCGCAGGCGGGGATGGCCAACGCAGGAGTCCATCCGCTCACAGCACCCCGGTGGCCACGCCACTACCCAAGCACCCACCCCGGGCGTCCCCCTGTCCCACAGGGAGGACAGGCGGGAGACGCAGGGAGTGTGCAGGTTCCTGACCAGCCCAGAACTGCACCCGCGGCTTTGCCTTCAGGAGAGCCAGACTGCCTTAGTCTCCTCATCTGTGAAATGGGGGGCAGAAGACACAGAAGCCGACCTCGGCGAGCTCTAGCACAGAGGAAGCGCTTGATGTTTGGAAGCGTGTCGCTCTCTACCTTGGCCACACGCCCACAATGCTGTTCGTGAAAAGAACAAATGTGGTTCCCTGACCCAGGTGAATGTGGACCGGTAGCAGGATTTCCAGCCGAGGCACAGGGACCCCCACGAGATAAAGAAAAGAACCCTTGCCTCCACGTCACAGGGAGGACCCCCCACGCACCTGGAAGGACTCCTTGGCTGGAGGGAGCTCTGCGGGAACCCTGGCCCCTACTCACCCACCCAGGCTGAGGGATGGTCAGGCAGGCCCTGGGGTGGGGAGAGGACGCGTTATTTTCTATAAAATCTGAGGGTCGGTGATGTGGTGTTTTACCCCATCCCACCCCAAACACTGATTCTATACATCTTCTCTCCTCCCATAACACCCACAAAACTAGGGACCGTGCTGAAAGGAACTGGGACAGCCCTGCAGACCCCTGCTGGTCCGGGAGCTGCCGGAAGCACGGCCCTCCTGCCCAGAAGACCAGAGGAGGCTTCCATCCATCTCCAAGGCAAAAGCACGCATATGGGCTTCCTCACGGGGGGATTAGCACGGAGCCCGTGAGGACCAGCTGTCCACTTCGCCACCAGGACCACATGGAAAGGGCAGGGCTTAGGCTGGGTGAGAGGACCCTCCCCAGCCAGGACAGGTTGTTAAACATGGCCACGGGTTACTAAGAGAAGCAGTGTAAGTAAGCTGCTTTTCCAAATGCCTTCATCAGCCTGACGAGCTCTTGTCTATCCACGGTGCCTTGGCTGTCTGGCCTTGGAGTGGGGAAGAAGGGCGGGGGGCCCAAGACACCCCCACCTTTGCCAACCAGGTGACCCGGTTCCCCGGAGTGGGTCAGAATATGGAGTAGCTAATTAGCAAAACAACAGCCCCTCTCCTTGGCCAGTAAAGAAAACATGGGTGTTATCCGGACTCAAAGGCTAAAATCCAAGAGGAGGCAGGGCCCTCCGCCGTTGCTGCAGAGGGCAGGGAGCTGGCAGGTGGGCTGGTGTCCGAAGCCCAGGGCTTGGGCTGACCCCCACGCTCAACACTCTCACCCTCCCCTGATTGTGGACAAACTCCTCAGACCCCATCCCTACACCTTCATGGGCCCATTTGTAAGACTGGGCTCGATAATTCCAATGCTGCAGGGTTCCCCAATAAGGGACATTAACTTATGCCAAAGCACCGGCCCCGTGGACCCTCAGTGAGTAGGAGGGTCTGTCTTTCCCTCCTGGCTCCGTGCCAGGTACCTCGCCGCACGTCACGATGGACCCTCGCCCCATATCACGATGGACCCGCGCCCCATCCATATCGCCGCAAGCTGGACCACAAAGTGCACGGCTTCAGACACCAGAATCCAGGGACTCCACTCTTGGCTTTGCCTGAGTCCGGTTACTTGAGCCATTCCGTGCCTCAGTTTCCCCTGATGCGGTACAGATGGAGCAGGAGTCTCCACGGCAGAGGGGAAAGGGCCCACTGTGCACGAGGCATGACAACAAGCACCGTCCGCACCGTCTCTCCTTGAACCGGCACGAGAATCCCACAGGGTTATTATTACAAATGAGGAAACAGAGGTTTAGGGAAGTAACTTTGCCCAAGACCACCCAGATCATCTGAGGCCCCGAGATTCAAACTCAACCTCTCCAGCTCGGAAGGCGAGCCCTTCCTTGTTTTTTAGTACCCCAAAGAGGTGTTCCGAGCCTTGGCAAGATTGTGTCTGGAGAGAATTAGAGAAAAGTCCGTGCTGTCACCACACCATAAAGGTGCGGGAAAGAACCAATGTTTCCTAAGTCCTGCAGTGTCCGAGGTGCACGCACGTTAAGCTGTCCACGCACCATCCCTCCGTCACCCTGCTAGGTTAAAACCCGGGCGACAAATACAACGAAATCAATGTTAGGACGAAGTTTATAAAAAAAAAAACAAACCAAGACAGCCCCCCCCCTCGTACTTGTCTGACAGTGGGAAGCACAGGGTCCTCGAAACACAAACTGCGAACGGTCCAGTCCGTGCTGGGGCAGCTGCCTCGGGCGGCATGGGGCGGGCTTCCCCCCAACAGAGTCCACCTGATCCAGCTCCACTCACCAACCCCTAAAGCCTGTTCTGGGCCAGGGCGTGCGTGACTGGTGACTAGAAAGCTTCGTCACACGCACACGCCCAGTTCTCCGGGGGCTCTGAGCACCGATCCCGGCAGGTAAACTACAGCCTGGACGACCCCCCTCCTTCTCTTAGAGAAAGAAGCCCCAGTTCAGAAAGTAATTAGCCAAAAAGGAGGTGGTGACGAGATGCGGTTTGAACTGGGTCCTCAGAGGGGTGACGCCTGCGAAGCCCTTGGTGGCACTGTGTCCTGAGCCTGGTACACTCTAACTATGCCTGCATCCAGGAAAGGAGCAGGCGGGGCCCCCTGCCCGGGTCCCCCATCCGAACATTCCAGGACCCTCCACAATGGCTTCATGCTCTCCAGGGCGGCACCTCCTTCAAGGGCCTCACCTCCCCATGGAGCCATCAGCCTCGGGCTTCCAACTGAGTCTTGTTGGCAAATACATTCTTCCCAACAAATCTCTGAAAATCAACTAGGGGGACATTACCCATGTCCCAGAATTGCTCTGCCCAACACACACACACACACAACAACAACAACAACAACAACAACAAACGGACTAACCAATATATCCTTCTACAAATGCTTTCATTTCAGAAACCAGAGCTGCAGACCACTGCCCAGGACCCCCACCTCGGAGCAACCTGGGGGCTTGCCTGTCCTTGGGCACAAGCCCCCTGCCAAGGTCCTTGTTTGGTTGTCGAGCCGTAGAGACAGACCGAGTTATTCATTAACTTCCTGTATGAAAACCCACATAATAAAACTGAAGTGTGTTAAACACATCCAGATGAGGGAGTTTTAAATCACCTGCGTGTCACTAGGCTCCTTTAAACGGCCGTCATCTCTCCTGGAACAAATACGTCCTCACTCCGCGTTATTAAAGGGAGATAACAAAATTTATGGCCCGCCGCCTTCCCTCCCAGGGCGTGACACCGAGGAAGAGTTGACAAGCAGCAGGGGGGAACAGGTAGGTGGCCCCCAGAGCTCCCTGCTGGCCCTGTGACATGCTCCGAGATTAGGGGCAGAAAGGTGTCTCAAGACGAGAAGGTGTTGTGTTTCTGTGACCGGCCGTGGGAATCGAGCCTTCCTCCCTGTGTAACAGCCACTTAACCTCTGATGTCTCCCCGGGGACCGACGTGTGAGGAACAGCAGGCCGCTGTCCCCTCCACCACGGCTGCCACCGGGAACCGCAGGGCAGCGTGAGGCTGCCCTCGGACAGGTCCCCCTGGGCTGGACCTGCAGGCAACCACAACGTGGTCACAGATTCCAGTTCTGGTGGGACCCCGTGTCTCCTAGGTTACAGCTGCGGACGGTGTTTTCTTTATTACAACAGAAGAGCGTGCGCTCTCCGGGGACTGTTCAAGCATTTGTGTGAGGCACAGCGTGTGTGTGTGTGTGTGTGTGTGTGCGCGCGCGCGTGCATGTGTGTGTCCATCTGCGCTCACACGCTCCAGCGGTGGCCACAATCATGACCCGGCTCTTCCAATAACTGTCTCCAGACATTTAAAGTGCATGGTGCCTTCCTGAGGTCCCAGCAGCCGGGCTGAGCAGACATGGGATGGTAGTAACCGCGTTGGAAGCAAACAGTCTCAGGACTCCAATTACACAGAGGAAGTGATCGCCTCCTCAAATTTCCTTTCGATTCAGCTCCATAAAAACAATCACCGGGTAATATCCGACGGGCAGAGCTCGTGGCTGGGGGCCACCAGCTGGGTCGGGTGAACAGAGCAAACAGAGGTCTGGCCCCCGCCCCAGTGGAGAGTCTTAAATAAAACACACTCCGGCCTCCTCGTCTGCGCCTTCCTCTACTCTTTTTGTGGTCGTATCAGGAAGTCACGGCCAGGTGTCCGTCTGGAGTTGGACGTGGGCTGGGGTATTGCTGATACACCTTAGAAACCAGAAGCCACCAACCCAAAGTCATCAAATGTGCGCTCAGTCCCTTTTTTCTCGTTATTGACGGACGGTTAGAGCCAGAGGCCCTGACATGCACACAAGCACGGTGGGACCCAGGGTGGGACTGGGGGGTACACCTCTGTGCTCACAGCTAGCTCTCTAGCACATGCTTGGGCCTCTTGTCACCTAAGCCGGGCCACAGAGTCAGAGGCAAAGTGTCCCACAACGGATATGGAGATGGTCTGAAATCCTTGTCTCTGAAATGTCACCAAGGCTCCCCAGCCTCAAATCCCACCTCCCCCTCCCCCCATCACACACTGTAAGAGATTCAACACGTAAAAGTGCTCAGGGCCTCGGGACCGAGCAGCACGGCACAGGCTCGCTGGATATGGGTCAGAGGCACAGCCCGCGTGGGCACCCCGGCTGCCCCTGTAACGAGCTAAAGCAAACTCGGTGCCTTAAAGCAACAGAAAGTTTTCCTCTCGCAGCTTCGGAGGTCAGAAGTCCAAAATCCATGTCCCTCGGCTAACACAAAGGGTCAGCAGGGCCACTGTCCCTCCAGAGGCTCTGGGGGTGGATCCACCGCTCTTCCGGCTTCTGGAAGATGCCGACACCCTCAGCTCGGGGCCACATCACTCAATCTCTGCCTCTGTCTTCACATCATGTGTGTGTGTGTGTGTGTGTGTGTGCGCGCGCGCTTGTGTGTGTGAAGTCCCTCTGCCTCTCTCTTCTAAGGACGAATCTGGTGACATTTAGGGTACCCGTGGATCATTCAGAACAATCTCCTCCTCTCAAATCTTTCATGGAAGCCCACCTACAAAGACACCTTTCTTCCAAATCAGGTCACGTCTCCAGGTTGCAGGGGTTGGGACCTGACATCTTAGGGGGACATTTTCAGCCAGCCCAGACAGTCTGCTAACTGCCGGAAAAAACAAACAACAACAAAACAAACCAGCAGACAGCAAGACGCGACAGCAGCCCCGAGAAGGGTTCAGATGGACAGACGTGGAAGAGATGTCGGAGCGCTGGCTCTCCAAGCGTGGTCCCTGGAACAGCAGCGCCACCCAGGGAACTGGTTAGAAAGTTACCCCCCCAACACGCCCCCTGAGTCAGAACCTCAGAGGGGTAGCCCAGCAGTGGTCTACGTCCTCCCAAACCATTTTTTTGCTTTGTTTTGTTTTGTTTGTATTTTTCTGAAGTGAGAAGTGGGGAGGCAGACAGACAGACTCCCACATGCACCCAACCAGGATCCACCCAGCATGCTCACCAGGGGGCAACACTCTGCCCATCTGGGGCGTTGCTCTGTTGTGGCTGGAGCCATTCTAGCGCCTGAGGCAGAGACCATGGAGCCATCCTCAGCGCCCAGGCCAACTTTGCTCCAATGGAGCCTTAGCTGCGGAAGGGAGAGAGAGACAGAGAGGAAGGAGAGGGGGAGGGATGGAGAAGCAGATGGGCGCTTCTCCTGTGTGCCCTGACTGGGCATCAAACCTGGGACATCCACACGCCGGGCCGACATCCACAGCTCAGCCAGCCAGCCAGGGCCCCAAACCATTTTTTTTTAAGAAATCTTGTCCTTTTTATTTTTATTTTTTTTTAGATTTCATTTATTCACTTTTAGAGGGGGGGTAGGAAAGAGATAGAGAGAACAGGGGGAGGAGCAGGAAGCATTAACTTCCATATGTGCCTTGACCAGGCAAGCCCAGTGTTTCAAACCGGCAATCTCAGCATCCCAGGTCAATGCTTTATCCACTGTGCCACCACAGGTCAGGCCCCAAGCCATTTTTTTAACAAGATGATTCTCATGCACATTAATGTCTAAGACCCACTGGAGCAGAGGTTATAGAGTTCCCCTTATTCTAGCCTTCTGTCCTCACTATCTTCGCTAAATTTATATCCAGCTTCTGCTTAAATACCTCCACTCTGTGCACCTACCTGCCTTCCCCATTACTTGTGGTGAGAATGGTTAGAAATGGCTTGAAGTCACTAAGGTAAGATGTAAGAATTATATTATATCTCCAGACCCCTCTGAACCTCTCTAACCTGCGCTGTACTTCTGAGTCGCACATCCCTGCACCCGAACTAACTCAGCAGCTATGGAGCACCAATCTCTGGGCCACGGTGCTGTCCTGGGCACACAGGTGCGGTGTTTCCGAATGTGACCCTCAGAATACATTAAAGACAGAAGGTGTGTAAATTAGCAGATCTGTCTCTGGTTTAGGGGTGAAGAAGGGTGTTCGAGGCCGGGCTTAGCCTCTTTTTTCCATAAAGTGAGCGAAGTGGGCCATGTCCAATCACCCGGTGACTCTCAGGGTAGCCAAGAGCGCCACCTGAGTCCAAAATAACGCAAAAGCTGACTTAAAAAGAACATGTATCAGAGGATCAGTACAAAAATGTACAGGCAGGAAAAGAAAAGAAAAGAAAATGAGGCTAGAGGCCTCGACACTAACAATGATAACTTCAGTTTCTTCCTTATGATTCTTCCCATGTGTTCCAAAGGTTCTACGGTGTGTCCGTCAAGTCATGGTGCACTTTTGACCGGTCACAGGAAAGCAACAAAAGATGATAGAAATGTGAAATCTGCACCAAATAAAAGGAAAACCCTCCCAGTCTGTAGGATGATGTGGCAGCATGTGCGCATGCGCAGATGATGACATTACACCGTGTATACAGCGGAGCAGCCCACAGCCATGCCACTCGAGATGTGGATGGTACAGAGGAAAGTTCAGTATGTTCTGTGGCTCGCTAAACTCAAATCCATGACCAAAGTGCAACGTGAATATCGGCGCATTTATAACGAAGCGCCACCACATAGGAATAACATGACTCGGTGTAATAAGCAGTTGAAGGAAACCAGCAGTTTGGTGGAGAAACCCCGTTCTGGTAGGCCATCAGTCTCAGTGACGAGTCTGTAGAGGCTATACGGGATAGCTACCTAAGGAGCCCTAAAAAATCTGTGCATGAGCCCACATCGAACTGCACTGAATAGGTATGAAACTGGGTGAGTTTTCCTTTTATTTGGTACAGATTTCACATTTCTATCATCTTTTGTTGCTTTCCTGTGACCGGTCAAAAGTGCACCATGACTTTACGGACACACTGTATAAGAAGCACGCAGTCCCGCCTGACCAGGAGGTGGCACAGTGGATAGAGCATTGGACTGTGACGTAAAAGACTCGAGTTCGAAACCCCGACGTTACCCGGCTTGAGCATAGGGTCACCCAGCTTGAGTGCGGGATTGCTAGCTTCAGCGTGGGATCATAGACATAACCCCATGATTGCTGGCTTGAGCCCAAAGGTCGCTGGCTTAAAGCCCAAGGTCGCTGGCTTGAGCCCAAGGTCCCTGGCTTGAGCAAGGGTCACTGGCTCTGCTGTAGACCCCAGTCAAGGCACATATGAGAAAGCAATCAATGAACTAAGGTGCCGCAACGAAGAATTGATGCGTCTCATCTCTCTCCTTTCCTGTCTGTCTGCCCCTGTCTGTCCCTTTCTCTGTCTCTGTCTCTGTCTCTGTCACAAAAAAAAAGAAAGACATAGACCCTTTATAATCAGATAGAATTATATTTTGAAGAGACATAACCTAAGGACATCACCTTCATAAGCTATAAAAGTTTCCTTTTCACCCCCCTGGCTCCCAGATATAAGCTCCTCCACCCCCCTGACCACCCAGGACAGGGGCATCCCGTGTCCAAGTCACCTAATGGAAAGCAAACGGCATGGCCACTGGGTACATTCCACAGGCTTGTGTGAGAGAGGCGGCATCCCGTAACTGGAAAGGACCCTCCTGGTGTCTGTTCTCAGCCACATGCCCAAGAGAAAGCCGCGGCAGCTGCCACCACCCCTTCCAGCCCACCCCAGGGCAGACAGTAGGCACACATGCTCACATCGCTGGTAGGGGCAAAGCGAAGAGACGGGCTGGAATCCAGACACCCGTGCGGTGCCGTCTTGAACAATGGGAGAGGACTGCACGTTCACTCTGCTCTTGTTCAACATATTCCTTTGTCCAGAGAAGGTGGGCTGGGAAGAGTTGGAACCCTCGGAGAACGGATTAGAGACCCCGCTCACAGGGCACACAGAAACTGACCCACCCAACTTGCTGTAACTTCCTTTAAGTTGCTTAAATACACACAGAGGAGAGACACGTATTTATAACGGAATATGCACTTCTAAGGCATGGCCTCTTCTCTTGACTTATAAATTAACGCCAAAGTGTCTTTCCCATCTATAGAAAAGCGCTGAAGTAACCACAGGGTCCATGTCGCCTGCAAAAGTCCTCCCCCCCACAAGAAGGATTTGATTCTATCACCATCCATTGGTCCCCTCCATATCCATGGGGGATTCAGAACACCTCCCCCCCCATACCCAAATCTGAGGATGCTCAAAGCCCTGTCTAAAATGGGCGTTATTGGCACACAACCTATGCCTATCATTCCCTGTACTTTAAATCCTCTTAGATGAATTAGAATACCTCACACAATGGTGTGTAAATAACAATATAGACAACCATCCTGGGCCTAAGTACACAGCACAGGTCGGCAACAATGAAACTATTTCTTTTTTTTTTTCCTCTGGAGTATTTTTGATCTGTTCTTGTTTCAATCCACAGGCATGGAAGCCACAGATACAGAGGGCAGGCTGTGTTGTTGAAAACCCCACACAAGAGTCCCGAGTCAAAGCTCAGCCTACTGAATCCCCCTATCCCAACCTCCTGTGCCAAACCCCGGTGCCCCAGGCCCTGCTAGGGCTGTGCCAGTCCATGAGAACTCTACCCAGGGTGGCTTCCAAGCCTCCCTTTGCTAAATGTCTTTCCCAACCTCCCCTATCAAAGGCTGTCTGCCTTCAGACGCTGTCTTCTTCAAAAGACGGGGGCGGGGGGAGACCGTGAGTATCAAACACGTGGAATGGTCCCCGAGGTGCAAGTCTCAGCCAGCCACGGCGAGCCTCTCCAGCGGGGCTGGCTGGGGTCACACAGCTCGCTGGGGAAGAGGGCTGAGTCAGGCGGCGAGGACCCTGAGCCACCTGGAGACTGAAATGACTCTGCCGGCTCACGGGCAATGGGCAGCTGACAGGCGTGTGGCCCAGTCGGTGGGATGGCAGGGCTGGGGCGGAGGGTACTGTCCAGGGTCACAGGTGGGATTCAGCACCATTGGAGGAAGGTTCTAGAGAGATCACAATACCGGGCACTGCAGACCAGGCCCAGAACCATACTGTAAGGAGTCCTGGATACAAGGACATCCTAGTGACACAGGTCCATGGTGGAGAATGATGTCCCCCGTTCTGGACTTTGGAAGGCAACCCACGGCGAGGGCGGAGGTGACTGGCCATGCCATCTGAGAGAGGTGTCTCTTCACAGTGTTCTAAAAGAAACCAGGGCAGCCAGCCCTTCCCATTGGGAAGCCCCACAGCGTCCAGCAGCCCCAAGGTGGGAGGTCCCAAGGCCCGCAGAAGGGACCGGGTCACCTTTGGAAGCAACCAAAATTACCCACGATAAAAAACATAGCCCAGCCCTGGCTGGTTGGCTCAGCAGTAGATCATCAGCCCAGCATGTGGAAATCCCAGGTTTGATTCCAGGCCAGGGCACACAGGAGATGCACCCATCTGCTTGTCCATCCTTCTCCCTCTCCTTTCTCTCTATCTCTCTCTTCCCCTCCTGCAGCCAAGGCTTCATTGGAGCAAAGTTGGCCCGGGCGCTGAGGATGGCTCCATGGCCTCTGCCTCAGGTGCTAGAATGGCTCCTGCTGCAATGGAGCAATGCCCCAGATGGGCAGAGCATCGCCCCCTGGTGGGCATGCCGGGTGGATCCCAGTCAGGCATATGCGGGAGTCTGTCTGTCTGCCTCCCAGCTTCTAACTTCGGAAAAATAAGAAATAAAAAAAAGCATAGCCCACAACCACACACAATGCCGGGCAGCGCGAACAATGACGAAGGGACCGACTCCCTCTGTCGGGCTCCCGTGTTAAAACGATGTCAGCACTAGGGGCTCCACTGTGGGACATGTGCCTACTGGTGGGCAGGGGTGATGGGGCATCTCTGATATGCTCAGTTGGTGACAAGAACACTCAATCTCCCATCACCCTGATGGCAACACCAAGGGGTGATTTTTTTTTCCTTTTCTCGCTCTGCAGATGGAAACATCAAGACCTATGAGGCTGAGTAGCCTCTCTGGGGTAGTGTCTCCAGACCTGTGATCTCAGCATGGCCAGCCAGGGTCCTCCTGCACATCTCAGCCTCACGGGCCTCCCTTCCGCACCTGCTCACCAGAGAGACGGTGACAACGAGCCCTGGCACGGCCACATGAATTTACACTGTGACTTCTGTCTGGGTGTCTTGGAGCAAAAAAGAGAGGCAAGTTCCCTTGTTCATGGAACTGGAGTCGCAAAGGGCGGCTGGACGAGGCGTCTGCCACACAGGGGGGCCAGTGGCCTCTCCACGCTCGCAGCCAGTCCTAGCTGCGTGGCTCTTTGGGAGTCAGGCAGGGAGGCCACCAACGTCCCCGGGTTCCCTGCCTAGCCACTGGCCATGGGGCCATGCTCTCTGCCATGGAAAGCCCTTTAATACCACAGGATGAAAGGTGTTCTCTTCCTGGGAGAGATATCATTATTGAATAAAAAGGAAGGGAAAATGGGGTGAGGTGGAGGGGTGGGGGAAATCAAAGCCTAAACAAATAACATCAGCACAAACTCTTTAATGAACAGCTCATCCGATGCGATCCACCAAAATCCACGAGGTTTAGCAAAAGATGCCTTAAAACCCAGTTTATATGGCAAATCAGCCATGGAGAAAAGTCAACACCGAGTTAATCCCCATTTAATAATTCAGGACGTTAAAACGTTTCTCTTGGAGTTTCTGCGTGGCGGACTGATAACAGGGCGAGCAAGGAGCGCACCAGAGGGGGGAGGACCAGAACGAAAGAAAAGGGAGGTCTTTTTGGAAATATACTATTAGCAACTTCCAAGAGGTGGCCGTTAGCTCTTCCTGACTTCTGATTTCATCTCCCAAATCCTTTCTTTTCCCTTCCCCCGAAATCTTCTCTAGGTCTGGCCTTCACCCAGCATGACCGTTGGTCACCTAAGACTGGCTGCCCGGGAACCTTCTGTGGGACAAGGGCTATTGGGTCAGAAGACTCGTCAGAGACCCCTGGGAAGAGCCAGACACCTGGTAATTCTGACCCAGCCGGAGACCTGCTGAGCACGGCACGCACAAGTGGTGGCCAGCAGGCCAACATCCTCCTGGTCCAGCCTTTGACACCCCTCCAACACTCAGCTGACATCCTGAGTTCTCAGCTGATTGTCCTAGCTCAAGGCTGACCAGAGTCTGCCCCCTGCCCCAGTACTCCCAACCACAGGACAGCCTGATGCAGGACTGTCCACGTACCTCTCCCCCCCTGGACCCTCTGGCAAGGGCCTTCCCATCGCTAATGCCCTTGGATAACGGCCGCCAGCCAGGCCGTGCTCAGCGGAGTCCTCCAACACATGAGGAAGTGCCCACGTGGCTCTTCTCCGTCAGAACTTCGACCGGACCCGGGTTAAGCCCCCGCCTCCCTCTTCCTAACCGCCCTTGTTTCTGAGCGTGGAGAAAAGGCCAGCGAGGGAACGTCTCCTCGGCCCTTCTCAGAGGAGCCCCGCTCTGTGCACACACCACATTCAAGTCCATGGCACAGCCCACGCCTCCTTGGGCTCCCCGCATGCCCCACCCTCCCTGGCTCCCTGGGGGCCCTCAGAGCCTGCCACGGCAGGAAGAGAAATTAAAAGCAAATTGGCATCACCTTTGCTCAGCGCCAGAGCGCTCGGTTTTAATCTGCATTTTATTTGCACAGCACTAATATTGCAGAAATGCCCACGACTCTCCCTCCCCCGCCTGCCCACCCGCCCACCAGCTCCTCCTGGTCCCAGAATCAATCCCAGGGGGTCTGTGGACCAAGCTGCCCACAGGGACGTAGTCCCCTGCCCGTTCGACCCGAGAAGCTCTTGGGTGGCGTCCGAGGGCGAGGGTGTCAGAGGAACAGCAGGTTCTGATACAGCGTGAATGACAGCCCAGATCTCTGCTTCCCTTACATATGGAATCAGACCGAGTCTGTCCTCGCTGCCCGCTGTGCGAAGATGCGTGGATCTCATGCAAACCGGCCAACTCACCGGGCCAGCTTAACACCATCCCAAACCTGGTGTGAGGAGCGGAGGACAGCTACCTCGTGCCATCTGTGGAAACCCCTGATGGTTCACATTAATATCCTTTCCCCCCATTCAAGGGGAATTCTCTGTGGCTCTGCTTTTCCTGGGCGTTCCACCCACCTGCCTGTGGTCCCTCCCACCTGGCACCTGTATCGATGAATTCTGCACAGACCTCCACCCCCCCACACACAGCAGTCTGTGAGACCTGCCGTTTACTTAAAACACACCCGCAGGGGACAGGAGGCCACTGGCTCACGCCTTGCTGACTGCTCCCTGCTTACTCAACACCCCTGCCAAGTCCCTCCTCCCTGTTGACACAGACAAGCAGCTTCTGAGCCGATGGAATTTGTGTTAAAAAAAAATTAAAAAACAGGTGAGAACCCTTTGCTAAATATGGTCCCCTAGTGTCAAAAATGACAGCCAGGTTCCAAGACTGTACTTAAGAAGGAAACAAACCCCTGGTGTGAAAAGCGGTGGGCAGGGGACATAGAAAGGACCCCAACAACAAAGACCACAGGCTCCTTCTTCTGTTCCCAACAAGAGCCACGCTGCTCATCCCCGGAACGCCACCACCTTTCTCCCTGGTGACCTGTTCCGTGAGTGGCTCCCAGGGACAAGGAGGAAATACAGATCACGTCATGGAAGGCGGGCGCACAGAGGGATCCTCAAACATCACTCATCTTCTCCTCGGACAGGAGAGAAAGCCGCAAGGCCCACCTGGGCTCAGCCACGGTTAAGCGACTTCCCCAAGGTGGCACAGGCAGACCCTCAAACAGCAGGAGACACCGGGAGACTGTCCCCTTCCCGCTCCGAGTGCCCCACGTGGTAGCTGACACTAGAGGGTGTTCTGAGATGTTGGGGATGGTGCTCAAACCTCGACCACCCCCTGACTCCCCTTGATAGTAATAGTCCATGTCCTGGGTCCAATTGCTTCTGACCTCACCTGGGTACCAGGAAGATGAAGAGGCAACGGTATTATGGAACTTCTGGCAAAGTCACGTTTACAAAATGACTGCTCACTAAGATTGCCCAGTGACTAGGACCGACGATCATCCCCATGAGTCCTCCCTCCTTAGGGAAACATGGCAGGGACGTTTCCCTCTCCAGACCCTCAGGACGCTGTGCGGCCCCCATAACTCCGCGTGGCGGCTTCCCTCACACACGCCCTCCCCGCCGTCTCCCGGGAAGTTCAGCACTAAGTCTCCCATGTTCACCTCAGGGACTCTCCCGCGCCTGCGTTGTTTGGAACCCGTCTCGCTCCACACCACCCACTTTGTTACTTGTCTCTCGTTGTTTCATTCTTGTTTTCAATTGCTTTGTTGTATCTCTTATTGTCTTGTTTCATGCTGCTCAAATGAACTACCCCTAGACTGGGGGGCTTAAGCAACAAACATTTATTTCTTACAGTTCTGGGGGTCCCAAGGCCCAAGACCAAGGCAAGGGCCTGCTTCCTGTTTACTTACTGAAGGATATCTTCTGTGTCCCCATGTGACAAAGAGAGAGGGAGCACGCAAGTGTCCTCTTACAAGGGCTCTAACCCTGTTGTGAGGTCGCCACCCCCAGGACCTCATCTAACCTTAATTACCTCCCTAAGGCCCCATCTCCAAATATACCATGGCATTTGGGGGGTTAGAATCCAACAGACAGGTCTGGGGTTGGGGGGAACACGGACATTCAGTCCATGCATTTGTTGTTGTAAACTGCCTCAAATCTCCTTTGGAAGGGTGAGGTGAGGGAGTATGAATAATAATAATAACTTCTCAAGCTTCGAGAAAATAATGGGTAAATTTCACGCATTTTGGGCCAGAACTAGGAAAGCAGAACGAGAGGAATAATAACACGACTTCTGTGCCAAGATTACGACACCAGACAGACAGACAGAGAGCTCCCAGGTGCCCCCGGACGTGGAGTGGAACCAGGAACGGCTCCCTGCGCCCGGCCTCGGAGTTCCTGCCGCCTGAGCCACGAAACCCATCATCCCCACCACGGGCACCAGTGGCACCTGACTTCCTCCCAGTGTGCCAGGGAGGTAGATGTCCACGCCCTGTGCCCTGTGCCCATGTCAGTGCTCTGGGTTGTTTCCGGGTCCTCGGCAAAGTTCACAAAAGCACAAGACAGACGAGGGGGGGGGGGGACGCATTCCTCGGCCGGGAAGCGCAGCCAAGTAACCACAAGCCGCTGGCCCTCCCGGGATCGTGCTGGTCACGGACTTGGCGTCGGCAGCCCAACAACCTGTTTCTCGAGACAGCGCCCACGCCATCTTCCCTGGGACCACTGGCCCTCTGGGTCCAAGGAGGCAGAGGATGGGGAACAGGCACGTAGAAAAGGAAGGACCAAGAAGGAAGCCTTGTTCCCCACTCTTGGTGGCCTGCGGGACTTGGAGACCCTCTGCCTAACCCTTACCTAAGGAGCCCCTGGCCCAGGCTACGGAGTTCAGGTGGCGTTCAAGGCAGCAGCAACAGAAGATAAAAACTTGGCATGTCTCCTGCACAGGAGGTCCTGTCTGGAACGCGGACGGGACTATCTCAGACCAGATGCCGCTGCGTTCTTAAAAGGCAGAGCTTGTTGCTCGCTCCGTCCCGGGTGTGCGGACTCTGGAGGGAGGAGGAGGTCATGGGTATATACTATGCCACACTCCGCTGGAAGCTTGATTCTGGACCCGATCAGAACCGAGGTGGTGAAAAGCCAGGCTCTGCTCTTTACTAACTGGGTCACTCCGGGCCTCCGTGTCCTCATCTGTGAAATGGGAACGGCCATGGGACCCCGCTCACGGAAGACGGCTGGTGGGGAGGCTGCCTCTGCCTGGCTTCCCACCATCAGCAGAGCTTCCACTCCCATCCTCAATGGAAGCTGTGTGCCATCTACCCACCTCTCTCCCTTCCACCTCCCCCTCCCCCATCCAGGCAGCACACAGAACAAACCGGTCAGCAAGACAGAGGGCCCAGCCCTGAGATGCTGGCAGCCACCCCGCTGGTGTCCTCCTGGGTCGAAGACAGATGCCATGCCAGTGCCTATGGGCAGAGGTAATGAGAGCTCCCCACAGCTTCGCCAAGGTGATCCGGCCGCAGAGGCAAGGCTGGCCAGACTTCCCTGCTCCTTCCAGCCATGACAGTGAAACAAACAGCAGGACATTCATTCTGCTGACCGGCACAGGAATGATGCCAGGCATGGCTCCGGGAGGGGAGAGAGGGCGCATGGGAGGAGAGCGCACAGGGAGGGAGAGACGAAGGACCTGAGAGAGGAGAGGAGGCACTCCAGCTCCCGTCCTGCGAAAACCGACCCCGATGCCATCGCGGGCCTCACAGCTCCATTGGTCCAAACCTTACCACACCTGGTTCCAGAGAGGCTTAAATCTGACAGCTCCTCTCCATGCAGAAGGCTGACAGCTGGTCTACAGGAACTCAGGACAGCCAAAGAGCCAGGTAGACAGAGAGAGAGAGAGGAGAGGGGGGCTGGCTTGACCAAGCTCAAGGCCATCGTGCAACCTGAGACAGTCATTAGTCACCAATGTGCCTGTGCCATCGATAAGACAGGCCCTCAGGATCTTCATCTTCAGGACCATGTGACCCCCAGAAGGATAGTGGGGTGGAGTACCGTACGTACGTACGCAATAACGATGCTCACAGGTGCTGGCTGATTCTCCTGCAATCTCGAGACCTCCCCCACGCCCTTCCAACACACATTGACCTCAGCCTGCACCTGCCCCGGCACTGTGCACATCTCCAGGGGTCCCCATCCGTGGGAGCCTGGCCCCAGAGGGAGCACGGAAGCAGGACCCAGAGGAGTGTAACGAGTCACCAGCACGCGTCTCATTCGACCATCTGTATCTGCACTGACATGTGGACTCGGGTCTTTGATGGAAACAGTAGTCTAAGCACGGCACAGTTTCACTTTTCAAAAAGGCAGTTGACGGCCACCAACTGTGGTTACGAGGCTACCCCCTCTTCCTCCCTGGTCCTGTAAAGGTCAGGGCACAAGAGCAGGGTTGAGCAGCCAGAGAAGGGCATCTGGAACCTGCAGTCAGGAACAGGAGACCCGGGTAGAGATCCAAGGACGCCCAGGATGTCCACCACACGAGCCACGTGGCCACGTCACTGCAGCTCTACTGCACACACCTCAAAGGCAAAGGGAGTGTAAGGGGTGTGGCAAGAAGTGGGTGAAATGGTTACAACAGCAAGAAAGCCTGGACACGTCTGGGCACTATGGCTATGGGTCACCGCAACACGTCTGGTCAGACTGAAGAAAGCAAGACCTCCCTCCAAGGTCAAACAACAGGAAAGGCACTGAGTCGCTTCAATGTCCTTCGAAAAAGGGTTCTTAAGCACCTACTGATGTGATTCACACTTTCTCAAAAGCTGTACGTACCTCTGGGTTCTTCCTGCAAGTCTATACATTGGTCCTTGTGAGCCCCATTCTACAGGTAAGACAAGCAAGGCTCAGGAAGGTTATGTGATTTGATTGAAATCACGTGGCTCGTAAGTGGCAGTGTGGGTGTGGTCCCCCATGGGTTATGTTCGCAGTGTGGATCTTGTGGAGGAAAGAGTGATGTTCGCTGCCTGTCCGCCCATGCGGGGACAGAATCTGTGCCCGTGCGCGTGCACACCTACACAACCTCGGCCTCCAAAGGCGCTTGAGACGCAGTGTGTCACTTCTGAGGGTGGACGCTCCTCCTGGAAGCACCTCCCGGGTCAGCCAATGGGACCTGACACCGCCCCGGGGTGGTGGATGGGGGATATTATTATGGATGATGCTTAGAGAGGCTCAGGGCCGTCTCATGTTCTATCATCCGTCCTCTTTGGAAAGCAGAGCTGCTCAGGGAAAAACCTCCCTTTCCGTCCTGAGTCAAGACATTCCGTGGGCGACGGGAGGGGAGCCCCCTCCCCGCCCCGCCCCACCGCCATTTGGAAGTGATTACCACCGAGATACCCTGACAGCGTGAATGATGCCCAGGGCTTGCTCCTGGATGCCGCGCGTCCCCCACCCCCCGCCCTTGGCACACGCCGCTGCCGAGAGCCTCGAATCCCACTTGGACGCCGATTTCCAAGCCTTGTTTTCTGATACATGGGATCAACTTTAATAACAAAAACCTGGCAGGGAAGGCACCTCTGTCTAGCAAGAGCCCCCAGTGGCAAAACCGAGGACGTCCTGGTGGGGGGCTGCAGGGCAGGCTGTCAGCTCATTTGTTACGTCTCGCCCGAGAGGCAAGGGCACCCCGCGACCTCCTCCCAGGCCTCTGCCGCGGATCTCACAACAGCAGCGACTGTCTGCGTGGTGCCTTCTTCCCCTTTCTCCTGGAGGAGGCCCCCCCCCCCACTGCCTCCAGCCCGGTTCTACCCCCATCTGTCCTACAGGCTCAGCCCGTGCTCAGTCTCTGAGGGTAACGTGCATCCCCTGCACGGCGCTCAGCAGCGCTCCCAGCGAGGAAAACTTCCCTCCGCATACCTCCCCTGCGGGGTCAACTCCCTCAAAGCCCTGTCGTAAGATAGTCTGCCCACTTTACAGATGATCAAAGCCTCAGGAACACAAAATGCTGCCCAACACTCTGGGTCTGGTGACTCTGGGTCTGACTTGTGTCACTGGGTGTCAGACTCTGGATTCTTGTCCCGTCCTAGCTTCATGCAGTGAACTGGAGTTCTGCATCGGTGGTGGGTGACCACGACACTCGCTGTCAGCCCAGGCTCGGGTTCCTGCCACCTTCCTAACTTGCCATTCCCTGCACCCAGGCGTCTGATTGGACCGGGACCATTTGTCGTACTTCCAACTCAACAGAAATGCATCAGATAAGCATCAAAACGCAAAGCAGCCTCCATCAGAACCCCAAGGCCCCCCCAAGATGGAGTGGTGGCCAGACACCATCACACCCCAGAGGGACTGGGGACACAGCAGGTCAGTGTCTGTGCAGAGTGAGCAATTAACCCAGGGGTCCTGCACCTGCCAGGGCTGAGGCACAGGTGGGGACCTCGCCCCTTCCCTCTCCCCGCTTCCTGCACTCTGCCCCTGTCCCTTTGGTCTCGTCTTATCTCCGTGAGTATCGGGGAGGTGACGCAGGTCCTAGGATCAGAAGTCCCTGGGCTGTGTGAGGCGGGGGTCACTGCAGTCCACCAGGATGTGGTGACAGCTGAAGGGAAGAACTGAAAGTGTGGAGAGCCCGATCTCTGCTCTGCTCGGACTCAGGTACTCACAATCCAGAGGGACACTCTGGGGACAGCGCTCAGGAAGGACACGGTATGGTCAGGACTCCGAGAATGACCTTGGGTAACTCTGATTGTCCTCAGGACCATGGAAGAGCCCTTCACACAAAAGCTGCCACTATGACAGTATTTGCTATAATGTCCCCCAAACCCAGGCGTCTATTTCCATCCGGACTTCCCAACGTCTCTTTGTTCTCATTTCCATGGAGTTTAAGACGTAAGTATCTGGACTCTCATCCACTGATGTAATGGAATCCCGAGAACTAAGCTTGTCCATCAACGGGACCCGCATTTTCCCTCTCCCTGGGGCCTCTTCCTCTTCCTACGAAGGCCTGGCAGGGATCACAGCGGTCAGAACAAACCACATCCACTCACCCAAGTTCGTCAAAGTGACAGGCACCGAGGCCTCGAGTGACATGCATCTTATCAGAGGTTCACAATCACATGATCAATGATCTCCCAGGTGTAGAAAAAAAAAAACAAAAAAACAGTCATCTTCATACCACAATCCCAGCCTCGTGTGGGTCTGTGTTCATGTGACAAGAAACCCTCTCTGAGGTGGCAGTGGGGAGCACCAGACGTCCCCCAAGCCCAGAGCATCCCGCACTCGGGACCCCAGGTAAGATAGCTGATGGGCGTGCAGGTCCACTGTCCGGCTCTAACGACCTCGTGTCCCTGCATAGACAGACCTGGAGACAGGGCGGGAATCCCAGGGTCCCACCAGACGCCCAGATGGCCCAGCCTTTGGAGATCATCAACCTCTTTCCAGAACTGTCATGGAAGGTTTAGTGCTGGCACCCTGGGTTGGACAAGTTCTAGCTGTAGACGCTGGACTGAGGCACAGCCAGAGGGCATGCTACCCCACAGGCTCCTGTGAGGCTGAGCTCTTCATCTTCAGGTGCCCCCTCTTATCCCACTCCCCATGCAGGGACTTGGCTTCAGGCTCTTTGAAAGAGGATGGGACACTGTGGCCGTGAGACCCAACTTTCCTAGGAGCTTCTCTGGGGGCACCAGGGTGTGGCATGGCATGCCACTCACAAGGGCTGAGAGATCCCCAAAGCCTTCCATCTTAACTCAAAGCCTCAACGTGACCCAGAAGAGGACCCCCAGGACCATTGTGGCCATTCTAGCAGGTGGTCCTGAGCTGCCCACTTTACCTCTAGAACAAGAGGTGACATCATGGCCCTGGCCAGTTGGCTCAGTAGTAGAGCGTTGGCCTGGCATGCAGGAGTCCTGGGTTCAATTCCCAGCCAGGGCACACAGGAGAAGCACCCATCTGCTTCTCCACCCCTCCCCCTCTCCTTCCTCTCTGTCTCTCTCTTCCCCTCCTGTAGCCAAGGCTCCACTGGAGCAAAGTTGGCCCGGGCACTGAGGATGGCTCTCTGGCCTCTACCTCAGGCGCTAGAATGGCTCTGGTCACAACAGAGCGACGCACAGGATGGGCAGAGCATCGCCCCCTGGTGGGCGTGCCAGGTGGTTCCTGGTCAGGCGCATATGGGAGTCTGTCTGACTGCCTCCCCGTTTCCAACTTCAGAAAAATACAAAAAATAAAAATAAAACAAATTTAAAAATAAAATAAAGAGGTGACATCAACCATGGCAAATGAGAACAGCATCTGTTCTTAGTTTTATATGTTCCTCCAAATGCCTAGACTCTGTTTGAGCAGTTTGTTTTTTTTTTTTAAGAAAGAATTGGACTGCCTGACCAGGCAGTGGTGCAGTGGATAGAGCATCAGACTGGGATGCAGAGGACCCAAGTTCGAAACCCCAACATCGCTGGCTTGAGCTCAATAGTCACTGGCTTGAGCAAGGGGTCCCCCGTTCTGCTGTAGCCCCTCAATAAATGCACATATGAGAAAGCAGTCAATGAACAACTAAGATGCTACAATGAAGAATTGATGCTTCTCATCTCTCTCCCTTCCTGTCTTTCTGTCTCTCTCTCTCTGTCACAAAAAAAAAAAAAAAAAAAAAAAAAAAAAAAAGGACTGGACTATCCCCTTTATTGGTCTTCTAATGTGCCCTGAGGTAGAAAGTTGGGGCCATGAGGACAGAGAAGAGTCACCCCTCACTGCCTACAAGATGATGCCAGGCGGAGCACAGCCTGGGCGGCCAGGGGTCTCTCGGCGCCGAGTCAGGCTCTGCCCCGTGTTAGCTGCTGTCCTGAGAAAGATGTCACTTGCTTTTGCTGCTTCATACATACTACAAGTACGCTTATTGCGACCCATTAAACACATCTGATGGCAAACTCTCTGACTCCCTTTCCATCAACGGCTGGGACTTTGTCCTCTCACCACGAATGGGGGTCAGCACCATGACAGTGGAAGGAACAGAAGTCACGCTGTGCCAGTTTTAAGAGTGGCCCAGATTTTAAGAGTGGCAGTTTCCACTTCCTGTCTCCCAGCAACCAGCCGCCATGCTGTAAGGAAGCCCAAGCAGCCCGTTACAGGCCGCCAGCAACAAGGACCAAGACCCCCAGCCACAGCCAAGGCCGAGCTCCCAACTGAGAGGGAGGACCAACTTGCCAGCCACGTGTGTGAGCCACCTGGGAAACAGATCTTCTGTCCCCTGCTAATCCACTCTGGACAACCAGGCATCAGAAGCAACAAGCCAGCCCTGCTGAGCCCGACCCAACCGCCAGTCCTCAGCAGAACACGGGCCGCTGTCTTTTGGACCACTGCCTTTTCAAGTGGTTGATAAGGCAGGAAACAACGGGAACCTCTTTCCAGACTTCGGGTGGAGACCAGGGAACTGAACAAAACACAGAGGCGTTCTCTCAACTCCTGCTCATTCGAAGAGGCTGCACACAAAAACAAAGGTTTTATAAAGTCCCCTAAAGAGGCGTCATTCCAGTCCATGACGGTCCAGCCCATCACTGGCATGAGACTGGTCATGCTCAGCTCATGCCGGGTGCAAAGGAAACCGGAGCCGTGGGCAAGGCCACCCCGGCCGGACCAGCAGAATTTATGGGACCCCATGAAAAAGACCTTCCTTGAAACTAAGAACTGCAATTTTACAATGATATTAAATCATTTAAAAGTTCGTTCTTAAACGTGTAAATTAATTCTTAAGAAGAAATGATCCAGGAATGATTAAGACGGGACAGCAGACAAGTAAACCCCAGCCTGGGGTCCGTCTGAGTGCGGAGCTCTGGGTGACCGTGCAGGTCACATGCCCAGGAGTCCGCCCTGCGTCCCAGCCCGCCAGCCTGACCGGCCCCCACCACTGCACACACGCCTGCCCCTAGAAAGCCATCTTCCGCACTCCCTGCCCGATCTGCCCTGAAGTCCGCAGGTGAGCAAGTCAGACACAGCGGACCGAACACCTCCCTCACATCATGGCCTGTTTAGAAATGCCGGTCCAACGCCACACTCAGTCCTACTCACATCCTCTTCAGTGGTTGTGGCTGTTGTGGTTGTGGCTCAGTGACTGAATTTTTAAAAGGTACTATTCACAAAGGTGTGGGAGGAATTTGAAGAAAACACCAAAGGATGGCCCAGGATAATGGGGCTGGGGGCTTCGGGTAGCTGTCCCATCCCAGGCCTGAGGACGCGGGCCTGAGCGGGCAGCTATTGGGGGAAGGACATCAACAGCAGCTAAGGAGCTAAGGCTTCCAGTGAAAGGACAAAGCACATGTATGGGGGACAGCACAGGAAGGGGCCAGGAACAACAACACCCAGCCCCAACCCCTCCACCCTCGGGTCACCTGCAGCAAGGCCTTCTTTAGAACAATCTCTGAAGACGCAGCCCAGTGTCACAGGAGAGCCCTCCAGTGGCCCTGTCCCCAGCTGCCCTCAGAAGCCAGAACAGGACTCAGCCGAGGAGACAGATAGTGAGAGGTGATGCTAGCACCCAGGCCAGCCCTGGCCCCACGGAGAAGGGGGTTGGAGAGCAAACAGTGACCTCAGCGTCCGAGAGGGGACAGGCGTCTCCACAAGCTGTCACCTCGTGGAGAAGCAACTGGGGGGAGGGGGACAGTCACCACGCGTGGGATTTCTGAGCTTCAGAATGGTTGGTTAGCTTGTCCCTTGGAGGCCAAGGCGAGCAGTGTGGCAAAGGGAGAGAGAGGTCCACTGAGCCAGCCTCCGAGGGCCAAATGTCCCAGGACGCTTCCAATGGGCTCGGGAGACGGTTGTCACGCTGGCGTTCTCTGGAGGGCTCGTGTGCATCTGTGGCTTCCTTTCCATAAGTCACCCTCTCCTGGTTCTAAGATTTGACAGGAGGCGGCATGACAGGGAGCAAGGACTCCGTGCCAGGGAACAGGCAGCCCCCATTCTAGCTGGTCCCCATCACATGGTTTACCCGCTTTGCCTCTCAGCTACTCCTCCTCCTCGCTTTATTTCTTCCAGGTTTTCCTGTATCTTCTGGAAACTGTATTTTCTTCCAATACCTCTCAAATGGAGGATTTGCTCCTTTTTCTCTTTAGTTTCTACTTGAAAAGAAAGGACAGCCCTGGACAGTTGCTTAGTGGATAGAGCGTCAGCCCAGTGTGCGGACATCCCAGATTTGATCCCTGGTCAGAGCACACAGGAGAAGTGACCATCTGCTTCTCTCTCCCTCCCTTTCCCCCTTCTCTCTCTCTTTTCCTCCTGCAGCAGTGGCTGGATGAGTTCGAGCATTGGCCCCAGGTGCTAAAGGTAGCTTGGTTGATTTGAGCATTGGCCCCAGACAGGAGTTGCTAGGTGCATCCCAGTTGGGGCGCATGTGGGAGTCTGTCTATCTCCCCTCCTCTTACTAGGAAGGGAGGGAGGGAGGGAGGGAGGGAGGGAGGGAGGGAGGGAGGGAGGGAGGGAGGGAGGGAAGGAGTTAGGGAGGGAGGGAGGAGAGGACAAACGTCCCATTTCCAACAAGACTTCTCTAAGCACAACTGGCAGTTCTCCTCCTCCTACAGTCGAACATTTAACCCCCAATGACTGTTGCAGTTCCCAGGGGCACAGCCCACAGGGAAAGGTCAATGGTACCCATTTCATACCAGTTAGAAACGCCGGGATCACTGGCAGGAGAAGCCTTGGAGATCCACACCCAGGGGCTCCCAGTGGGCTGGTGTCATGGCCTCAGTTCCGTCCCCCCAGCCCCAAGTTAAGTGACCGACCAGACACCTGCATGAGAAAGGATACTCTGGAGTTCCCAGGCTTGTCCTTCATGACGTGCCCATCAACTCGTTCTGTCTCTTAGTCCCATCTTCCTTCTCTTTCCCTTTCATCCTGTTCTCACCCTCCCTGGTTAGTGACATCCCATAAGCCCCAGTCTTTATGCTCATGAAGGTGACGGCGCCAGAGGCCACCTCCTGAACTCCTGACAGTCCTCCCTTCTTTGGGCGGGCCCCACCCACCCTCCCTGAGCACCCCCCACCCCGCCCCACCCCCAGTGTCCACACGAACCAGGGAATACTCAGGAAAAACCCTGCTTCCTCTCATCTCCAGCGGCTCCAACCTCGGTTCCAAGCCCCTGGGACCTCGGCACAGGAAACCCCCACCACAGCTCCGTGCTTTGAAGTGCACGCACGAACAGCTGTAATTGGCATTACGGGGAAAGGTTACAATAAATTGCTCGTAGCAAAGGAGCCAGCAGAGAGAAAATTATCCAAGTCATCTTGCATTTGGTCCTTAATCCAAAGCGGTAAAAGTAAATCCCCATCACCCTGACTCCAGTGTTGGTCCGAAGCAATCCCGCACACAGTCGGACCAGCAGCCTGGAGATCCGTCCCTCTAGCCAGCGGGGGCCCTGGCGGAACCTCAAAGCCATTGTGGAGGCAGGAAAGGCTCTGGGGAGTCCCGTGCATGCCTGACACCCCTCCTAGCACACCTCCTGACACATGTGAGCCCCGGACACCCCCACCCGCACCTAGAAAACCTTGTCTGCAGCAGCCGAGGGTGACTCCTCACCACCGTGTTGCCTAAAACACGACTCAGGAGCGCCCAGCAGCACCCACATCAGACCCAGGGTTCTGAACACTGAGGGTCCTGAAGACTCCAAGGGCTCGCTCTCCACGGGATGGCATCAGACGCCGTCCTGGGAGGCAGGCGGCTACTATCTGGTGCAGACCTGCTGTCCGTCTTTGCCACCCAGCACCAAGATCAGAGTCTGGTTGTCAGTGAATAAACACCATTGCCCATTATCTGGGGAACGTGGTGACCGCGGACAATCCATTTCTTGATAGGAGGAAGGATTTTCTTTTTCTAGCTAGGTGGTTTAGCCAGTTACTGTGGGTTTTTTGGTCTTGTATATATACAAATATGTACACGTATGTGTGTGAAGAGAGAGAGAGCATGGGTCTGAGAGAGAAAGAGAGAGAGAGAGAGGCAGACACTGGACAGTAGAGGGGTCACACAGGACCAGTCTCCTTCCCAGCCCATGAACTTGTTCTGAGAGCTGACCGGCCGGGTGATGGATGACAGCAGAGTGGAGACGCTGGGATCATAGGTGTTGCTGCTTCAAGGCCCAGGGACAGAGTACAAGAACCAGGTTCCGAATGGAACCAGCCCCTCGGGTCACCCTGAGGCCAGGCGGTCCTGAGAGCAGCCCCCAGGGAGGCACCTGGGCAGGAGAGCCCTGTAGAAGGGGCAGGAACAGGGGAGAACGTCTCAGGGCCACACCCAGGGGGCTGGAGGAGGGGCCTTGCGGAGTCCTCAAGTCCTGGTGGGCACAGACCGGAGCGGGGACTGTGTCATATTAATGTGCCCTTGTCTGCTGGCACACGCAGGCGCTGGCGGCGAAGCCAGATGGATGTGTCCTTTCAGAACACAAAAAAGGAGGGAACGCACAGGGAACAGTCTGGGCTCAGCCGAGTTGAGTCCGCACCTCCCTATTCCTGGGTGATGGGCATTCCTGGCCAGCAAGGTCCTACGTCCAACAGGGCGGAGGGTCCCCTTCCTTACCTTTCCATGGAGTTACATTTCTGATCAGAAGCTGGTTCCCTGAAAACAAGTCTGTAAAATCTCAGAGGACAAAAAAAAAGTAGAAAAAAAAAGAAAAAACTACCCTGACAGAAGCACGTATGAAATTGACACTTCTAAAAGTGTCAAGGAAAAAAAAAGTGAGCTTTTTCATATGCTTCTGAGCCCCACCCTACCCCAGTCCCCGGCACCCACATTACACACAATGAGCCCGCAACCGGTGGATGATCCTGTGCACCCAGAGATGCTCTGAACCATGGAACCCGCTCCGATGAAGAGGGTGAAGAGACATGCCTCCCCTCCCCCACAATAGATCCCAGTCTAACTGTCCACACCCACAGAAGCGCCATGACCCACGAATAGAGCGAAGACACGCCCCACTCTGCCCGCTGTGAGAAGCCTGGAGAGTGACACCCTGAGCGTTCCCAGGGGAGAGCCCTACAAACAGGGGCAGCCGGATGGACAAACCAGCCTGCTGAACCGACCCTTCTCTTCGCAGGAGTCCACAGGGTGAGCTGCGGAGTACGGCAGAGTTGGAAGTTACGTATCAATACAAAAATCACTCTACAGAACCCGGGCGCCTTGGGGTCGGGGGGTAAGGGGGTGTCATTTCGGGTTTTCACCATCCCATCTGGGGGAAGAGAGAGCCATCCAGTCCCAACCGGGGCACGAGTATGACCCTAAAACATGAGGCTGATACCACACGGGCATCAAGTCCCGCCAAGCGGGGCAGGGCTCCGGGCCCTGAAGATTTCTGCAAACTATTATCTAATTTGATTCCCCCTCGGTGCATTATGGGGGGATTTAAAACATATCACCTCCAGCTGACACGGGTTCTGGTAAATTTCCTGAGAGCTCTCGCGGACTCTCACGTCATCCTCCGGGTTCAAGGTCAACCCTCCATTAATGACCCACCATTTATCCACCAGGTAATTCACACACACACACACACACACACACACACACCGGTCACCGTGGACAACCTGCTCTATTTATGCGGCACACATTCAGGAAGCAATTAATAGTTGCCACAAACGCAACGTGACGGGAGGGTGCTCTTCCCAGTCACACAGCAAAGCGAGACCCTCCCCCCCCTTAACCCAAGGCCGAGAAAATAAGCAGACCAGGTTGGGGGGGAGGCGAAATTGCCATGCTCCGTGTCCTGTCGGCCCCTTCCCCTGGCAGAGACGTGGGGGCGACCTTCTGGCCTTTCCTCCTGGTCCTCTTAGTCCTGTGTCCTTGCAAAGCATCACCCCCATCGCTGACAGCTGTCCAGATGCTCCCTTTCTGACATCCTGTTCACCTCACGGTCCCGTTCAAGCAGAAGTGATTCAATAACGGCCCCATAAAAATCAGGGCGCAAGGGCCATTTACTCATTAACTGAAGGAGGGAGAAAATCCAATTGCCAAACAAGGAAGGAGGACAGGAGCGCCTGCAGGATGCGTGTTCGCGAGCTCCCGCCCAGGCAGCCCGTGAACAGAGAGGTTAAGTGACATAGGCAGGTACCGGGGTGGGGTGGGGGTCAAAAGAGAGGTTCGGGTCCGTGGAAAACCCGCCGCCACCCTGTGCCGGGTGCTGGCTAAGGAGTCAGGCTCTACCTCTTTTCCAGGACTCCGAGCTCTTAGCCTCCGCTGACCTAGCCATATTCCCCGGGCCTGCTTCCAGACCCCCTCTGCCTTCAGGGCTGTCCGGCCCTCCATGAGATATAAGCGGAAGCCCCCGGGGGGCTCCTGGTGAGCTTCTTGGAGGAGAACACCCTCAGCTGCTGTGAGTCGGCGGCCTTGCACCCTTCACCCCGGACCCTGCCATCCTCTGCCCGCAAGGGGATTGGGAGGCTGGGCTGCGCCGTCCTTCCTGACCATGAGAACGCAGGCCTGTGTACTGAGGATGAAAGGCAAAAATACTGGGAGCCGAGGGCATCAGGGAGCACCCCCTCCCCATTTCTACTGCCCACCCAGACACCCCGTCCTGTGGGAAAGCCAACCCTTTCTGTTTAACCATTTGAGCCAGGGTTACTGGGCTTTCTGTTATTAGAGCTGAATGTGGTGCAGCCAAGATACCTCTCCCTCCTCCTTTCTCTATCCCCCTCTCTCTGTCTCTGTCTCTCATACACACACACACACACAAACGCCCACCAACCTCGCAACAGGAAACAGACCTATTGCTTAACATGACAAAAATATATTAACCTTAAGCCGACAGCCGGCGTCAGCCTTAAAAAAATCAAAAGGCATCCATTTCCCCTTAAAATTCAAGAAGATAAGAAGGTTCCCTATTACCTCCACTATTTCGATACTGAAGAGTCCTGTCATTTAAAAAAAAAAAAAAAAGACACATAGACATCAACCAGCTAGAAAGAATGAGATACAAAGAGTCATTATTTGAAAATGAATAAAACCAAGAGAGCAACTATAACAACCACCAAAAAAAAAACCCCTTAAAATGAATAATAGGCTTGGTAACATATACAGACACAAAACCATATGTAAAAATTAACCATTTTCCTCTGACGTGAACAGACAAAACGGATGGTAGGAAGAGCAAGGAAACACACACCACTCCCTAGACCAGGCGTGGCCAACAGTTTTTGCCCCCGGGCCAGATTAGAAAGAAAACTTTTTTCACAGGCCGGACAAAATATTAAAACTAAAAAATGTTAAATACAAAAATGATTCATTTAAGTAAACAAAATTTTATTATGTAATTTGTTTATGAGTAAATGTGAGTGAAAAAAAATTTAATATACAATATTATTTTAATAAAAATATATTTTAATAAAAATATAATTACATACCATATAAATATCCAAACTCCATCGCAATCAATCGAAACAATATTTAATTAATAGAATGAGCTTGAAGGTGTTATATCGCAAATAAAACAATTATTTCGTTTTACAAACAGCCTGGACACGTTTTCAGTTATCAATTGCAGCTATTGTCTATGCTACAATGCCACTTGATTCGGCACACTTGACCACAAAAATAACGAATTGTTTGACCTTGGGCGCGCACTGGCAAACTCTGCCTAAAAGAATGTGGTTTCACATGGCCACTAAATGTCAGACAGTTCATATCGAGTACAGACGAGTACAAGAGTTGTAAATCTTAATAATGGAATTTTTTAAAAAAACAAAGAAGTATCGCGAATCCATTCGACCAATTATTGGAAGTTTACCCTAGATTAGTCACACATGGAATTCTTTTCCACGTATCACTATCTTCTTAAATATCCTGATTTCCAATAATCAAAGACACTTCTGCTTCTGAGTAGCTGAGATTTTAAAGTAGCGAAGAATATTAAAAATTTAATCGCGACCCGCAGGCCATATGTTGGCCATGCCTGCTCTAGACACAACCCTTCAAAGCGATGTGTGGAACCAGGATGGTGGAAACGCAACATCTCTGAGAGAGAGAGAGAGAGAGAGAGAGAGAGAGAGAGAAGATTCAAATACACATAAGGAATGTCTGCCGCAGCTTTATTCACTCACAATGTCCAAAACTTGGAGACGAGCAAGGTGTCCTTCAGTCGGTGAACGGATAACACATGCGGCAGCCCACCCAGACCACGGGGTATTGCCTGATGCCAAAATGAAACGGGCGGTGCCTGGCCGTGAACAGACACGGAGGAACCGGAAACGCATATGGCAAAGTGACAGAAGTCATCAGAAAAGACGACTGACCTGCTGTGTGACTCCGGTCGTGGGACATCCCGGAAAAGGCCCAAGGATGAAGACCAGGGGATGGCAAAGGCTACTGGGCAGAGCAGGGCAAACAGACAGCACAGTGAAGGTTTTCGGTTGGGGGGGGGGAACACTATGGATGATACGATATAAAAAGGACACACGTCACTACACGTTTGTCCAAACCCACGGAACGTACCACACAGAGTGGGCCCTAAGGCCAACTATGAACTCTGGGTTCATCGCTTCTAACAAAGGTAAATTCTGCTGGGGGAGGCTGTCGGGGGACGGGGAGAGAGGGTGGGAGGCTGTGCACGTGGGAGGGCGGGGGGTATATGGGAACTCTCGGTACCTTCCCCTCAATTTTTCTGTGAACCTAAAAATGGTGTAAAATAGAAAATCTGGTGGTTTGTTTTAAAGATTTTATTTATTGTTTTATAGAGAGAGGAGATGGGGACAGGTGGGAACAAGGAGTATCAACTCATAGTTGCTTCATTTTAGTTGCTCATCAATTGCTTGTGTTAAGTGCCTTGACCCACCCAGCAAGCCCAGAGTTTCGAACCAGCGACCTCAGCGTTCCTGGTCAATGCTCTAAGCCGCTGTGCCACCCCAGCCCAGGCATAGAAAATCTGTTTTTTTAATGGTGAATGAGGGACAGAGAAAAACATCCTGAAGCCTCCTCTGCACACAGCAAAAGCTGGGAGAATCCTTCTGGAAAGGAACTTGGAAACAGACCACTGTTTCAAAAACAAAACAAAACAAACAAAAACCCTGCCTTTTTGTTCACTGTTTCTCCTTGAAAAAGAAAATCCTCACTTTGAAAACATATAGTCTAGAATCTTTCCCTCAAGTGCCCAGAGAAACCAGACTGGGACCACCCGCTTGCATACAAGGGGCTCCACCCCGGAAAGTCATGGGGAGGCAGGACGGGTATTCTGAATGAGGGGGTGTAGGCTGGATGGGTTTTACTGCTGTGACTTGTCCGATGGGTCAAGTTCGGGGAGGGCTAGAGAGAGCAGCAAGAACCAACATGCAAGATCAGCCAGGTACTAGCTCTTTCTCTGGGACAGGAAAAAACAGGAGCAAATCCAAGAAACACTGCAGGAAAAAAAAAAAAAAGCCCTACAGTTCACAGCTGTCACGATAATAAAGCCGGCAGCGGCTGAGAGGAAGGGAACAGGTAGGTGAAGGACACCACCTTCTTGAGCCAACCATGCAGATCTAGAAGTACCAAGGAGAGAGTGATTGGCCTTCCCAGGTATCTTCTTCCAAAGACAGCTCACAGTCAAGGGCAGGTAAACCGTGATGATGAAAAGAGACCAGTCCCATGAGCCGCTCTCTGTTCACACCTTGAGTCAGGGAGAGAAGGTAGTCCAAGGAACACCCAGTCCCTATGCACACGGCCCCTTGCCGATCAACACCCAGGCCCTGCCCCAGGCCCTAACATGGTTCCCAGAGAGTCCCTGATCCCTGCACCTGCCTTGGCCCATGTCAAGGTGAAATTAGAAACAGAAAGAAGGAAGGAATCAGAGGAAAGGAAGCAGGAGTCTTCAAGAACCTTTAAGAAGGTTGGTATGCTTTTATGCTCTAACCCAGGGGTCCCCAAACTTTTTACACAGGGGGCCAGTTCACTGTCCCTCAGACCATTGGAGGGCTGGACTATAAAAAAAACTATGAACAAATCCCTATGCACACTGCACATATTTTATTTTAAAGTAAAAATAAAAAACAAAATGGGAACAAATACAATATTTAAAATAAAAAACAAGTAAATATAAATCAACAAACTGACCAGTATTTCAATGGGAACTATGCTCCTCTCACCGACCACCAATGAAAGAGGAGCCCCTTCTAGAAGTGTGGCAGGGACCAGACAAGTGGCCTCAGGGGGCCGCATGCGGACCGCGGGCCATAGTTTGGGGACCCCTGCTCTAACCCTTCCCTTCAGTAATCTAAAGGAATAATCCAAGATGTCATCAAATATGTCATATCAGGAAGGTCACCCAAGTGTTCATTATAATGATATAAATGGTCAAACAGATTCAGCTATAATTAAGTTGCATAACCAATAAAACCGTATGTTCAAAGGCTACTAGGAAAAAAAGTGTTCACAATATTAATGTCAATGAAAACAGATAGCTGTAAAAATAAACAAAGTATTAATAAACAGACACAAGGCAATCATACAAGCAGACACGCAAAAACACGCATGAATAAAGGGGGAAGAAATGTTTAGAAGATGCCAAAGCACTACAGAGGGATAAGTTGTGACTAGCGGGATCTTGGATGATTTGGTCGTCTTTATATTTTTAATACCCTCCAAATGTTCTCCAATAAGCATTTAATTACCGTCTAATTCAGTGTCTCTGACCATTGCAACATCATACCACTCAGCCACGTGGACCCCTTTGCTTTAAAGTTTAAATAACAGATCAATGGACTTCGTGAAAATTAAAAACTTTTGTGCATCAAGAAAATGTCCCGGAATTCGACAGGGGTGGAGGCAGGATGACGTTGCAAATGGATTGAACTTCACACTTCCGCACGGTTAAAATAGTAAGTTTCATGTCGTGTGACCTTGATGATGATGATGACACCCACACCATGTGTCCTTAGCACCCAGATTTTGAAAGCCCTTCTGCAGGGATTAATCGCCGTCGTCTTCCCTGATTCTTCAATGCACAGGTAACCATGTCCTCGTTCAGCTCACCGCTTTCTTGCCATACCTCTCAGATGGGGGCACGATTTCCTAATTCTAATGCCACTTCCTCAAACGCCAATCCCTGTACCTGGAATAACCCCCATGACTCCTCCAGCAGGGCACGGTCATCTCAGAAGGTAGAGGCCCAGGGTGTGACCCCACGCCATTGCTCCCCATCTCACCTGGAGGAAGCTAACTTCTCCAAGCCGCATTTCCGTAGATGTCAAGCGGGTAGTCGGGACTCGGACAAACATGTATGTTACAATTCTAAAGTGCACCAGGGTGATACTGGTAGTATCACCCGGTCGCCCATCTAGGGCAGTTATAATGATAAACCACATAGAAGATAGGAAACTATTTTGTAAACTGTAAAACACTCAACTCTACGTAAGATGAGAATGTCATTATGCCAGCATGTCCTAACCCTCAGGAATACCCCCTGTCATGGATGTGGTCTGTGCCAAGTGTCTCACCACCCAGACAAACATAACCTGTTACACATGACGGACTCATTTTACTTTAACAGAGTTGCTGTAAAATAGAAACTTGCGATCACAAGCAGCGCCACTGGTCTGATGTAATTTTTCGATGCGTGTTAGAAGGAAGGATACCGCTATCACAATACAGAATGTGCACCTACGTGCCCTGTACAGTCACCACCTGCACCCCACCCCCCGGCCGCACACCGAGGAGACGCTGACCTCTGCCTTCGTAAAGACCTGAATCAAAGCTTGCCTCCTCTAGGGAACCCTCCCTGATTTCCTCTGCAGCCCACTTCAGAGACCTCTGCGCTCCTTCAGGATAAGCCCGGGATGTTGAATTCACCCCTCACCACTTTGCACTCATTGGTGCGCCCCCCCCCCAATGCTTTCCAACCCGTGCTCCAAACTCCTGCACTGTGTTGTAAAACCCTGAAAGGCAAGTAAGTGTCTTGTCTTATTTCTCTTCCTCCCTCCAGTGGGCCCAGCGACAGCACAGCAAACATTGGCTGAATGGATGCAAGTGTATGAAATGAAAGGTGCCTACTAACTGCCCCTAGTTACCTTTGGGTCACCTGTCTCCTACAGACAGAGAGGAATGCACACTCAGTCACCTCCTAGTCTATCCTGTAGATAGACTAGGATTCCGACACCGGCTGGTGAGAAGGATGGATATGCCCTGTTGGGAGACAGACGTGTGCCTGGCGCACGGCTTGCATTTCAGCAGATCTGGGTGAATCAACGCTGAATGAGTGGGGTATTACTTGAAAGGTGCTGCCTTCTCGAACAGACCCCCTGCAGGGGACAGGGATGGCCACAGCCTGAGGCTGACCGGTGGGCTGGACCACACAGCTCAGCCTGGGCTCCAGACTCAGCCCCCTCTGGCCAGGCCAATGGTGGCTCCAACCCCTGACGAGGGCCCGGATCCCTAATTAGCAGTAATTCCCCATCATGGTGGAGGGCCCTGGAGTACCCGCAAGTGCATGGTGGCCGTGAGTCTCAGAGCTCCAACACCAGAGGCTATAAGCAGAACAGCTGATTGAAACCATCAGACTTGGAGCATTCTCTGTATCATTGTTGACAGAGCCACCCCTCACCTTCCCGTTCCTGCAGGAGGGAAAGCAGAGGCCCCGAGATGCTGGGAGAAAGAGAATGTTGGCAACTATGTAACTCGGGCCCCTCAGTCATAGAGCAACAATAATAATCATCTGTGACCATCTGTACCCTTAAAGGGGCACAGCTCTTCACAGTCTACAGGCATGACTCAAACTGCATCATCTCCTACAATCCTTCTACCAACCCTATCCTAATTTGCCCCATTTTTACATAGAAAACACTGAGGTTCAAGTGTCTTCATCCCGGGTTTCCTGCCCCCAAATTCAACGCTCCTATGATCTTAGAGTTTGCAAGTGTGGCCAGTTGTCTTCTTTGTGCTGAGTAGCAAATAAATGTTCAATATAAGGATTTTTCTAAATATCTTCCCTGCCACCATCAAACAAAGGACTCGCTCTAAGCTCAAAGGCAGCATGAGAAAATCCTCCTTAAGCTAGGCTGACCGCCTGTCCACACCACGTCCCACGCCTCAGCCCCAGGTGGCCACCAGCCTCCATCTCTAAAATCCCGCCACGTGTCTGCACCGCCCCAAAGGGATCCCAGGATGACAACAATGTTCCTAATCCCTGTACCGTGAGGTTAGCTTCAAAACGCTATAACCACCGCCCCCTCCCAGGGAGCGTCCTTCCTGACACCCTCATTCTCTTCAGAAGCTCAGATGTGACGTCCCCATGCCAGCACGCTCAGCTTTCTCCTCCACCAGAGACAGTCTTGGATTATCCGTACTCGCAAACTACATCAGGGACAGAACTTGCATTTCCAATCAAACCATTCTGTCTTTTTCTTTCTTTTTTTTTTTTTTTAACAGTCCCCTTTTTTTGGTACTGTGTCACTGTGGTCACTAGTTGGGGAGGGATGCTTCCCGCCTGCAATGGTGCCATTTAGAAGGCTGTTTGAATACATACATTCTCTTTCTGGCAGGGCCTCTTACACGTGGCCTGGTGGCCCCAAGGTGAGGGTTATCTGTGACAGCCCCGTGGTCCCTGGGTGAGCAAGAACAGAGCATCCCCGCCTCTCTGTTAATTACCGCTCCTTGCCTGCGCATCTGATTTCAATAAAGTCTCTCTAATTACTTCAAATATCACGGCTGCCCCCCACCCCTCCTCTCTGCCATGCCTGGCTCCCTCTTAGAGAGCCCGAGACGGATGAACTCAAACCCATCCGCCAGCCAGCCACCCAGCCAGCCTCAGGCCACCGCTGCAGCCAAGAGCAGACTCCTCTAAGTTAATAAGCTGGGAGAGTTAATAAACCCAACTTCCCCAAGTTAATAAACCCGGGAAGCAACGCGATGACTGTTTTTACTGTGATTAAAATATCGCCACCATTGTTGCGGTTCTTCTGCCTGGCCTCGCCAACACCTAGCCGCCTTGCCGCCTTGCTCAGACCCCCACACACACACGCTGGCCCACCCTCCCACCAGTGGCAGTAATATTGCGCATAATCCCAGGGGGGCTCCCCAGCCCTGCCCTGTCGGAGGAAGCAATATTGGAGCTCTCGCAGCCCCCTCCTCACCCCCCTCCGGTCCCTTCAGGCTCTCTGCTCTGCCTTTTATATTACACACTCTTCAGTCAGATCCATCGCCGGCTCTTTCCAATAGGCTAGAGGAGGAGTTGGTGGCAGGGGAGGGAGAGGGTTGGGGGGGGAAGGGGTGCCGGCAGATGAGCTGGGTGGGAGGATGTTTGGTTTTGGACATGCCTGAGCGGTCAGAGCCTGATTTCCATATGATGGGCTTCAGGGGACACCGAGCTCCTCCGCACCCTCCGGGCAAGGCACAATCCTTTGAGAGCCGCCCATCGGGGCCAGAGTCACCATGCGGCCTCCCTGCACCCTCTGCTCCCTCTCCCTCTGAAGGAGCAGCTCCATCCAGGAGGAAGCTGACTGACAGCCTTGCAGCATGGGCCAGCGGTCTGGAACCCGTGGAGGAGGCGTCATAGGGCAGCAGAGCCTGGCCAGCACCTCTGGGGCAGCTTCCCATTTTATGGATGAAGAAACCAAGGCCCGGCGGAGTCAAGTGAGTGAGCGGGTTGGGGAGTCAGGAGAGACTGGTAGGCGGGACCCATGGCCCCTTGATCTCCACTCAGCTTTCTGCAAGTGGTTTTCCTCTCTGGCTCCCCCCAGGCCCTCCTCACCCCATTTCCTGCCCACACCCCTGGTATCAAATCTCTAAATCCTAACCGGTCCATTTCCCCAAAACTAGCTCAGTCCCCTGTGGTCCCCATTTCAGTCACCAGCAGTGCCAAGATGGAGAAACGCCACAACACCCCCTCTGTCAACACCTCAGCTAGCTTCAAACGTCCTTGCCCCACAGCTGAGAACAGGAGTCTCAAGATGAGGGTAGAGGCGGGTTCCGTAGGTTTGGGATGCAAAGTCACTGCGTAGGGATGCAGCTGAACTTGGGGGAATAGATCCCTTGTTGCTAGGAGACAGAAGGCAAGCCACAGGGAAAGACCACAGAGGGACCAACAGGCAGAAGAGAAAGTGGACCCCAAAGAGAGAAGCGACCCAACTCAACCCAGACCACAGTCACCGCTACCTTTCACGTCACCCAGAACCAACCACAGGCCAGACCATGTTCCAAAGGGGCAGCCGCCATAGCCTGGACAGACACCCAGAAAGAGCCCAGGTCATCCTGACCTCACCAGAGTCAAACCCAACTTCAGAGGAAAGAGCCACTGGAATGTCATGCCAGCCTCTGGGTGTGGCAGGACAACTGGGAGGCCAGAGTGGGCTGGGCAGAGTCCTGGACCCGAGCTCTAAACTCCAAAGCCACTCCCAGCACTCACCAAAAAAGGACACCAGAGCCCTGGCCTGTTGGCTCAGCGGTAGAGCGTCAGCCTGGCGTGCAGGGGACCCGGGTTCGATTCCTGGCCAGGGCACATAGGAGAAGCGCCCATTTGCTTCTCCACCCCCCCCCCTTCCTCTCTGTCTCTCTCTTCCCCTCCCGCAGCCAAGGCTCCATTGGAGCAAAGATGGCCCGGGCGCTGGGGATGGCTCCTTGGTCTCTGCCCCAGGTGCTAGAGTGGCTCTGGTCGCGGCAGAGCGATGCCCCTCCGGGGCAGAGCATCGCCCCCTGGTGGGCAGAGTGCCCCCCCTGGTGGGCATGCCGGGTGGATCCTGGTCGGGCGCATGCGGGAGTCTGTCTGACTGTCTCTCCCCGTTTCCAGCTTCGGAAAAATACAAAAAAAAAAAAAAAAAAAAAAAAAAAGGACACCAGAGGCGGGCAGCTGTGCTCTGGTGCTCTGACCCCACACTTAGGGAGTCCGCTCCCCGCTGACCGGCTCCGTTCCCATCCACCTCCAGCAGGGAAGCTGGGCTGGACTGAAGGAGCCCCTCAGGGTCTGGGCACACCACCAGCCAGGAGCACCTCCCACCTCGCTCCGAGCCCTATCCAGCCCCTTTCCAACAAGGTAGCTCCTGCCAGCGGGCGGCTTTGGAAGGAGTCAAGGGTAATTAAAGGCCGCGCAGGCGGCATTGTCTCAGCCATAAATCCTTCTCCCCAAGTGGCCTCTCCTGCAAATTCTCAAAGGTGGGGAGCCCCCAAAGCTGCCCAACCACCGCCTCTCCTGACAGAGTCCAACAAGGGGCTTTAATGGGAAAATACTTCCCTCTAATGTGGAGGCCCGGGCTCCGCATGGTGTCTGTCATTCATGCCAGCTCCAGGGTCGGGACCCGGGACGAGGTGACGCAGAGAGCATGGAAGGCGGGAGGAGTGGGAGAATGTGCCACAAGCCGGGAGAAAGGAAAATTCATTAACCTGAACACCAGGCTGTGCCCTTGTGTGCCTCGTTCTCACGACTACACACAGAAACCCATGTGTTCTGAGCAGGGGCCCCGGGCCAAGGGTCCTGGCTCCCGTGGTGAACGCTGGGGACAGAGGGCTCGCTCGTCTGGGTGCCCATCCCCACACCAACAGGAGCCTGTCGGCGTGTGACTGAGTCAGGCACGAGCATGTGCAGGCTTCTCGTTCTGGCCCTGGGCATGGAGGCGGTCCACCCTCAGCGTGGCCCCCGAGGGCACCCAGTTCAGTTAGCACGCAGGGAGGAGTGAGCCCCGCACAAGCCCACCGGTTTGGAAGGCAAGCTCCCAGCTACCCATGTGTCCCAGCACCTGGCCAGCAACACAGCCCAGGCTGAGACAGCTGATCCACCAGGCGGGGCCACCGTCAGGGCTGGTGCACCTGTGCCCGTGATAGCCGGTGAGCCTCAGGAAGGGGACCCACGGCGGGATTCAGCTCCATCCAATCCAGCCATGCCACCAGAGACAAGGAGAGCAGATCTTAGTTTTCCAGGGAGTGCGGGGTTTCCTGCTGAAGGGCAAAGGGAAAGAGACGCCCCCCTTCTCCTCACTCTCCTGGGACTCCTGTTCAGTCTCAAACCCACATGGAATGAGCAGGCTTTCCTAAGACAATCCCAGCTCCTGATGCGAGTGTCAGGAGAGAAGAAGCAGTCTGTCTCTCTGGGGCAGAAATCTCACAATAGGGCACAGTGCGCACGACCATATCACAGTGTGTCGGGGCACACTTGGCCCCGCAGTGACCAGCTGAGCCCTGAGCAGAGAGCTGTGGCTCTCCCGCCCCGGCTTCTGCACAGGTGCAAAGAACAGAAACACCTGACTCGATTTTCTCCAAGCAAGGCTGGGCATCTCTGTCCCCAAACCATGTCGGCCACTGGAAGGCCATTCAATAAACAGCAACTAGTGTCTGGAAGGTCAATTCGTGCACAGAGTGAAGGCAGTGGGGATGCCACTACGTGGGAAGAGAGAATACAGACATCAGGGGAGATGGCCAGTGCCTACACGTCAGAATAAGCCCCCAAAGCCTGGCAGTGACACGGGTGAAGAAGGGGAAACATACAGAGGAAACAGAAATTCTGGGGGGTCTGACGGAGAAGGCTGCTATGAGCAGATCCCAGAGTCCCACCAAGTACCGACTAACAATGGCTATCTCTAAGACAGACATAATTCTTTGTGTGTATGTTTGTGTGTGTGTGTGCGCGCGCACACATGTGTGTGTACAGTGTATGTGCAGCCCAGCTGAGGACTAGGAACCCCATGCTGACACTGCCACCAACCAGCTATGTCACATTCACATATGCAAAACAAGAAGATGAACTCATGACAATATTCACAGCCCCTAACCCAGCACAGCAATGGCTGTGTCGGAAATCCCTCTTATGTACACTTAGTTCATACTCACAAGGAAGGTAGGATTATTCCTATTTTATAGGTGAAGAAACTGAGGCACAACAGGTGGGAACAAGGTTGACAGTAAGGGGTGGAGTCAAGATCTGAAACAAGGTCCCCCTTCCAGTGATGACTGAGGAGCTCCTATCAGACCAACCATTCTGCAGGTAACTAGAAATTCTAGACAAAAAAATAGAAAAATGGCCCTGGCTGGTTGGCTCAGTGGTAGAGTGTCAACCCAGTGTGTGGAAGTCCCGGGTTTGATTCCTGGTCAGGGCACACAGGAGAAGTGACCATCTTCTCCACCCCTCCCCCTACTCTCTATCTCTCTCCCCCTTCTGCAGCCATGGCTTGATTGATTCAAGTGCATTCGTCCTGGGCGCTGAGGATGGATCTGTGGAGCCTCTGCATCAGGTGCTAAAAATAGCTCAGTTGCAAGCGGCCCCAGATGAACAGAGCATCAGCCAAAGATGGGGGTTTCTGGGTGGAACCTGGCTGGGGCACATTGGGAGTCTGTCTCTGTATTCCCATACTCTCACTTTAAAAAAATGTAGAAAAACAACTATGTAAAGACACCGGACAATGACCAAAAGCAGACAGACATATTAAAGGGGAGTCAGCATGTGGAACGAAAGACTAAAAATGAGTGCTTTTCCTGTTTTTACAGCTTTTACTCAGAGTAACTAGAAAACTCAGATGAAAAAACCAGACTTACTGGTGGAAAGGACCAGAGGACAAACTTAAGGCAACCACAGTGGCCAAAAATGAAAGCAGAAACCTAGAAAGACCCAGAAAGAAGCCCCAAATCTGGACATAAGCTCTGTCCAGGTCTCTGCTGGCCCCTGGAGCACACAGGTGCAAGGTGGACCCCAGAGCAGCCGCATTAGGAACTTAGGAACTGACCTGAGATGCTAGCTGTCACCCACCACAGGGAAGACAGAGTTTATAGTTTTGAGTTCAGCCAATTTAACTTGCTTACTGGAAATTTCTCAAATTACAAATATTTTTGGAAGAAACATAACAATTCAGGTTATCGAAAATATATCCTGTCCAGAGTACAACCTAAGGTCATAAACATGACCCATCCTCCAGAGAAAAGAGATTCAACAGGAGACCATGCTCCAAGTCACCCAAATGTTGGAACCAGCTTACCAAAACGTTGAAGCAACTGTGATAACTGTGCTCAAAGATGTAAAGGAAAAGATGCTCAAAAAGAATGAAAAGATTGGGAGGGAAATAACTATCAGAGAAATTCAAACTATAAAAAAAGCATCCAATGGAAATTATGTAACAGCACTGTCTGACACAACTTTTTGCAATGATACAAATGTCATACCTTTCCTGTCCAACATAGTGCCACTAGGCACATGAGGCAGCTGAGCGCTTACAATGTGATTACTGCAACTGAAGAGCTGAATTTCTAATTGTATTCCATTTTAATTCATTCAAATGTACATAGCCACATGCTGCTAGTGGCTACTGCACTGGGCAGAGCAGCTCTAGCACTAAAAAATCCAATATCTAAAATAAAATACTTAATAGATTGGCTTAACAGCAGATTGGAGAGGACCAAGAAAGTGTTAATGAACTTAAATACAGAGCAATAGAAATTATGCAATCTGAAGAACGGGGGTGGGGGGGGACTGACAACTAGCAAAAAAGGGGGGGAGAGTAAATAGATGATATATTTCAAGGTTCTCACATGTTATTTGGAATGGCACAATATTAACTCCAAGTACATTATGAACACTTAAATATGCATATTGTAACCCTGGGAGAAACCACTAAAATATGAATAATAATCTAAGAGATATGGGTCAAAAGCCAATAATATATTAAAATTGAATTCTAAAAAAAAATTCATTTAGCAAAGAAAAGGCATGAAGAGAAAAAGAGAACAATAAACAGAATTGCATTAACAGAAAGAAAAAAATTAAAAATAAAACTAGCATAAATATAGCAAAGTGGCAGCCTGAAATGCAATTATATCAGTAATTACATTAAATATAAATGGACCGCACACTTCAATAAAAAGAAAACGATTGTCAGATGGGGGAGGGAGGGAGGAAGGGAGGGAGCTAGCTATATGCAGCCTATAGAAGATGTACTTTTAAAATAAGGAGTGGAAATCAGGCAGTCAGCCTCCTATTTTTAATTACAATACCCATGATCTATGAAGTACCTTACCTCTTTAAAATATGATTCCACATGTATAGGTATGTAAGCACATGTACACAAACATATATATGTAACATGTAAATGTTGTTTATGCTCAGGATACAACTATGGCAACTCACGGTCAAATTTACACGTGCCCAAAACCAGAAGACATGGTGGAAAGGTTTCCCAGGTTAACACATCCCTCACCATTGCTAGGTTTTCTCCAACAAAGTTCTCTCTGTCAGATCATCAGAAGGAATGGTTAAGTATTCAACAATTGTATGTTGGAGAGTGACTTAGAGACCTGTCCGCTCAGCACCAGGACTGTCCCAGAACTTCCTGAATTTATGTTTTCCTAGAGGGGACTAGCATGACCTTTCCACGCAGCCCCGTGAGTTGAGCGGGCAGCCTCCCTGGGCTCTGCCATGCAGACAGGGCAACCGTGACACAGAGCAGAGACCGCCGACATCACCATGAGAAAGCCTCCATCTGATCCCCATTGGCACCACTTGGGAACCCTGGGACAGGAGACCCGCACCCGGCCCCTTTGAGCCACGACATCTGTTATCTGGAAGGAGACTTGGGGACGAGCACATAACAGCCTCTATTTTCCCAGCCTCTCTCGTCTTTTCTCTCTGCACTTCGCCAGCCCACTGCCAGTGACATAAATATTAGAAGAATCAGCTGACACCATATGGGATTTTAAAAAGAAGACACAAGGTTCTAAAGACTTGACACTCTCTCACAAAAGCTGAAACACCCACCCAGGGTGTGCACAAATGAATGAGTGTCACAGGTCCATCTGAAAAATCGGTGTATATGCCCGTTCACTAAATACCTATTAGCAAAGAGATAAACAAGGATCCATTCTGCAGCTGATAACTTGGTAAGTAAGTCTCAGGCACCTTCTGGGAGACTCAGAGCCCCTGCTAAATATTTATATATAATAGGAGAACTGCGACATTCACACGTTTGTGACACATGTTCTTTTCTCCCGACAGCTGTAATCAAGTCAGGAGGACTCATGTCAGCCTTCAGTTGCCAGCAAGTGATCCTAATTGCTGGCCAAGAAGCATACCCATAAGCCTCCTTAAGAAGTTTGCTAATGATTTTTCAGTTTAGGATTAATGTAAGAGACAACACGGAGACGCCGGCAGCTTCTGTGTATCCGTCAGCGTGTGGAAAACAAGGCTGAGTAGGTCTTCTCTGTTTTCTTGAAAGTCTCTCGCCTCAGACCAAGTATGTCTTACTCTCCTCTCGCTGTCTCTTTCTTGACTCTGATGTGTGTTTTTTACTTTACAAGGCAATCCATCTGCTTTTCCATCCTTTTAACATATTCAGTAGATAGACCCACTGAGAATTCCTAGAAAAGCCACGCTGAGGTTTAAAAGGAATGAGAGAAGCAAACCGCTGGTATGAGCGTAAGATTGCCCATCTGGGCATCACCAACAATTGGCTGGCACCCGCCAAACGTTAGTAAGTTATTAGGTATAATTAGCTTCCGTCTACCGAGGATCTTTGCTAGAGGCTGTATAAACACACATAATCTTTAATCCCTACAACATATGTAAAGAGATTTTGTTTCTGCCTCTTTAGAAAGAAGGAGGCAGACTCCTCCAGGGTTCACTTGCCAAGGAGCAGAGCTGGGTTTTGAACCCTTGTCCACGTCGGGAGGTGGGATAAGGGGAATGTCTGTCGTCCGCCGTCCATTCTGACCACGTTATTCTCTCCAAGTGACCTGTGCCTGATTCTTTTCCTTTCTTCCAGGTCACTAACTCCAAGCCACTGTGGGATCACGGGCAGTTTCTGGAATCTGATACAAATCTATGGACTCCCCGCGCCCCCAACAACCACCTCCTGCCCCCAACTCACTCCGCAGTACAGACCTGCAGATTCAGAACATTCACCGATGACCCTGGACTTTGAGTTTGGTTGAGGCTAGTTACCATGGTTACTTACCCTTCCTAGGTCTGAGGATCTGGGTGGGGTCCCCACGAAAACCCAGAGGCATTGGTTCAGCTGTCTGGCCACAGGTTACCCCTCAGACCTTGCTTGGTGACGTCACATATACAGATCCTCGGGTACTCAGGGAAAGAGAGTGTGTGTCCTTGTGTGTGTGTATGTGTGTGTGTGTGTGTGTGTGTGTTTCTACTCCAAAAAGGGGCAACTCAAAACCCATGCCTCCTATTCAAGAACACTGCAAGTGACTGACGGGGACCAACCAACCACCTTTCGCGCAAGGACAGCACCAGACAAAGGCCCTGGGAACGCATCTCTCCCACAGTTCCTCCTAAAAACACTGCTCAGTTCTAACAAAGAACAGTGTCATCTGGTTGGGAGTGGGGGGCGGGGGCCACAGCCAGCCAGGGGGACACAGGCAGGAGGTTCTCCCTGCCTCTTGGCCCCCAGAATCGGCTCAGCCCGGTAAAGAGTCAAGAAACGGGGGCTCCCTGCATTCCGTGATGGCTGACCTCACGGATGGCGGGTCTCAGCATATTACAGGTCAAGTGAGCTCCGAACCTTCCTTCCTCCCTCGCTAACCAGCACCGTCAGGGCGAAGCTGAAACCCCTCCATCATTAAGAGCTAGACCTCGGCAACACGGCAGAGCATTAAAATTTTAATGGTGTTCCCTAGGGAAGTCCTTTAATAATTGAATTGGGGGCCAGGAGCCAGGGAAGGAGAGCATCGAGCTGAGCTGATATTAACTAGGCTTGGCTCCTAATGGCTTTCCAATGGCCCCACGGTGTCCCCGTTGCCTTTTAAGAGGGTGCAGAGCCCATTTGGCCTTGCTCTTTTAGCTGTCAACAGGGAAGCTGAGACGTGATACTGCACCACGAGTTGCGATTTCTATTACAGTTTTCCACCAGCCTCTCCTTCTAGCGCTGTTGCGCTCGGACAAACCTAAGTGCTTTCTGCACCAGAGTCGACAAGTGGAAGAATTCATCCCACGAATCAGCTGGGCGTCTGGCACGGCCAATGTGTTTCTCCTCTGAACTGACTGGCCGCCGCGGCCGAAACATTGGGAAAGGGCTTGTCTGGGGACAACCATGTCACGTTCAGTCCCGTCTAAGTTTCATGAGATCTGGACGCTTATAATCTTGTCCCCGTTTCTTTCCGAAGGTCACATGGACAGGAAGGTCCTAGACCCAGGGAGGTGTTCCCACCAACCATACACTGCTGCTCCCTGTCTGTCCTCCACTGCAATCACGCTGCACATCGGGGAGCTCAAGGCAACGGCACCAGGGGAGACGAGGTCATCTCAAAGAGGTGACACAGTTTGTCCACCGTCAGCCCAGCCAGAGCAGAGGCAAAGGCAGGGCTGAAACTCAAGGGTTCTGAAAGCCCACGGTCCTCCATGCGGCTGCTCTCACGTCCAGCATGGAGGGGCTAACATAGGAACCAACCACCCAGACAAGACAGTAGAATGGGGCGGCAGCTGGTCGCTGTGGTCGCTGTGGTCCAGTGAACAAGGAAGACGGCGTCCCCACCCTGGAGTCCCCTCCTCTTAGAGGTCTCCTGAGTGGCAGAGCAAGCAAAAGCCTGCCAATGGGCTAGTGGCCAAGCTCCTGGCCTGACGAGGCTGGCCCACCTGTCCCCCACACGGAGGGGGACACCTCGGACCCCGCTCTAACCACAAGGAGCTCTGCAAGGACGAGAAACAGAAGCAGGAAGACGATGGGTGAGGGAGGTTCACACGAGGACGACCGGCATCCGGGGGAGGACGCGGGCTGGAGCCTCGCCCTGCCGCCTGTGAACCCGGGCGACCCTGGGGAAGAAACCACACGGGAAGCCACGGTGGCCATGCCGGGGAACCCAGAAGAGCTATGGAGAGCAAGACCCGCCTTCTGCAGCCCTGTCACGTGGTGACTGGTTCTGGGGGGTCCACAGAGAAATTCACAAAAGAACAAAAAGGACGCGCGCTGGGAAAGGTTGGCGGGGCAGGACCCGTGCCCAGCCCCGCCCCTGCCCCTGCTCCTCTTCTATCAAGTGGATGCTCCTCTGGCTCTGGGACCGTCGGCCCCCTCTTTCTCCTGGCTAAACGCACCTTAGCCACGCAAGAGGCTCACAGTGGCCCCACCCTAACGTGTCTCCCCTTCCTTCGCTCTCCACCCCTCCCTCCATCATCCATCCTCGCAAGAGCGGGACACACACTCTGCTGTTCTTCGGTTTCTGTTGACCGCACAACTCATTCAGATGCTGTCCTGTCCCCTCCATGCCTCTGACCAAGCTACTCTTGGTGAGGTTACCAACGATGAACGGCCAAGTCCAAGAGCAAAGGGTTGGCCCTAATTTTTTGAAAGTCCCCATTGCTGCCGTTTCCTCCAGGACCCCCCCTGCCTGCGGCATTCCCTCCCAGACGGTCCCCCGCCCCCCTGAGAGCCGGCGCTGCCCATCCTGAGCCCCGCACTCAGCGTCCGCAGTGTCTCTCTGGGCAGTCTCCTTGTCTCGGATTTACAGGACAACACAACCCAGGGGTGAGTGTCTCTCCGTTCTGTGTCGCTACAGGCTATTATTCCTCATCGTCACGGCCCGTGCCACAATGTGAAATACAAACACAGGCATCTGTGGGTTTACTGTCTGTCACCTCTGCCGCAGAGCATTGCCAACCACCCCAACAAGTCGCTCCTTGGTTCCTGTATCCACTTAACCAACACGTATGTGCTTTATGCCCCCTCTGCATCAAGCACCATCCGAGATGCTGGAGAAATGGGAGTAAAAAAAACAACAACAACAAAAAATAACTAAATGTTACAGAAAGAGGGAGGTCCTTGCCCTCACAGAGCTTATAATCTAGTGACTCACGAAGGCAAGAGACCAACAAAGACACAGGTACATCAAACTTGGACAGGCACAAGGAAGCGAGCCCCTACCACAGGGTGACACGGAACCCAGGGACTCCGAAGTGAGGACTGGGCCTCCGGCCCCTGGGCCACGCCTCTCTGAAAGCAATCTCAGCCTTCTTCTGAGCGCCTCCTAGATGACCAACACCCCGGAGCTGCGTCTGACTCGTTTTTACACACCCAGCACAGACAGGAATATAAGACTGTTCAATGAAGACTCCAGCGATCGAGGGATTTCATTAATGAACCAACTGCTCAAGAGATTCCCTTTGATTCTAAGTTCGAGAAGTCCACACATGAGCGGTCACAGGTGCCCCGGTTTTCAGACGCATTCCCCGACATCTCTCGTTTCGTTACACGCGAGTGTCAAGGGACTCAATGCAGACACACGTTTCATCTCTCTGAAATCGGCCTGAGCTAAGAGGACCGAGGGTCTGGCACTGGGGAGAGAGAGAAGGCAATGCGGGAATACGTCCCTTCCTTAAAAACCAAGATCCCGTTGTCCCCTTTCCAACCCAGCCAGGCTGAGCAGTGCACAAGCGGGGGAGGGGTCCATAGTCCTGGAAACGGGCCACCCCAGGGAGCCTTTCTAGCTGGGCCCCCAGCCTGTCTGAAAACACAGCCCCCAGTATGTTTGCAGGAAAGCCTGGAGAGGGGTCACCCCGGGAAGGGAGGGAGGACAGCTGCAAGAGTCCTGGAGGAAATGACGTCTGGGAGGCTCCAGTTCTGCTGTGTAACAGCCCCGCCGCCCACCAGCATGCAGACAGGCTCCCAGAACAAGTCACCCACAGCAAACCCTGGGAGCCGGAGAGAAGGGAAGTGGATGCTTGCTGCCTTCTTGACGTTCTTGGGGTGGGGAGAGCAGCCACGCTCGGAGACGGGCGCAGAGGGGACAGGGACAGGACGGAGCAGGGCAAGCAGGAGAGATGTGTGTGCCCAGCAGCATTCACACACACGCACACACACGCACACACGCACACACACGCACACGCAAGCAGGCAACCCCTAACCCCAAACACTTCCTTTAAAACCACAGAATACACGAACAGCTGACCCCTGAGGCTGCCCAGAGCTCAAGTATCCAGCAGGTGAAACTTGTTTTCCAAGAGCTGGTTTGACAGGACAAACCAAGAATTGTGATCTCACTGGGGTGTGAGCACCAGAATTCAAGCAGCAGATGGTGTGGGTTAGCGGGGAGGCCATCAGACCCGGAGTCGGTGGTGGGGGACGGCACCCAGCTCCTCCCTTCGCCAACAGCAGGACCTGGGCAAGACCTTAACCTCTCTGAGCATCTGTTTCCTCCACTCGAAAATGCAAGGGAACCCCACTCTTATCTAACATTCACATTTGTTGTGAGGGACCCCGGAGATACTATGTATGCAAGCTCTTGGAAAATTGTAAAGGATACATTTTTTTTTCAACAGATGGCATCATCATGGCATTTTCTATGAGTCCGGCAGTAATTGCCATGCTTTAGAAATACTACTCCAAAATAACCCTATGATGTTGGGACTATTTATTTTGTCACCATTTTATTTTATTTTTTTAAGTTTTTTTTTTTCTTTTTTTCCAAGTTGAGAGGAAGGGAGATAGAAAGACAGGCTACCACATGTACTCCAACTGGGATCCACCTGGCAAACCCCCATCTGAGACTGATGTTCAGAAATGAGCTATTTTTAGCACCTGAGGCAGAGGCTTCATGGAGCCATCCTCAGCACCTGGGGCCGATATGCTTGAATCAATTGAGCCATGGCTGCGGGAGAGGAAGAGAGGGAGAGAGAGAAGGAGGAGAGGTGGAGAAGCAGATGGGTGCTTCTCTTCTGTGCCCTGACGGGGAAACAAACCCAGAATTTCCATGGGCCAAGCTGACACTCTACCACTGAGCCCACCAGCCAGGGCCTATTGTTACCATTTCAGAACAAGGGACCGGGCACAGAGAAAGGAAATCCCTTTCCCAAGGTAACACAACCATCATGGCCAAGAAACAAGGGCTAACCCCAGACACTCTGGCTCCTGAGCCCATGCTCTCAACCATGACATGTGGCTCCTGAGATGGGTATTCTTTCACTCACGGTAAAAACCAACAATAGTATTACCCCACCCCATATTGTTACCCAGTATTTCACCAGAAGGGTGTTCATATTCGTGACCACGTGAAAGTCTCACAATAACCCCGTGAGGCCGTTACTACTCTATCCCCTTGGTATCAATGAGGAAACTGTGGCTTGGATGTCCCAGGACACACATTTCAAATTATTTTTCTAGTCATTAGGGTTCAAATGATGTGTTCCGGTCATGGAGAGAGCTACAAGGTGCCCAAATTATTCTTATCCACCTATCTGACCCCTTTCTATCTCTGGGTATGACTTATGACCTGGAAAATTCCAACCAGTAACAAAGCACAAAATAATAATAACAATAACACCCAGAAGAAGAGGTGTGGGTAAGGAAACAGCCCTACAAAGTGATATTTACATTCTGCCCCAAATTCTCTCTTTCCCTGGCCCACTCTAGAGCCTGATGTTCTACTAGAAGGCAGTCAGTCAGCCCTTTGAGTGAACACCCTTCCAGTTAAAAAGTACCTTTGGGAGAAAACTAAACAATCATGCACATCCCAGTGTGGATGACTTCACAACACCGTCTCCAACAGGGGCTGCTTGCTTGCTCAGAGCAGGGCCCAGCCTGCACACGGGGGTGACTTGAAACTTAAAAGTTCACAAGGTGGGTTCAGAGCATCAGACAAGCAGGAAGGTGAGGCCAAGCTGAAATCCGGAGCACGGGGCTGGAGAACCAGGGGCCCAGAGCTCCCCCCACACCGGGGGAAGACGGGATTGGGGACCACTCGACGCTCCAGCAAGGAGGGGTCTCCTGGGATGTTCCGCCGCTCTGGATTTCCAAGAGCCCACCTCATAGTTCCTGGCGGTGGCTTTCGTGTCCGGAGCACCGTGCCGTGTCCCCGTGAAGCTAGTGGCGGTCACTGTGTTGCTGTGCATGTGGAAGGGATGCTGGCACGGGGGGGGGGGGGGGGCCTGTCACAATGTGGGGGGGGAGCAGGAGGGGAAGGGGTGAGGGGCGCCCGCAGCAGGGGAGGAAACTCTCAATGGTTAGGTTAAAGAGGATTTGTTCCACTGTGGAAAGCAGAGAGCTGCCCCCCGCCCCCCAGAGCTGGCATTGGGGCAGGAAGCCTGAAATGACAAGGGGGGAGGGCGGGACAAGGAACCTTTCTGGAAAGAAGGCTGAAAGACAGGACAGAGCACCAGGCAGGAGGCAGGTGTGGCCATAAAAAACCCATCTCTGGACCATGCCAGGCCGGCAATAAACAGAAACTGGGCTCCGTGTTTCTGCTGGGTCCCAGAAAAAAGCCCACAAAGCCACCTGACTCTACAGGGTAAGGACGGATCTTAACATCCAGGCTCCCTGCCACTCCTGGTTGTCCCCTGCAGGACCCGGGAGAGATCCTAGTGCTGACCCACTCCTGAAAACTGTACAAGCCACACCATCCCCACTCCTCTGCCCGCTGTCCCATCCTGTCCCCAAAGACAGCCACCTCTTTTCAGCCCGGAGCTGGGGGCGCCCAGGCCAAGCCGGCCACGCTTCCACTCAGGTCCTCCAACAAAGACATCCCGGGACCCTCCTACAGAGAAGACAGGGACATTTCTGGGCCCCCTGAGAGAGCTGGCCTTCCTCTGCTGCTCCGTGAATGACAACAATGTAAAGAATGAAAATATGGTTTGGGGAACAGTCCCCAGGAGCCCAGCATTGGGTATTTAAAGGGACTTTTAAGCGCTTTAAGAGGCTAATCTAGAGTTCAGGGAGGGGTGTTTTGTTGTTTTGTTTTGAAAAAATCCTGTTAAAGGCTCCTGCTGCTCGATGGGGGGATGGCAAGGGGGTTGTGACTGCCGGGTCACTGAAGGGGGGTGAAATGAGGGCAGGGGCTGCTCCAGAGACCCCTTGTCACTGCAGCAGCCAGACCTGGGGTTCGAAAGGGCTGTCCTTTCCCGGCAGGAGAAGGAGGCAAACGTTGAGGAGGAGGGATGTGGGTCCTTCCTACCAGAACGTTAGGTGGGCTTCTGACCAAGAGACTCCTCTCTTGGCTGCCTGGTGACAGCACAGACCCGGGCACCTCTGTGAGCCACCCAAAGTCACCCAGCACCAGGGGCAGCACGTAGCCCGTATCCGCTCAGGTAACAGGCACACTCAGAAAGATGTCCGCGGGCCCCTAAGGTCAACCAAAGTGTCACGGTCACGAGATCAGGCAAACCCGAGAGCAACTACAGAGCTGACCCTGTTCCAGACAGGGGAGAACCATCATTCTGTGCATCGAGAAGATAGGTTTGTTTCCTCCAAGTGAGAAAATTCAATGAGGGCCAGCAGTCCGTCCGTGAGGGTGGCCAGGGGCAGGAGTGGGGCAGGAGTGAGGCAGGTGTCTCAGTAATACCTGGTGCTCAATGGGTCAATTAAATAGAATTCTGCAGGATATAGGGGGGCAGGATGGAGTGGGACCAGGTGTGACCTCTAGATGTATGTGCAGCACGTGGTCCGTCCCCAGCAATGCTGGATGTGAAGGGTGTTACTGTATAGAGATAGAGCTTCCCTGGGCCTGGCAGACCAGGTAGCCCAGGGTGGCCAGGCATCTGGCACGCCTCACCTGTTACATGGTAATGATGATAAGAACACAAATCTAACTGGGTGCAAAGCAATGGTTTTCAACCTTTTTACACATGGGGACTGGTGAACACAAGAGAATTATTTCGAGGACCGCTAAGGAAGAAATCACCCTGAGTATCAGTGAGCTGCGCTAAGATCCCCGGGTCTGTCATCTTCATAGGACGTCAGGGTGGTTCACTCTTTCACGGACCGGCACAAAATTTCTGGCGGTTGAAAAACACTTGGTGTAGAAACAGGGAGGCCTGGTGGCATCAGAAAAGGCAGAAAGGGTTACTGTTATCCAAAAATAGGATCCCCGCCCCCACCCGCAACTGGCATCCTTCACGTGACTTCAGTTGACGGACCAGGAAAAGCTCGGTCTGCTCTGTATTTTTAGTTGTTGGGACATGACAGTGCCCTCATGGGGAGCTGGGCAAGGGTTTCATCACATGCCAGCCCCACCAAGCACAGCGGCAGGGGACGAGCTCGCAGAAGACTGGGCTGCCTTGGGTCACTGCTGCACTGCACTGCAAGAATTTTTTTTTTTTAATCCTTTTCAAACCACCCAGATGAGGCTATTTGTGACGGGGCCCAGTATGGCCCCAGGTGCGCCAAAGGATGCAGGACCACCTTTTGGTGCGTCCACAGTGCCTTCACGAGACCTCCGGCGTTTCCGCCGCCTTCGAGTGGCAGTCCGCTGCCAGGGAAACCATCATTAATCCCCCATCATAAGTCACATTTTATTTGTGTCCAGGGATGTGGAAACAAACGTGTGGGGAGATTAGAGTGTTGACGCCTCAGTTTCAGCCACGGAGTTCTCACCCGCCCGCTAATTAGTGCCAGGGCCGGGGCGGGTTTATTCACTGAGTCTCGGTTAAAAATACAGAGAGACAGACAAGTGTGCTCAACTGAAATAACACTCTGACATTTGGACGGTGCTCTCCTCATTTCAGTGGAATGGCAGGCAAACATTTTGGAGGTTTTTTGTGTGTTTTTTTTTAATATGTAACAAGGAGACATGAAGCTGCCACTGACGCCGGTCACCGATGACATAACTTATTCTAACCGGGATACACAGATGGCATCGCCCCACATGGCACTGGTCAGAGACAAGGAGGAAGAAATGTAAAGGCTAAGAAGCACCCGGCCACAACTCTGTGGTCCCAGGAAACAGGCCAGAGGGCCTCTCTCCTCTAGCAGTATTTTCTCCAGAATCGTCTCTACACATGGCTCCTAAACATGCCAACATCTCCAAACCAAATCCGAACGGCTGCTGGCAGACATACTGCTCCACATGTCATGCAGAGACTTTCAGAAAAAAACATACAGGGTGTTCTTAGGGGAAGACAGGTGTGCTGGCCAGGCAGGGCTCCCGGTGGGGGCAGGGGGTGGGGGGGACAGGTGTCCTGCACCCCACATGGCTCCCACCCTCCTTAGCTCACCTGCTGACCAGGAACTCCCCTCTGCAGAAGTGAAAGGCATTTAAAAATCCATCTTTAGAAAGAGGTTAAAAAAAATTTGAGAAGCATTCCAGTAGAGTTCGGAGTTCATAGTGAAGGCAGAAATTAAATCTTTCTATGGGAGACGCTTTAAGAAATGTCCCGTAATGTCATGAGTATTCTAAACCCTTTTCATTTTCTCACTTGTAAACACTAAGACCCCCAAGATGTCTTTGACTGTGAACAATCCATAGTTGACCATTTAACACATGGAAATGTTGTCACTGAAGATATAAATTCCTCTTCATTATCTGCAAAATATAAAAAAAACTCCCAGACCGAAGAAGCAACCACAAAGAGGCTAAAATCACTAACAGTATTTGGGGAAATACAGGAGTCGTAAATAAGGAAAATGAAACTAAACTAAAAAAAAAAAAAAAAAGGCCAGACAACCAACCAACCCTCAGAAAGAAAAGCTCTGGCCACCAAAATCTGAAGAGTGACAGCCACCCCTCGGTCAGGTGAAGGACAAAGGTCCCACAATTGCACGGTATGTCCAAGTGAATGGGATAATGCCTTTTTCTTTTAATACCATGCACCATTTATGTCAGAATTAAAATATATATATATATATATATATATATATATATATATATCCCACAAGCCTCCTTCAAAGGCACCGTGCATCTCTACGTCCCAGGATGCCCTTAATATCTACTCCAGCTATCGGATTTTATTTCAGAATTTTCAGTCTTAGGTTCCAAGAAAGTCCTGCCCAGGGACCAATCCATATAAAAAAAGCAAACACCTCTGAGTGAGGACTGTTTCCAATCACCCTCTAAATAAAAAAGAAAAAGAGATACATTGTTTTGTTTTTCCTCCTCTTTCTTCTTTTTTGCCCCAGCCTGGGAACGGCCCTGTGTCTTCCAAGCTAAGTCCCCCAAGCAATTGAACACAGACATCGACTTATTACCTAGCTGCATTGGATTCTTATATCCCTTCTGTGTTATTATGTCAGGAGCGGGGCTGGCAGCAGATAAAGTCGAGCAAAAAAAAAAAAAAAAAAAAAAATTGTAGCACAGCTTCTCTCATTTCACCCATGGCTCCTTTTAGGAGAGACTGCATGCACCTAATATCGATCTCCAAATAACGTCCTGGTAATAATAAAACTAAACTAAGCTCTCCCCTCCCTCCATACACACACTCTCCACCACGGCCTTAATAAAATGCAGAATTAGCTCACGATGGATCCTGATAGAGACCGTTATCCCCCAGCCATTCTGTCCGAGGGGCTGCCTGCCCATCAGCAGGTCCCATAAAAGTAGCCCCCAATGTGGTCCCTTTCTTCACAGAATTGGTCTGTCCCAGTGCCAAGGGAAGGATACAGGGTTCAACCTCGGAGGAGAGGTTCCCCAAGGCCTGCGATCTGCTGACAAGGAAGGGAGTTATGCTGTCAGAAGAGCAGCCCCGATGACAACAGTCCTGCCCCAGACCGCGCCTATGACAACGTCCAGACCAATCTAAGAGATGACGTTACACCTCACACACGAGGGGAGCGGGTCCTGCCCGACATGCCAAGCCACCGGGCACATGAAAGACATAGTATCAACGTGACTGAACGGCAGGATCCCTTCCAGAAGGCTTAATTATCTATTGTATTACCACATTCCTGTTACTCGGCGGCCTCTTCTGTCTCTGGACTGGAGTCTAGCTGTGGTATTTGTTTGGAACTCATTTAGGAAAAAATAAAAAAATAAAAAATCCTCCACACTAACCAGATCGTAGAGGACTCCGTGAAATGGGGACCAACCATGATGATGATACAAAGAGATGTCCCTCGAGCTGGAAAACATGTTGGTTGTCTGTCACCTCACCATACCATGGATGACCCTGCATCCAGGTTTGAAACGCCCACACCTCCAACATCCGGATGTCCCCGCTTCTCCAATTCTGTAAATACCTAAACCCACCCGACATGTCATTTTTCTCTTGGTCGACCTGTCAGGGACAATCAAGGTCACGTCCAGGTCTAAATTTCTGGACATCCATAAATCAGCGTTCTCCACTCCAGCCTCCAGTGCTTATTTGTTTTGGACGATCAGAAGATAAATGTTTCCTGAGGGTATCCTAGCGTACGACAGAAATATTTAACAAAACATCCTGAAGCGTTCAAATGAATGGCTGTGTGCCTAAGATATCACTGTCAATTTCTTCTTCTTTTTTTTTTAATTAGACAAATATGGTGCTTGACATCTAGAAGGTGCGACAACTAGTTGATAGAACAGAGATTTCACTTTTTAACTGGCTGCCTGACACCATGAACAAGCAGCTAATAATTCAAACGCGAAAACCACCCAACAGCCAAAAACGCACAAACGGCTAAAATAAGGATGATCAACTTGCTGGGTTAATATGACGTGGATGACTGTCCGTCCCCTGAAGACCTCACATTAGCTATCTGTTTTTTGTTTTGGTTTGGTTTTGGGGAGGGTTTTTTTCTTTCTTTCTTTTTCATGTGCAGAAACAGCACATTTGAGTTTCATGAATTTGGGGGACAAGGGCCCTTCCTGAATGTCCGCTTGGTATTAAGTGATCCCCAGTAGACCACCATCCTTGTTTGACTTCAACATCTGCCATATTTTCCTCCCCATGTGCCTTGGCCGGGCCTCGCATTAAAAAAAAAAAAAAAGAGATCCGATGAATAAAACAAAAAAAAAAATTATTTTTGCAGATGTACTTGTGCAAAAGGGACTATGCTCCCTGTGCCGTGATTCTCCTCTGACATTGGAGGACATCCCTCAAGGGGACAAATACCTGGTCATTCCAGATAGCTTCTCTGCTATTCCTGACCCCGCACTCTACCTGAAGGGGCTTCCTGACAGGCAGGAAAACGCGGACTGCCCAGGATGGGGAACCGCAGGCCTGTATGCCCCCTGAGGGCAGGCTGAGACTTGGCCAGCGCTAGCCTCTTACACGCAGCCGGCGCCTTGCATGGAGAAGCTCCGTACAATCACAAAGCATTAAGGAGTTTGTCTTGAGCCCTGTTTTAAAAACAGAGAAACAAACAAATCTCTCCTTTCCACTCCCCACCATGCAGACTAATATTACCACGGAGATGGTCAAATATATTAAAACCCCATTTTGTTAGAAGAACAATGGAATTGGGATGGCGAAGGGGGGGGGGAGAAGGAATAAAATTAATCTATATAAAAAAATAAAAAAATAAAAAAAGCTGACAGGCTCAGTGGGCACAGACGAGGGCTCCTAGCGGGCCCTGAGCAACAGAGAGTCCAAGCAGCCCCGCGTTGGACATCTGTGTTTCCAAAATATTTGCTGAAATTAAAATGGAAACCCTCCCTGTAACGCCGCCACCACCTCTCGGTGCAACACAGCCCTCTCCCACTCCTCTCTGAAATCCTCCCGGGCCCTGGCCAACAGCTGGTAAGTTGATCCCTGCAATTTTCCCTCTGCAGAAGTAGCTCTGCGAGGAGAGAAGTGACCCTAAGTGGGCTAATCAGCCCAAACCCCCGCCAGACCTGGAGAGGCGGCAATGGAAGGGACATTGTTGTGCTAAGGACCTCACAACAACTGTTTCTTCTCTTGACACAGCCTGACTTCCTTCCCCGAGTATCTGACTGGGCAGCCAGACAGCTGTGTTGACCCTCAAAGCCTTTACTGATTGGCAATTTTTTTTTTTTTTTTTTAGCAAACAGAATAGAAATTTACCACCCCAAATCCGTTACTAAGCTCCCATCCTTTCTTGAATTTGCTTGTGTTCTGCCTGAAGGACGTGGTGGACATTTTGGGAAGCGTCTAGAAGCAGAAAGATCAAGATTGGGTCTACACAATCCCCAAAACCTCCCCACGAAAAGTGAGGGGGGGGAGAGAAAGGACAGGGAGCAATCCACCAGACGCGCTATCCAAAGGTGAGACGTGAGGCCGGAGGCGCAAAAATCTCTGACATACGGAAAAATTGGACCTTTCACTCAGACACTGTAGCAATAAATAGACCACCAAGAATAGATACAGGCCCATCTCTCACGTGCACATGCTTTTTAATGTTAACCATAATTACCACTTTGGGAAGAGGTCATGCATTTTCACTTTATATTGTTCTGTTTCCGTACAACTCATCCAAAATCAAACACTTTTTTTTTGTGCTGAAGATGTCAAGTTATCTTTTCAAAACAAATCCAAAGCACGCCCAGTACTCCATCTACATGGAGCTAAATTCAAGTCTATTGTGGCAAACCAGCACTGAGGCACAGAAGGAATATTTTGCCTTGGTCAGCAGGGTCTAATAGCGTCGTCTCATTTTAGTAAACTTCCAAACATGGCAACAGGAAAAAACACGTCTGTTTTTCTTCATGTTTTTTCTTTGTGTTACATGGAGACTTCCGCACACCCCCTTTCACAGTGTGTTTTTAATAACATGATAGGAACGACTTTCCCTTGACTGTGCTCCCAGAGGGCTGTCCGTTTCATTCACCAGCGACAAATGCAGAATGCTCCCACAGGCTCCCCGCGCCAAACGGTCACACAGACCAGTCCCAATGCACAAACACGGAGGCCTCTGAATCAGCCACTCTTCTGTCCTTCAGTGCCCTCCACAGCTCTCCTAAGTCAGGGTCCCTGATAATGAGCCATTGTGACAAGGAGAGCAGCCCCTCTCCAGAGCTCCTCAAAGCTTCTCAGGTCCTGCCCGGTGAGAACCAGGAAACCCTAACCCGCTCCCCAGCCTTGCCCAAGCTGTAGGCATCACAGCAGTCAAGATTCGAAGTAATCCACTTTCTGAAATACCTGCCTCCTAATTCCCCTAGAAACACACACACACACAGGACATTCACCTCGGCAGGGGGTGGGAAAGTTCCCCTCTTACGTGGCTGGAAAGCACACCCAGGAGAATCAGTGATCGAGGCTGCGTCAGGCCCCAAAGGTGGCCTAGTGGCCCAGCGCCCGAGGGGTTTGGAGAAATGGGGAAGGGAAGTGAGGGAGTACCGAGAGAAAAGACAAACGGGGTTTGCGCCCTAAGCTCAGAGGGGCCGCAGCGCCATTTCTGAGAGCAGTCTGTCCGGACCCCAGCAGACAAAGCGAAGGGAAACATGCGCTGGGGGCCAAAGCCTTGGGACCCACACAGCCTCAGCGCTGCGCGTCAGCGCCTGGGGAGATGGGGGGAGCGCAAACAGGTGGGTAAGGTGGGCTGAGAAGCCGCGAGGAGACGGATCACGGGCAGCTCGCAGGGCACACCAAGAAAGGGGGGGAATAAGGGAACAAGTTTGATGGACACCCTAAGTTAGGGTAGGGGCCTCAGAGGACTGAAAACTGGGGGAGCCGACCACAGAAAGGAGCCCTCTCGCGCGCATCCGCAGGACCCCGCCGCGGTGGCGCGCAGCGCATTTCTCTGCCTCCCCGGGAAAGGGGACCGCGCGTCTCTGGGCATTCGGGTGCCTCCTGCGCCTTCCAGAAGCCGATGCGCTTAAGGGTGTCTGCGATCGCCTGGGGGGAGGGAGGGAGCAGGGGCGCGAGGCGGCAAGGACACTTACTTCTCGTAGTCATACTTGCAGTAGAGCTTCTTGTCCCGGTAGAAGCAGGTGGTCTCCAGGGGTTCTTTGCAAGAGGCGCACTGCACGCACTGCTCGTGCCAGAAGCCGTCGTTGAGGCGCAGCAGAAACCTGTCTGAGATGACCCGCTGACAGCCTTCGCAGACGGACTTGGGGCTCGCCGCTCTGCCTGCAGCAGCGACAGAGGTTTGCGGGTGAGCCGCGCGGGCCGGCATCCCGCCCGCCGCCATCCGGCCGACGCGCTCCCGATCACTCACACCACACGGCCGTCCCCGCGTCCCCACCAGGGAAAGCCCCCTGCTGATTCACCCAGCCGAGGTTAGGAGACAGAAAATTCAAACCGAGTGGCTCTTCTAAGACACGGGGAAGGTTTAAATTCTACCAGGGGAGGGAGAGGAAATCCGTAAGTAGCCTTTAATTATCAAACCTACCCGCGAATGCGCGCATCCTGCAAAATTAGACTACCAGTAAGTCTTCACTGCTAGGTTTATCACATAATCATGAATCCACTCGCTCGCTTGTCTCTACTATTATTAAAACTGAGTGGTAAAAAGAATTTTGTTTGGTTTTGTCTTTTGCTAAAATGAAGTTCTGGATTTTTTTTTCCTTAAGGGAAAACTTCAAAAAAAAATTTTTTTTCTTTTCTTCCTAAAAAATCCCGTGCATACAGAAAAACATCATCTTGCCCCAGGCAAACTCAATGTGTTCAAACCAATGGACACCGAACTGCTGCATATCAGCTGGTGTGCAAATTGCAGATGAGTTTTTCATAATTAAGAGGCATCAAAATAAAGAAAAGGAAAAAAAAAAACAGAGGACAGAAGCGGGCACGGAGACTCTGCGCGAGTCAGGCCAAGACGCCGGGAAGACCGCGCCTCAGCAGCGGCGCGAAGAGCGACATGGACCCCAGACCGACGCGGCTAACAGGGTACTCCTCTCGGTCTCACCCCTTGGACTTCTGTTTGGTTCCTTTAGTTTGCAGGATGAGGTGCTTTTGGGGGCGACGGGGGAAGCTTGACCATCTTTGTATTTCACATTTCACAGCTATTTAAAGAGGGCCCTGTCCCTCAGCAATAATAGCTGTGATTGTGGTGTCCTAAAGGGCCTGACCCTTCCCCATTTCCTGACTACACTCCTGGCGTTTTCTCCTCAGGGAGCCCGGGCACCAGCTCCCTCTCCAGCAGGGCTGTCGCCCTGGGGCACCCGCAGGGAGGCTAGGAAGAGCAGCGAGATGCTCCTCAAAGTGGGCGTGCTCTACTCTTTCTGCTGGGCGTCGTGGTGGGGCCGTGACCCGCGGAGGCCGTGGAGAAGCCCGCCGCCCGCTTCAAACGGAGGAGCGCACGCGCCCCGCGCCAGACCGCCGGAAGCTCAGGCCCCGCGCTCCTCCTTCCAGGCTGCCCGGAGTCGGGAAGTTTCCCGAAGGGCGGCTTGAAGAGGGGAACCCAGCACGCGTGATTGCGTTTCATATGGAGAATTGGGGATCTCCTCTCCGTACGGTTTCTCCTGCGGCTGAACTGTCTCGTCTCCGTCTTCACCCGGCTCTAGCGGTTCCGAGAGACGCAGAGAGGCGAGAGGAAAGGACAAAACGAAAACCCCTCCCGCTAAAACAATCGAAACACCCGCTCCCCAAACTTGAAAAGTGTCAGGACGAGCTGGGTGGGGTGCAGTCCTAGCGTCGGCTCCGGGGCCCCGCGTGCGGACATTCTGTCGAGGCCCTGGGCGCACCGCTGCCCCGCAGCCGCTGCGAAGGAGCCGGGGAGGCGGGGGACGTCCGGCCCGAGCTCCGGCTCCAGTTAATTAAAGCCGAGGCGAGGGCCCCGCCGCGCAGGCTAATCCCCGCGCTGCGCTGCCCACCGGCCCGGAAAAGCCCCTCGGCCGCGCAGAGGCGAGACCGGGCTGCAGTCGGCGGGCGCGAGAAGCCTCCTCGAACTTGAGCGCCCCGGGCCTCGGCCTCGACGCGCGCATCCTGGCCCCCGAGGAGAAGGGAACATTTGAGAGACGTCGATCAGCGCCGTGATTAAAAAATTCAACCCTGGGTGTTTTTAATCACTTGCCACTCAGACGTCTGCGAGCCAGCTCACTGGGCCCTCGCGGCTTTGGGGACTTCGGTGCCCCGCGCGGGGGGCCGGGTCGGCTGGCCGGGTAGGGCAGGAGGGACCCGAGGGGCTGGCTGGCGGACAGGCGGTGGCTCAGCTGAATGCAATAAGTGGGATGTCAGCTTCCCGACGAACTGAGCTCCAGGGCTGGGCCCGGCGGAGACCCGGAGCGCCGGCGTGCGTGGCCGAAGCACTCACCCAGCAGCGAGGAGAAAGAGGCTGAGGTCTCTATGGCGCTTTGGAAGTTTTCCTCCATCTTCAAGCCGTCCAGCATGTTCGGGCCGGGCCGCGAGGACCTGCGGAGGAGAAGAGACGACGCTTCTGGCGCCCGTGCCCTCCGGGACGCGGCCACCGCACTCCTGGGACAGGCTGGAGGGAGTGGCCAGGGTGACCAGAGTGAGCCGCGGGGCAGAGGCCAGCCCGGAGAAACGTGGGGTGGGCGGAGAGACGAGTCACCGCGAGCTGCTCCAACTGATCTGACTTCACTCGAAGTCTACGCGTTCTGTACTTAGGCCTCCGCCCCCTAACTGCGCTCCTCTTTCCCTGCCCCCCACCCCACCGCCCACCCTGTCCCAGCCCACGGTTCCCTCGCCGGCCCGACTCCGCCCAGCCTCCTTCGCCGTGGGCCCTGGGGACGTCCCCGCCGGAACCCAGCTCCCGGTGGGATGGGAGGCAAGGCCCGGGCACGCGGGTCCGCCAGCTCCACGGGCCGCGCCCGGCTGACCCCGTGTGACCCTCACCTGCCCCGGCCGAGGAGGCAAAGCAAGCGGTCGGGACCCGGGGGCGCGGGGAGTCCTCTGCCGCCCGCCGGTGCCGGGAACGTCTGCAGGAGCAGAGGAGTCGCCTCGGGGCGGAGCCGCGCCGGCCCTGCGCGCTCTTGGCAGCGTTTCAAATCAACTTTCAGAAACGCCCGCCGGAGCCGGAGCCCAGCGTGGGCGGCCTCCCTTACCTGACTCGCGAGCTCGCTGCGCTGCCGGAGCGGGACCAGCGGCGGCCCGGGAGGCGGAGGCCCTCGAGGCTGCAGGGAGCCGCCGGCCGGCTCTGGCGCGCTCGGGAGGGAGCCCGCTCCTCGGCGCGCGGGCCGGGCCGGGACGTGGCCGAGGGCGCCGGCCTTCTCGGGACGTCCTGGCCGCCCGGCCGCTCCTCGGGGCGAGGGGAGGGTCGACGCTTCTCAGAAGCGGGGAGGGAAGGCGGCGGCCCCGGGTCCTGGGTGCGAGTCGGGCCCTGTCGGCCGCCGGGGCGGATCCAGCCGCTCGGCCGGGGCGGCGGCTGCGTGCGCGGCGCAGGGAGGGGGCTGGAGCACGTCCCGCGGAGGGGCCGCTGCGCTCCCGTTCCGAGTCGGCTGCGTGGCCCCCTACGGGCGCGGCCCTCGGCCGCCGAGACCTGCCGGGCGAGCCAAGTTTCCTCCCTCCACGTGTAACCGCCACCTCAGGGCGCGCCGGCCTGCGCTTAGCTCCCCGCGCCACCCGGACCGCGGCGCCCGCACGCCGCTGCAAGTGAGAGAGCTGGGCAGCCCTCACCCGGGCCGGGCCGCGGGGCAGGCTCAGAGGCCACTTACCGCGTGTGGTTACAACCTCTGCATCTCTGAGCTCCCCAATCCCCGTCTGGTCACCAGAGGCCCCGTCGAGTTCCCAAGTTGGGCTCGAAATCAGCTCACCAATGGGTTGTACAGATGCCATAGGCGAGGCTTGAATCAGGGTCCCAGTGCAGACCGGGTGAGATCTGACCCCAAAGGACTAGCCCGCAATGACTTGGTGCAGGAGTCCTTCCCCTAAGGGGGCATTCTCAGGGGACCCAAGCATCTGAGGGAAATGTCAGCTCACGTCACCCCCTAAACCTTAGCTTGCAGTGCTAGACCTTTAGCCCCTCCCAGAGCAGGAACGGGGGTCTTAATCATTTGTGTATCCAGGAGGCCAACACGTGCCCCAAGTGGACACTCAATCAATCATAAAGCTGGCTAACATTTATCCAACACTTATTCGGGGGCAGGCTTGGTTAACTCATTTAACCTTTACAACAACCCAATGAGGTGGAGACAGTTATTATCCCAATCATCACGGGCCTCGCCTGGAGCTCAGGGTTCACCTGCATACCCCCAGATAGGTCCACTTCACTTGGATACCCCAGACCTCTCAGTGACTAGTCTGCAGAGGACAGAAGATCGCTGGGCACTATGGCAAAGTGATCCTGAGCAGGCGAGGTGCCACACAGCAAGCATAGATCACGTCCTTATTTTTAAGAAAAGAGTTGTAGGCAGCCCTTGCTCCAGTGGGCTCAGGGGCAGCGGCCCCACTTGCCATTGTGCGTGGCCTCCACCAGCAGGCACCAGCCAGGCACTGCCTGGGACCTCAGAGAAATGGTGGAAAGAGGCAAAGCATTGAATACCTGACATCGGAGTGCTGCTGTATGCCCTTGCGGGTCCTTCCACATATGTGGTTTCGCTTGATCTTTGTGACAAACCTATGAGGTAGGCGGCACAAATAGGTTTAGGCCATCATTTCAGATGAGTCTTTGGGGCTTAGCAGGGCTGGGAGAGTTGCCTGATGTTGCCCAGATAGCCAGTTACCTATCCTTTGTGCTTTCGGCCACCCAAGGGAGAGTAGGGTGTTCAAAAAAAAAATACAAGTACGCTTAGGATAATATATAAAATAGAAGTTAGACAAGAAAATAAAAAAATAAAAAATAAAAAACATGACCCTGGCCAGTGGATAGAGTGCCAGCCCACCGTATGGACATCCTGGGTTTGATTCTCATTCAGGGCACAAAGGTGAAGTGCCCATCTGCTTCTCCACTCCTCCCTCTCCCCCTTCTTTCTCTCTTCTCCTCCCTCAGCCAGTGACTTGACTTGTTTGATTCGACTGTCAGCCCCGGGCACTGAGGATAGGTCAGTTGGTCCCAGCAATCAGCCTCAGGCACTAAAAATAGCCCAGTAGGCCCCAGACAGCGGATCCTGGTCAGGGCGTATGTAGTAGTAGTCATCCTACTATCTCTCCTCCTCTCACCTAAAAAAAAAAAAAAAAAAAGTTAAACAAGATAAACACCATCATAAGGAATGTTTGTACATGCCCTACAGAGTTGCAGAGTTTGGGTTTCACTAAAGGTCTTTAACTTAGGAGATACATTGAACTAGTGATAAAATGTTCCTTTTAGAGAGTTTCATCACAGAGGATAGGTTCTCATCCGATCCGGGAGACATGTCTTCCCAGTGGCCCTTGCCCGAGGAAGCAGTGACCACTCAATAGTTGGGTGGAAACGTCCTTCCCCTGCTGGTAGCTCTTGGGCACCCTCTGGATCGGGACCGTGTCTCATAATCACTCCGTAAGCCCCAAGGTCCCAGTGCAGGGCCAGAGAGGTATACGCGATGAACAGATACCACTTGTGTAACTGGTACGTGAGTGGTAAGCGTCCTGCAGTGGGAGAACTGCAGGAAAAGTGGAAGCCCGAACCAGAGGACCTGCGATCCATTCCCAGTTCTACTCTGCATCGGGAGGGCCATCATGGCACCCGGGCAGCCGTAGTTTCTCCCTGGAACAAAGGGGCTGCACTCGGTCTGGGAGGCCCTCTAAGTCTGAAGTTTGTGAAATCGGTAAACTGTGGATGGAGGGCCAGGGGGTCGGGGTGAGGGAGCAGAACCAGCAGGTCCTCATCATGGGCTCCTCAGGATCTGTCTAGGTGCGGACTGGCTGATGCGTCTAAGCGATGTGTCTGAGCCAAGAAAGAGACACCTTCTGTATTCAGGTTTTCTCTTTTACGGTTTATTCAACTTCTCCTGGTGCATTGGGGATGCTCAGCGCCACCCCACCCCATCCTTTCCCTGTGACTTTGGTCAGCTCTGGGACATGATGGTGGACAGGTGGTGTCCCGGCAGCAGAGGACCCTCCGGATCAGGCCTCGTGACCTCCCAACTGTCAACTCCAACACTGATCGTTTCACCTTTCTTTATGAAAAATGCCATAGAGCCGCCGCTGTCCGGAAGCCCTCTGTGAAGAGCGAGCTATACTCTCCCTTTCCCCAAGAAGAAGTCTTATCTTGAGAATGTGCGGAAGTGAATGAAACGGGCTTCATGAGAGCCCGCCAAAACGATGGGCGGTTCAAATTTGCCATAACCTCCTAGAGGCTCATCCGGTCCAGCTGTTTGGTTTATGTTAGGTCAAAATTCACTTTCTACCAGCTCCCGCTTCTGGTTCATTGATTCCCCCCCCCCCCCAGGGCTGGGCATTCGTCACGTCAACCCCTCCTTCCAGGACCCATCAGATTGGGGCAGCACTGCCCTCTCCGTCCTGTTTGCCTTCCCCTGAAGGGGAAGTATGGCTCCCAGAGCCGTGGTAACTCCCAGCCACGCTGTGCTCAGGGCCTGATCCCCCGTCAACATGGCCTGGTTTTGTTGCCGTGTTCAGCGGCAGTTGACATCCTGTCTGTGTTAGCACCGATCCCCCCCCCCCCGTCCTTTTCCACATGCCCCCCCATTGGATGCAGTGTCCCCAAATCGCAATTGTGCCGTCGGTGTTTGCTCCAAACATCGGGATGCTCACGGCCCCAAGCAGATTCAAAGACATCTTGGGTCTGTGTCTTAAGACAGAGGGCTTCGCTGTGAGCAGGAAGTCTGTGGGGCGCTGGCCAGGCTGGCCTGGGAGGAGCCATCATTGGGGAAAGAGAGACAAGGGCCCATGAATGAAGGGACACACTGCAGGGTCCCAAGAGGCTATGCAGGGACCTTGTGACCTGGGGCAACCTCTCTTCGAGCGGGAGGTGCCCGGGTGTTGTTCCTGTCCCTTCCTGTCATCTCTCTTCAGCCAAGTAGTGATGTTGACAGATCGGATGGGGGAGAGGCCTGCCGCCCAGCTTCAGAGAGGCCCCTTTCTGCTGCAGGAAACAGAACCGACAGGACCAGATTCGAGAATCTCTGTGGCTGAGATTGGGGGAGAGGCGTGGAGACGGACCGCGAGAGCAGGGGGGGGGGGCTGGCAGAGGCGGCGGGAGGGACATCCCACTGCAGAGTGGAGATGACAGCAACATGTTTTTTTGCTTTCCCTTTCTTGCTCTCATTTCTGTCTTTTATTAAGGGAAACACAAAGAGAAAGTTGTGTTATTTGTTAAAAAAAAGAAAAAAAGTCAAAGTGCATTTCAAAAGAGAGGAGAAAAAGCAGGCACGTTGCTGGGTGGACAGAGAAGGCTGTCCTCCTCCCGGGGGCGGGGGGGGGGGGGGTAGCCGGAGACCGGCAGCGTGGCAGGACTCGCGGGAACACCAGACTCTCCCCACCTCGGGGTCCTTCTCCAGGAAGGGGCCTGGCCCTGTGGGCAGTCGGATCTCTCCAAGGAGCTGGAGGACCAGGTGCCTCCGCACTCCCAAGGGAGGAAGGGGCATCCCAAAGCAGCTTCTGGGAGAGGAGGGAGTCAGGTCAGTGTGGAACTCCCACCCACAGGGCAAGGATGGCCCGGTACAGAGGACTCGGGTCCAGGTCAATCCAAGCAACACTTCCAGCACCATATTCTTTGGTCTTGCAAGAGAATCATCCACCACCACCTCCCCTACTCACCTCCCTGTTACATAGGACAGATGCAAGGGACGCATAGAGACACTCTACCATCACCGACCACGAGGTATGATGGGGAGAAAGAGGTCTGAGCTCCCGTCCCAGCAGTGACATGTATACTACGCTGTTTAAGCTCAAGTCACTCAACCCCTCCCGGGTTCCAGGTGGCTTCTCCATCCAAGGAAAGGATGGACACATCCCTCAAGGGTCAACAGGGATAACGTATGGGAGATATCGCATCCTCTGCCTGGTTCAGTTCAAGTTTCCATCGAGAGCAAGTCTCCGGGTGGCCTCCCGCCCCGGGAGTGAGTGGACACAGTTTCTGAAGGAACGTCGTCTCGGCTGGGGGAGGGTACTGCAGGTTAGAGGAAGGTCCCGGGTCACACAGACCCGGGGCCGCACACGGACTTCGCCATTTAGGATGGCCCTGAGTATTCCTTCATCTCTCCAAGCCTCAGATTCCCCGTTGAATAAACAAAGGAACAACTGGGGTGTTTCTGTGAGTGTTAAGTGAAACAATACAAAGTCCCTAGCACAGTGATAGGCACATAGTGAGTAGCATTCAATGAACTTCAGTTGCTGTCACTATCATCACAATCCTCAAACAACAGGTACCTCTGGACTATGTTTTATTGCTAAATGTGGCCCTGGTGGTACCTAGCCCTGGGGAGGAAGTGTCCAGACAATGTGACTTAAATTAAACCGAAACTGAGCTGAATTGAAGAAGGGCTAAATGGCTGTGAAGGGATTTCTTTTGGGACAATCCCAAATGCTCTGTAAAAGTCCCTGGATTGTGCCAGCTTCCTGCGTGAGTCTGTCACTCCCGGGGCTCCCACAAACCCTACCTTTCATGTCTACGTGTGACATTTCACACCAAATATCGGGAACCTGGAACTAATGGGGGTGGGGAGGCATAAGGAGTGAATTCTCCCAGCCGGGAGGGCCCCCAAACAGAAAGAGCGGTACCAGGGAGTGAATGAGGTCCGTGACTGCTCTGGGCAGAGGCACGGAGCCACGTGCCAGCCACGCCTCTGTGTCATGCGGTGAACGTGCTGGTGGGTCAGGTGGAGGTCCCTACACACAGGGCCCATGGAACAGTCTGAGGCTGTTGGCCGCACGGAGGCGTCCAGTCCTGGAGCTCAGCAGCTCAGAACAAGCTCCCATGGGGACAATGCCCAGCACAGGGGCAGCTTTGTGCTGAGCAGATGCACAGACCACCATCGCCAACCCCATATCAAGACCCCAACTCCTTACAGGGATTTCCAGGAAGGAAGGGACCCCCTCACATCTTCACCCACCGAGGACACTAAATCCTCAGAGGATCCTGGGGACACCTCTCAGCCCTGAACCCACACACCCTCTCTCCCTGCTTCTGAATTCACTCCGCTGTTCAGCCATTTACGTACTAGCTAGCTCGCCTACTTTCCAGAAGGGATTTGAGGTGACCTACAAACGCTGTGAATATTGAAATGGATCTTTTTTTATTTTTAATTAAAATTACATACCAGGAACAGAAAAGCAAATCACTCCCCCCACCCACCCAAAATAATAACGTGGGGCCACTATTTTAACTGTGAAAGGGTGTGAAACATCACCCTAAGTTTACAAGGTGAACCAGAAAATGCAAAGCCCTACAGAATTGCTAGGATCACCTCAAAGTGTGGCTCGGTTCTGTTTCTGTGTCCAATTGGCTGTAGGAAAAATAAAATAAATAAGAAAAATAAAAACTCCATAACTCATGGCCACAGAGACCAACTCTGCAATCTCATTATCCGTGTTGGGACATTTTTGCTTTTAAGGGTATGGCAGAAAGTAGGCTTACTGTTGTACCCATATGGAAAAACAACAATACAATAATTAATAAGTAGCAATACAAGAATACACTCTGCATTTTGCATACTCAAATCGTCACCTACCTTTGCCCAGCCCTGTGTACCTTGTACTCAGTTTCACCTCCTCCAAAAACAATTTTGGTTAACGTGAAACTCAAGACATACACAGCACACTAATAGAGGACAACTACAGGATCAGGAATTGGAGAAAACAGACAAGGAGGATATGCTGAACGTAAGAGATAAGATTGATCCCCTGTGGTCAGGAGCTATGTCTACATCTTGCTCACCATGGTTTGAGCCAACAAGTTTGTTCTGAATGCATACTGGGCCCCTGTTCTGTGTGAATGTTGCAGTGAGCCAACCATTACTGTAATTGAGAGTCAAATTTGCCTTGGAGCTTCCTGGTAGCCAGAGCAAAAAGGAAACAGCCATTCTGCATTGTGATTGTAGATTTGAGTAAGCAAAAAAAAAAAAAAAAAAAGAAGTGTACCCTTAATCCTCATAGCTCCAGATCCCTGTGCCCCAGGTGGATAACCTGAACCTTTCACCCCAATACCCAGCACAGGGCCTCACTCCAAATGAATATCTGCGTCGTGAATACATGAATGCAATCATGAACAAGAAGGATTCTTTGAGGCATCTGACATATAACCACTCCCACCTTGCTTATGCATAAATAATTTATTCGCAACCCTCTTTGAACCTTGAAGAATGAAAAGAAAAAAATTCATCAGGAGGTTATGGATAGATAGCAAAGGCAATTCTGGGCAGATGGCTGTGTGAATGCACCAAGGACAAAGCCCAGGTGAGTCGGAGAGTCTCTGTGAGCACAGGGAGGTGGGGAAAACCAGGAGTCATTTGGTCTGGAGGCAACAGGGAGCCTCTGACAGTCCGGGCGGCTGGGCAGTAGGGTAACAGGGGTGTGGTCTGAGAGCACGGCACCTGCTCACAGTGCAGCCGGCCGACAAGTCTCAGGAAGGAGGAAGGGGAGGTGGGGGAGCCAATGGACTTTATGACTCAAACCCAAGTGAGACAGCCGGGGGGCCTGCACCAGGGCAGGGACAGCGGGGTGGCAGGACGTCACCCCAGAAGCCGAGTCAGCCACACTCAGCGCCGCCTGTCCATGGTGAGGGGAGGAGCTCGGGGACGTGGCAGGACAGTGATGACACAGAAAGAAGGGAAGAGGGATGGGGTGCAAGGCAAGTTCGGTGACTTTTCCAAATGTTTCCACATTCATTATCTCATTGACTTCACACGCAAGCGGAGTGAGGTCCGCCCTGAGCGTCAGCCTGCAAGGACTCTGCCCCGGTTTGGAGCTGCCAAGTGCTGGTGACCAGAGCCTTGCCCTGGATCCAGCCGGCCATGGCAGGGCGCCCACCCGTCAGCCCGGAGTCCGGAGCCCGAGCCCCACCTGGGCCACCCCATCCTGGTTCAGGGCCAGCAGCAGCTGAGTGCGAGGTAGCAGAGCATGCCGCCTGCCCCGCTGGCCTGAGCGCGGTGGGTGTGCCCCACAGTCCAGCCAGAGCCTCCCAGAACATCTGGGCAGGGCGGGGAGGGAGGCCGCCGTCCCTCTGAGTGCCTCTGGCTGCTCAACCCTGTCCCCACTGGGCAGCTGGCTCTGGCCTCCCACTGACTCACTCAGGCAGTGGTCTCAGCCATAGGGCGGACGGTCTTCTCAGCTCCCAACGGTGCCAGGCCCCCCTGCACGGTCCTGTGTGCGGCATCCAGAGCAGAGACACAACCTGGTCGTGGATACAATGGAAAGTTACCCTGGAGGGCCCCGCGGGCTCACCTAGCCCAACCCCCTGCTTCATAGACGAGGGACTCCAGGCTGCACCTGTTGGCCCACCCCATCACCGCTGGGTCTCAGGAAGGCACGTGGGGTCCTCTGATGGAGTTCCCTGTCCCCAGAAAAGCCCACATTTCTCCTCACAAATGTATGTGGACTGTTCTGGCCTCCCCCTCCCCCACCCTTCCCCATTCAACGCAAAGCACTAACCCACAGTGATGGGGACCTTACCCAGACACACCCCTGCACACCTGCAGGCCTCTCCCTCTGTCCTCTGCCCTGTTGAGTGCAGTTCCTCCTCTGGGTCCCCTCCATGGGCTGTTGAGTATTTGCCACATGACATTATCTTTCCATGCTTGTTTTCAAGGCGCACACACCTGGGTCTGAGGACCTCGGTCCTCCCGCCTGGAGGTCCCCCCTGGAGGTCATGGTGGGTGGATGAAGCCGCCAGTCAGCCAACAGAAAGTCGCATTACCCTCCTGCAGGACCGTAGATGTCCACAAGGGGGCAGCAGCTTCCCCATTTGCAGTTTCTCCCCCAACCCCTGGCTTTGGAGGGCAGCCCAAGGACACCCCCCAAACCCCCCACCCCTGTCTTGCCATCTGCGGGGAACCTCCTGCAGCTTGATGGTCAGAAATGGGGCCATCTTATAGTGCAGGAACCCAGGCAGCCATTCTGATGTCACAGGAGTTGGTCACCAAAGCTATTTTTCTTGAAGCATCAGCAATAAAAAAAAAAAAGAAAAAAAGAAAAAGAAAAACACAAGTGTTGGGCCCCTGTCACTTCCCCTCGCTCACTCTTGAGACTCTTCAAGCACATACTGTCCCCACGTGCACCTTCCCCACCACAGAGCTGGCTCCCTGGCGTCCACCTCAGAGCCCCGAGCGCCAGCCGGCCGTGCCTCATGCTCCTGGCTTCAGGTGCCAGGTGCACAGGTCTCTCCCCCAACATCCCAATTTTTATCATCCCCACGTCTTCCCTCCATCCCCCCACCCCGAGCTCCACAGTAGGGGGACCTCCTGCAGTCGCTACACTTATGGTGACCCAATGTCCTCCTCCTGCCCTGCCGTGACCTCAGTAACAGCGACATGCCCAGCTAACTGCCCTTTACCCGAGAGTCTCACCGGGCCAGTCACAGGGGTGGCTCGGTTTCCTGACCTGATTCTGGCTGACACCTCACCTCTCGCAGCTCCCGAACTCACACGGGGTTTCATGGTCAGTGTTGGACCACAGACCCTGGGGCTCACCTGAAAGCTGACGTCCACCCATGCTTACCGCATACCCACCTGAGAAGGGTGAGGGCTCGGTGCTGAGGCGCGGGCACCACCAACTGCCTCAAGTGTTACTGTCCCAGGACCCCACAGGGCCTCAGCCTTAGTTCTCTGCTCCCGTCAGCAGGGCGGCCCCCGGACCTTGTCTGTTGGGCATGAAAAATGCACACTAGCGGCCTCTGTTCCCCCAGCCCACTCAACCCCATGCCCCAGACAAAGGACCGTAGAGTAATAAGGATGCCTGGAAATCCACCCCCCCCGGACTCTTAGGTTGCAGCTAGGCTTGGTCTGGCAGAGAGCCCCCACCTCTCAGGCATGGGTCCCTCCACCTGCACTGCCACTGGACACAGAAAAGCCATGCTGGACACAGAGAAAGGGGGCACAGACGTCCGACCTGCTGAACCCTGACACTGAACAAAGACCAAACAGCAAAGGAAGAAAGCACGTCGTGTCTGGAGCAGAAACTATTCTCCGGTGGAGAAAAAAAATTAAAAGTGAAAATGACCAGCAGCAGGTCTGGATGGGCGCAGGGGTGGAGGTGGGGGCTGGGGTGGACAGTCCACACCTGTCTCTGCCTATAGCAAAGCCACTGGTCAAGGCCCGTCGTGCTAGCTGTGGCATTTAGAAAACAGCTGTCATCACAGGAGAGCACCAAGTCGTCACCAGATGACTTCATTGGGATTCCTTCCCAGGAAGCCTCTGTCCCTTGCCCCAGCACAGAAAGCCACCATGCAGGACCCAGCGAGCTCCAGGCAGTGCTGTGACCTCGAGCGCCCCCTAGTGGATAATATAGGCAAAGGCACGGGGCCTCCACGCCTACCTGACTGAGTTCAAGTTTCCTCTGTCCAATTCTTCACGTCCGCTGTCCACATCCAGCATCTTCATCCCCTCTTCTTCTTCCTGATTTTTTCTCTCCTGCTTGGCCCATGTCAAGGCCCTTTTTGATGGAAGCTGTCTACTGAACGCAGCCAATGGTTGGCTCCTCGTAGCTCTTGGGTCCCTGGACCGAGATGATTGTCTTTATGGGAGGGGTGCGGTGGGCACAAAGATGAGGAGTCTCTTCCAACTCTCTCTGCCATTCTGGTTTTAGAGGCCTGTGAGAAGAAAGCCAACCCTGGACACCAGGACCCAGAAACGCCATTGGCAAATCATCGTAGGTGGGTCCGGTCCTGCTGCTGACCTCCGGCTGCCAGGACCTCAGGACCGGAGACGCTAACGGATCAATGACTCTCTTCTGGGCACCATGGACTGTGGCTGGGTAGCTCCAACCTCCAGCCCTCTCCAACTCAGGGCTGGCTTCCCTGTTTCAAGACTTGATTTCAGTTCTGAATGAATAGAAAGAAGTCAACTTTCTTGCTTTGGTCTTCTTCCGGGGAACTTTGGGGGGATCTGAGGAGTTCTCGAGCAGCATTCTGACCTTCTCTGCCTCCTTCTTCCCTGCTCATTGTAGCTGTCAGAGTGCAGGGGTCTGGTGTGTCAGGAGATCACACCACAGCGGGGTGGGCACAGGTCAGGGCAGGAAGGGCAGGCGGCCCTGGGGGGACTTATCTCCTCTGGCTCTGGGCCCGTGTGAGCTACCACCCGGCCGGTGTGAGCCGGTGTGAGTCGGTGTGAGCCGGTGTGAGCTACCACCCGGCCGGTGTGAGCCGGTGTGAGCTGAACGTGAGAGAAGTACTTCCCCTGGGACCGATAGATTTCCATGATGGCAAATTTGAGGCCCCCACACCCTCCGCCCCATGCAAGTATGCACACTAGCATGGAAGACACAACTAATGGACCATGGCAGAGAGCCGAGATGCCATTCAGATTCCCACTCTGCTGCGAGCCCCAAGCAGCCCCTTCAAATCAGTTCATGTGACACATAAGATAAAGCCTTCTCGCCCAACCTGGCCTGTTTTAAAACAACGTGTAAACATGAACACATGCTTCATTGTCCTAGGGCACACTCACTCGCCACTCCAGAGCTGGCCTTGTGAACATCTCAAATCTTCTCCCTTTCTAAAATGTGGGTATCTTGGGTCTTCTAACATGCCCTTGAACAAGATTGCACTGCAGGGCCTTTGCACAGGCTTCCCTCCTGCCCGTCCCACTTCCACTGGATGCATGTCCCTCAGGCCTTCACATCTTTGGGCCTCTGTCCCATTATTTCTCAATTGGAGAGGCACCCTGGCCTCTTCTAGACAACAGGCTCCCTCAGCTTCTGTGTCCACGCTGAACCTGCTCACCCAGCTCTTGTTCATGATGTTTATCACCACCAGGTTTAGAATTTGGTTATTGATGAGTTGATTTTTTGTTTGCCCTCCTGTAAGGCAAGGCCCGTGAGACCCGGGGCAGCTTTGCTTACCACTGTTTCCACGGTGCCCGTAATGAGCCATCAGTGGACACCTTTTTCAGCAATGGACAGACGCGTCCACTTGCCAACAAGCAAGGAATCAATAAAGGGGACACTTGCGTGGAGCCCTAAAAGCTTTGCCCCACGTGGCCAGTGACAGGTGAGGCGCAGAAGGTGGGTGACCAGCCCACAGTGGGGGCCCAACCCCCACAACATGACTGGTCACTTTGAGCAAAGTCCACAGTCATAATGTGATGGCACCCATAAGCATTCTGATCTGTTTTTACTGATATAACCACGGAGACAGACTACAGAAGTACAAATATAACCAAAAACATACCTTCGACACACAGAACGTGCCTTAGTGGATTTGGAAATCAGGCATGCATGCAGCACTGGGAAGTCCAGACTACAAACACTTTTCATCAAATACACTTCTTTCCTTCTTTTCAGACCCGGACAACCTTCTAATCCAGCCCTCAGACCTTTAATATCTCGATTCAACTTACTTCTATTCTGGCACCAAGAGCAGCCGCAAACCGGGAAGCAGTCAGAGTCCTTCAGGCATCGACGGCGATGAAGAGATCGAGAACCAGCCCCCCAACTTTGCTGAGAGGCAGCTCTGGTGCTAAGAGAAGTCAGTGGGCCCCTCCCTGACGGGCAGGGTCAGTGGGCCCCTCCTTGACGGGCAGGGCCAGGCCAGTGCAACTCTGCCTGTCTCCACGTCAAAGGGCACAGGAGGAAGGAAGCACACAGTAAGAATGCTCACGATGTCCAACAGCATTGGCAACAAATGTCCACAAAGTGCTTTCTACGTGCCAGGCCCCGCCTCACCTGCCTTTGCCGGCATTGGTTAGGTGCCCATCTAATCACCGCGTCGGGTAGCCACAGTGCTCATCCGCACTTTACAGATGAGGGTGCCGAGGTACAGGGAGTAGAACAACAAAAAGGAAAAAGAAAAACAACACAAAAATACAGAACCAGGAACCACACTTCCGACAGTTCTGACTGCAGGCGTGGAAATGACCACGTAGATTGGAAATAGGCTGGCGGCCAGAGGACATGACGGTGGAGAACAGAGGTGGTGGCCACGAGGGAGGACAAACCCAGCCAGCACCTGCAGGATGACCAGTGTGGGTGACCCTCAGGAACTCGGCTGCATCCCTGTTCTATGGCACAGGTCAACACTAGAACCTCCAGAGTGATCACAAGGCAAGAGGGGGCACACACCTGTTACCCAGAATTCCCTGTCTAAGTGTGTGGATAACTGTCATTACTACACCAGCTGCTTTGAATTTTTGATCTGTGGTCACCGGCACATTTACGCAAAGAGTACCTTTCAAATGCCATGCACGTTACATGTTCTCAAGCGTGCAGAGGCTTCCCCTCCCCAAAAAAACCCATTTCTGCCTGATCACTGCTTCTGCATGCAACAGACCCCGCGCACAGCTGGGGGGCTTCCCCTTCCAGCCTGGGCCGTCCCTGGTCCTCTGCAATGCAGGCATCGCTCACAAAATATGTTTCCCACTGCTCCAGAGAGAGCAAGGACTAGGGTAGGGCAGTAATTTGGGGTTCCATCAGTTCCCCTAATTTATTGTGGGGCCCCAAAGTTGTCAGCGTAAGCCCAGCCTTTCACTCACACACGTCACAGGCCCCTCGGCTGCAGGGCGGACCCCAGGCTAACATGTCTGCAGGAAGGCCAGGTCTCTAACTGCCGCAGGGTCTCTAACTGCCGCAGGGTCTCTAACTGCCACACCTCATCTGTTTCATGATCACCCCAGAGTGTCCCCTCAGATCTGTCGTCACTGGCCCAATCAGCTACATTTAGTCGTAGATACTCAAAGTCCCGGTTGCCTCATGGTGACCATATGCACTGAGATTTTCCAAAGGTTTGTGTCCCATTGCAAACTGTATTCCCCAAGCGGGAACGGGCCTCGGGGTTTCCCTGCCCCTTCAGGGGACAGATGGCCTTTGTTCTCGCACTTGCTAGAACTCTCTTGTGGCCAGGGAACCTTGTTCACTCCCCAGAACACTGCTACCTCCATGGGGACCCAAGTGATGCCAACCGAGTTATCCAACTTCTCTCCAAAAGGCAGAGGCAGGTGTGGGCACGTGTGGAGCATGGCGTGGAGACCACGCGGATGTGGCGTGGCATTATTCCAGCATGCTCGTGTCTGACATCTGTCACCTCGGGTTGGGGGTGGGTAGGGGGCTTTGAGTGACAGGACATAGGATGGATACTTTTCCCCTTCCGTCCACATCTCTGCAATTACCAACTTCTCACGTACGTGTTACCTCCCGGAAGGAAAACACCTGCCCTTAGTAAAAAGCAATAGATGGCTCGGATCAGCTGTGAGCCGACTCCCTGTGCGTCGGCACGTGGACATGTTCAGTGGTTTCTCCCAAGTTCGTGTTAGGTGAGCATCAGTGTTTATATTTGAGAAGCCGGCCCATTGATCCTGGGAGACCCGTGCCGCAGCTGGGCGCGCTGTGTGGGACCTGTCCCCCTTCCGTCCCCCTGCTCCTGCCTCAGCTGGCTGGCTGCCCCTTGCCCGCCCGCACAGGGCACGCCAGGCCGGCCTCCCACGGGGGCAGGTCCCTGTCGTAAGGCTCCCGTGGGAAATGTTGTGAGTCCACCTTCTCCCTGCGTTTCTAGCTCCCAGGCTGGACTCCCCTCGGGTTCCCTAGTGACATGAAGGACCGACAGGGTTCCCCAGGTCAGAACCAGGGTGCCTGGAGGAAACACAGGTTCGGCAGGAGCTCGAGACCTCGGCAGGTGTGCTGGGTCCTTCCTCAAGGGTCCGCAGTGACGCCCTCCAAGGAAGGGGAAGGCAGTCCCTGACATGGGCACTACCCACCTGCACTTCGCAGTCAAGCCCCGTCCTGGGCGTCAGATCTCTGTGCCTCAGTGGCCCGACATGTCCAGTGGGCTATATTTTATAAGCCAGTGAGGCCAGAATGTCGAGTGTTCCCGTCTCAGAAAGTTTCGTGACGGTGTTTTCCGCTGATGCGTTTGCAGGATTGTGGACAGACAAAAAAGAGCTCACATTGGAACAAGCAATCACATCCAAAGCACAATAATACCCCCCCAAAAAAAAAAATTTTAGAAGACATGGGCACGCACCAGCCGGCCCTCGGGACGAGCCCCACAGTATCCCAGGAAGGGTGGGGAAATTTAGCAGGAAGACTCGTCGTGAGTAACAGTCAACACTGGGTCCGTGCTCACGCTGCCCACGACTCAGCTGCCTTGGAGTCTGAGAACACACCGGTCAGACGGGTGGGTTCTGTCGCTCAGGGCTCACAGATCAGGAGATTGAGGCTCGGAGAGCAGCCCCTTCCCCTGTGCCCACGTGGCCCTGGACGCAGAGGCAGCAGGGACAGCCCAGCTCCCGGGCTGGGCGAGCCCTCGCCTCCTGGACCCTCAGCTGCCGGAGGGCAGGGCTGAGGCTGAGGCTGAGTTTGACTCAGGGCTGCGCAGGGGCCCTGAGCTCAGCGGTTAGATCACCCCGGGATGGCCCCAGGCACTCTCTCTGCCAAACCACAGGGAGGGAGAGGCCGGCGGGGGGGGGGGGGGGGGGGGGGGGCTGCCAGCTGTTGCTGGTTGCTTTTTCTGAATTAAAGGAAAACACGAGGAAACAGAGCAAGGAGGGGGCAAAGTTCAGGGGAGGAGCTGGCAAGCCACCTCGGGCAGACCCCTGGACCGCCTCCAAACTCTCTCTTGGAAAGGGCGAGGCCAACGAGGGTGCGATGAGAGCTTAGTGAGGATTCATTGCGGATGACGGATGACTGGCCTGGAGCCCTTCCACACCACAAATTTGTTCCTTGTACACCCAAGCGGCTGAGAAGCCAGAAGAGCTGGGGGTTGGGGGACACGCTGCTTTGATGGCAACTTTTCTCTCCGCTGCAGGCATGGGGAGGGCGCGGGGGTAGCTCCCCACGGGCTGGGACTCCGTGTCCTTTCCCACTTGGCCCCAGGGGGTAGGCAGGGCAGGACCCTTATGGCTGGAGCCGGACCAGGAGGGCCTCCCGCCTCCGGCCCTTCCCTCCGCGGCTGCACAGCCCCCGCCCCCGCCCCCACCCTCCTGCGCAGCTGCCAGCATCGTGTTTCGCTCCCTGGTTTTAATCATGTAACATCCCCACTTGGAAGACCCGACGCGGTCCCAGTGGCCTTATATGTCAAATCTCAATTTCTAACCCTGCGCGGTAAGATCCTCTCCCCCGGCCCCCCATTACGCCTGCTCCCCAAACTCTCCCTGCAGAGCTGCTCAGGTTAGGCACACACACAGAAACAAACCCTCAAGAGCCCCGCCCTCCCTTCCCCCACCCCTTGGTCACCTGGCAACTGTGTGCTGAGCATCCATCGCTTGCCAGGGCCCTGAACTATGATGGGCTGCCAACATAATGAAAGGACCGGGAGGGTGGGGGGGTGGGGGTGGGGGGTGAACACCTCAGCCCTCACAGACCCTACGGTTCAGGGATGGAGACCGTTCAACAAGGAATGACGTTCTCTTGCTCCCAACCACCACAGCAACCACTGCGCCCACATTGAAACCCCGAACGCAAGGATGTGAAATAACCCAAAAAAACAGACCGTGGTGCGGGGTGGGGGGGGAAGACAAAAGGAAGCAAGCCAGAAGGGAGGTCCCTGGACACCTGAGTGTGGAGATTAGAATAACAATTTCCTTCCTCTTATCGTTAGGTAGTCTCCAAAGTTTCAAGACCGATCAGGTGTTCGTTTTATAATACAAAGCAAAGTGTTTCCTGACGTGTCTTCCCTTTTTCTGGCAGGAGGAAAAAAAAAGAAGAAGAAGAAGAAAAGAAAAGAAAAAGCCATATCGTTTCTTTTAAGGGAAATTTTGAAACTGCACCAAGCATAAAAGAGAAAGTTAGAATCCCCCACAATTCCAGTAAGAACCCATAAGGAATATCAACATGTGATTGGATGAACACCTACCTACTGTTGTGTTGTGTTGTGTTTTGTTTTTCTCATCAGATTAGGCTCACATTGTACACAATAGTTCATTCCCTAAACAACGACATGTTATCAAGTGGTTTCCCACGCACGGCCCTGGAGCGTTCTACAATCTCATTTTCTGTGTCTTTCTAATAGACGGCCTACAAACCATATAATTGGTTTCATCAATTCTTAAACATTCATCATTGTCTTTGTCTCTAAAGAGGGAGGGAATTGTGTAGGTGGAAAATGGGGTTTTTTGACCCACTCGGACGTGGATTCGAACCCTAGCTTCCCCCACTGGCTTGCTCAAACTTGACGCACGCGTCTTAAATTTTGCTGGGTCTCCTCTTCCTCATACCCAGCACGGCGACAATGCTATCTTCCGCCCAGATGTTCCATTATGGTGAGAGCAAAGTCAAATAATGTACTGAAGTCATTTGGGCCATGCCTGGCACCCGGAGCTCCACTAATGGCCCTTGTTTGCCCCGGAGCCTTTGCTTAGAATACGGTCCTAAAAGGAAATCTTTGGGTAAAAGAGTTTGACCATATTAAAGGGTTTTGGGGGTTTTTTTGTTTTTTTGTTTTTTTTTTGAGGCATACTGCCAAGTTTCACTATTAAAAAAAAGAAGAAGAAGAAATAAAAATGTATGAGTTTCATTTAAAAGAAGAAGGAGGTGGGGAAACACTGAAAAAGCAAACTTGCATTGAGCCCTGTGTGCCCGATACTAGAATGAGCTCATTGAGGAACACAGATGTGGGCGACACCCTCCCAGCCCTCCTGATACTATGATCAATCAGCCTTCTTTCCACCAGCATCGTCCCTCCGTCCCGGTCCTAGGAGTCCCCTCCCACGTGGAGTATTCCAGACCTGCCTCTGCGGCTTACGCAGAGGGCCCTCGCCTTAAGACCCTTCTCCGCGCAACTCCTTAGTTGTTTCTTTGCTCTGTGCTGCTCGAGACTTTGCCGTCTCTGCCACAGGTCTCCCACTGTCCCCTCCATCAGACCGTCAACTTTGGGAGGTCCAGGCCCAAGGCCAAGCAATGACCATAATAAAACTGGTTGTTTTCATTCCTTCATGAGCTACTTGCTTTCTTTGGAAGTGGAGTGAATTGTCCCCAGGTCAGAAGTACGCAGGAAGATGTCAGGAGGGAACGCCCTCGGTAAGGATGCTCTCTGCGGGTGAGAGACCTGGGCCGCGGGCAGGGGGCTTGTGCCCCGGCAGAGGTCACACGTGAGCCGAGGAGCCCCGCCCGCTGCCCTGACACTCCTGGTGACCGCACGTTCCTGCTGTCATCCGGCTGCCTCCCATGCACCAGCGTGTTTTATGGCTCCGGAGAAGCCCTCTGTTATCCACCACGCCATCTCAACTTGAAAAATCTTGCCCTTGACTCCTGCTTTCATGCGCCCCTGCCCTGCTATTGGCCCAGATCACGTCTGTGTCGGGAAAGCGCACTCCCACCCACCGCCCTTCCTCTGTGCACGGGGGCAGGGGACGGCCCGTGCCTACCCCGGCATTCCTCACACCCCAGACATGAAAGCGTTGGGGAGACACGCTGCATCCTCCCGGATTTATCTCTCTGTGCCTTCCATCCCCTTCCGCTTTGATGTCAGGAGAATAGTGGAAGGGAAAGCATCTAACGTGACCTCCTACCCTGGAACGCCGAGAGAGAAAGCGGTCACGGGAGGTGGGGCGCAGGGAGCAGATGGCAGAGGCGAAGGTGGAAGAGCGAGAAGGCTCTGCTTCCCCAACTCCTGCAACACCTCAGGGCTGCCCAGCAGGGACCTTCTGCAGGAGATCGCAGTGTGCCCCATTCACCCGGGTGCCGGGGCCCCCACAACCCACTCCAAGGGGATACGGGACCCTGTGTTCATCTCGGATCCCTCAGGCAGGGCTCAGTGAGAGCCCTGGGGACTTCCCAGAAGTCAAGTACATTCAAAAACACTGGGAATGGTAAGGGTGGGGGTGAGTAGGGTGGGGAGTAGGACCACTCTCTTCCCAGGCCAGCTACTAGGGATATTAAACTGCCTCAGGTTGATTCAGAGGTCCTCATGGCACTGGGTTCTCTCCTGCCCAAACCCCTGGAACTTGTGAGGACCAGCATCTCCCCAGTTATCATGAGTATAGTAACCGTACCCCTTCGCACAGAGGCGTGGGGTGGTGGGTGGTGGAGGGCAGTGTGGCCTTGGAAAAGGTGCTTTCTGAGTGCATTAGAATTTGACCCTTACCCTGGATAACAAAGCCCACTTTGTTGTGGCCTTTCATCCGCTAACTTGTTCACCAGGATACCAGCTCACTGTTACCTTCTTGCTGCTCCTCAAACAAGCCAGGATACTTCCTGCCACAGGACCTTTACAAGTGCTGTTACCCCATGTACTGTATGGCAAGGTGAACTCAGTACCCCAAGTATGCACCAACTTGCACTAAACATGGTGGCTATAACCAGCCATGGCTGTGAACACTGCTACTTAGAAATACATACATGCACGCACATGCACACATATACACATACACATGTGTGCACACACATGCACACATGTGCACAGGTACACACATGCACACACTCTTTTAGATAAACACACACACACACACAGAGAAGGAAATACTGGGCCATATCTGAGCACGACCAGCCCCATCTCTTCATTCACATCTCTGACCAGGCATGTCTTCCCCGGAAGGTCTTTCCTAAGCCCCTCTGTCCCTGACACAGGGCGTCCTCTCTTCCCTCCCATTGCATGATTGTCTTCATCACACCCTCTACCTGAGACAGGACCCTTTACCCACGGGTTCCCTTGGCTATTTTTCTATTGCCCAGAACGTGAACCCCACGAGAGCAGACAACCACTGACTCCCGAGATCATGAGTGAATGCTGACTCCCGGCAAAGCTGATGTGAAACACGCACATGCAGCCCAGCTGGTCCCCAGAAACGCTTCAAGCGCCTCTGATTGCTCGGGAAGGTTCTGTGTCGGCTGAGAGAGGCTCAGGGGCGGAAGCTCCGATCGCATTTGGATGCACCCGCGGTTCCAGTGGGCCGCCGCGGGAACCTCATCTACAAAGTGGGAACACTCCCAAACCCCCCAGCGAGAAGGCAAAGATTCTTCTGGAAGTGGTTGGCTGGAAAAAGGAGGCACATGACGTCCACGCATAGCCCGGGTCAAAGGCGCATCGTCTGCGGGTCATACCTGGAATTCCACTGTGTCCAAAGGAAGTGCTGTTGTCGACAAGCGTAAGCCGGTTAGATATACGGCAGGCGGCGTGAACCCTGATGTCGGGAACCATCTGGAGTGGAAGGCTCAATGTGGAATTTCAGTCTTTTGGCTCATTATTATAACTGGTCAGAATCGTTTCTTTTCGGCGTTTTGACCGGCGGGGAAATGAGTTCACACAGCAGGAAATGGAGCACAGACAGCTGCCCCAGCCAGTGAGATGCTCAAGCCTGGTCTCCCGGTCTTGCGTCCTAAGTGGTTGGGTGTCACCTTGGCCACCTGGCCCGTCACACCCATCCTCACACACAGCGGTAGACGTGACAAGCACTCTCCAAAGTCTCAGACCTGCCCCCCCTCCTGAGCACCCATCCCTCAAAGGTAGAGGTGCTCTTGCGCCTTGCTTTCGGCACAATGACATATGGAAGGGGCCACACGCACGTTACGTCTCGGAGAGAATGTGCCGGAGCCTGCCAGAGTCTCCCTGTGTTCCTCCCAGCCGCTGTGACCCCAAAGTCTGGTATCAAGGTGGAAGTGGAGACGGTGTCAGCATGGGCCCTGGGGGTGTCTGCCATCAACAGTCCCACCTTCACCATCGCCCCTGGAGCAGGAAGTGTGGGGAGAAATGAAGCCATGTTTTATGCTCTGAGGTGTGGACTTTGGTGACAGCAGCAAGTGAATTCTATCCTGGCCAATCCACACCAACAAATCAGATGTTTCCACCCGCGTTTGCTCGTGGGACCGCACCATCACCGTGCGAGCCTCATTCGTCCTCCACGAGGCCAGGAGTCAAAGCTCAGATTCAAAACTGGTTTCTAAGGCGGATCCCCTCTGGGCTGCGGGGTCTCCACTCTGGATGAGGTGCAGCCTTCATGCATCTCCAGACCCTGAGGGACCCGCAGCCGTTGTCCTGGGGCCACAGCTCAGATTTGGATTTGTTGTGGCCTGCGGCCTCCCAACTGAGAGAATCAGAGAGGCAAGTCAACCTTCTCCCACCCCTGGCAAAAAAAAAAAAAAAAAAAAAAAAGGGTTCAGAGCAGGCACACATGGCCCGGGGCGTGGGGCAGCTGAATGAGGCCAGGAGGGTCCTGAGGGCATCAGGCAGGGGGTGGGGGCGTGCAGACCTCGCCAGGGGACACAGACATGGGGGACGTGAGATGGGACGGGTCGCTGGAAGACTTGGGTGGTGAGTCACCCACTGGGCCCGCCGCCCAGATGTGGAAGGAGCACCGTGGGTTCCAACGCTGCCCGCATTCCATGTCACCTGGGGAGCTTTAAAGAGACAAACACACAGCCACCGCCCAAGACTGACTCAGAGGCCAGGGCTGCACAGGGGCCTCCCGAGCTCACAGAGGCTTTTATTGTAGAAGGGCTCGAGGCACAAGCCGATTTCGGTGTCGCGGGACTAGGTTGTTTTCAGAATGTCCCTCTGGCAGCTGGACTCCATGGCAGAGGGCAAGGCCGGTGTGGCTTCGGTGGGTGACCATATCCCGGTGCCTCGGAGTCCCAGGACCATGCTGCAAATTAGCCACCAAACGCCACCAAAGGCCAACGCCAACATCGTCACTGACAAGGGCAGGCTGCTGCATAGAATGGAGGAAGAGCCTCACCTGCCTTCCACGCACCTGTCTGTGGATCCTGAGACGCACAAGGGTTGCCCTGGGCCCATGCAGCAGCGTGGTCTCCCGCAAGCCCAGTCTCTCCGGCCTGCAGGCATGCAAGGGACCCTTGCTCCCTCTGCCGGCGCTGTAGACACAGCAGCCGTGTGTGACCCCCCCCCAGGCCTGGGGGGGTTCAGGTTTTGCTCAGTCCTGGTGCCACAAGCCCCATCTGTTTGGGCACTGCCCCTGTGCGGGAATCTGAGAAGCACTGAAGTTGCTCTTGGCCACAAAAACTCAATCATCTGCTCACCGTGGTACAAAGCCTGCCCTCATCACCCACGGACTAAGTCCCCACGTCTTGCCAACGTCCAAAAAGGGTTTGAAAAGGCACAGTGCATGGCCCCGCTACCCCTCGGACTGGTAAGAGAAAAGAAGGGGGCCGAGGGCAGGGATTGTACGGAAGAAGCAAGGCCGTGTCCCTGCCACCCAGTGCGCCCATCAGCCCTGAGCTCCCCATGACCAGTCAGGCTGTGACAGTGCCCCTCACAGTCTGGAAGAGAAACCATACCGGGTGGGTGGAGAGGCCACCGCTTCCCAGCTCTGAAAGGAGAGGGACATTTACTTTAGAGATCTTTCTGTAAATATCACTGAACGATAAAATAGACAGTTATCTCCAAAAGTCTGTGTCCCCAAAATGGCCCTGCTGAGGAAGAAAATTGTCATCTGGTAGGATATGTCCCAGGGAAGCTGGAATCATATAATTTCAGGTTCTAGGCCGTGGTGATTGAGCTATTTATTAGGATGCAGGTACATTCATTGCTTCGCTGGGCTTCAATTGCATAGACCTTTCAGCAGCTGGGGTGTGGGTGTTAGAGTCGAGGACAGTGTGAGGGTTAGAGGTCAGGGACCAGGTACCATGCCACCCTTATCCTACTTGGGAAAGTACCAGCACGCCTGGAAGCATGCCCCTGGCTCTTCCTGCAGCATCCCACACTCGTTCAGCAGCTCAACATTTTCTTATAGCTGCCCACCTGATTACTGTGTGTGTGTGTGTGTGTGTGTGTGTGTGTGTGTGTGTGTGTGTCCCACTGTACTCGTGGTAACATGCAAGGACCCTGAGAGATAACTAGTTTGGAATGGAATGCTCCAAAGAGCCCGTATCTGCCTCCAGGAAGCTGTGTCTGCGTCGTGAACAACAGCTGCGTGTGCCCCAGCTTTTAAAGATCTTCGGAGGAAACTGCAACAAGTCAGCACCCATCCTGGACCAGCCTTCCAAAGGGCATTTCTGCAGACACAGTAGCTTCCTACCCTGTCACCTGGCTTACCCCCATGAGAGAGACTCTGCCTTCTTGTCATTCCTGAAAATTTTCCAGCTTTGCCTCCAGTTCAGTCCTCCTGCTGGACTTAGTTGTATTAGGCATGTGACACTGTACCTTTGGAAGGAAGGTTATAAGTCACTTTTGAAATGCATGTGAAAAGTTCACTTTTCCCCCCATGTTTATCTTTATACATTTGCAACATTTTTTCCTCTTTTTTTCAATGTGCACTGGTGCTCTGCAGCCCTATTGGTGGGGTCCCCAGTCGGTGCCGCTGTTACTAATTACGGGACATCTAGATGAGGGTCCTGACACCTGCTCAGTGTCACGAGCAGCCACCGCCCCCACCCGAGAGAGAGAGAGAGAGAGAGAGAGAGAGAGAGAGAGAGAGAGAGCGCCCTGGGTTCCCTAATGCTGGACATCAGGGTTGAGAGACAATGTCCATGAAAACCTCCTATTTTCACTCCCTTGTAATCATCCTGAAATGGTTCTGTTGCCCCGAATCACTCCGCACGCTCGCCCCACCCCAGGGATGAAACTGGCTGGAAAATTCAAACCAAAGTGGTTCCGCCAGTTTGGAATCAGGCAACTTGTGGGGGGAGCGGGGCAGGGAAATATCCTTCTTCAGCAGAAAAACAAAGTGTGTCCCTGGCTGTGGATGACTCCAAACAGCTGTCCCCTCACAACTCAGCTTCCCCCTCCCCCGGGGAGGAAGTGTCCAAATGAACTAGCCATCTTTCTGCATGGGGGGGGGGGGGGATGGGAACAGTGCGTGATGTACGTGAGTTCCTGAGCTTGAGTCTGGGCTCTGTCTCTTGCGAGCCATGCAAGCTTGAATTAGCTCTAGAGCTAAGAGCGTGTTGTGACTTTAGCTCACTCAGAGTGCCTGCACCACCAGGCTCTGCAGACTTGGGAAGGGTTGAGCAAGAACATTTATACACTGCATTACAGCAGGCTTGTGGTCTTCCCGGGGAAACAATAGCAGTACTTGTCCCTAAACCGGGGTTCCCCTGAGAAGTCACACTCAGCCATTCTCAAAATCTTCAGTTCTACCACTGAGAAAGGAGTCTAATTGTCAGTCAGTGTTGCCGCAGGAATGTCTGCTGCTGCACTGGTGTGTCACCCACCCCACGGTAGTACTGTCCTTCCTACGTTGTCGTATATAACAAGGTGACTCAATGGTTGCAGGCCTGTGTCCCCTCTAGCTAGAGAGGGGCTGGCTGATGAGAAGAAACTGGTTCCTTCCTAGGAACCCCTGTTGTAGACTAACCCCTGTTGGAAGCCTTCTCTACCAGACTCCCATCCTTCCCACCAGGCCCCCTACCCTTACCCACAGGACCCCCCATCCTTACCCACAGGACCCCCCCCCATCCTTTCCCTTTGACATTCCTCTTCTGAGCCCACCTCCCCAGGAGCTAAGCCTCCACTGTGCAAGCATCCGACCAGGGCCCTATCTGACTTTCTGTGTCCATGCGAGCCTCATTTTCCAAACCACGGCTTCCCCCCACTCTCCAAAGGTAGAGGTTCCTCTAAAACCTTCCAGAAATGGGGAATGGTGCAAAGTGAAGATGCAGGTACAATCGATTTTACAGGGAAACGTTTCTGAGCGTTCCCAGACCCCGAAAAGAGAACCGAAGAAATTAGACCACATAACAACGAATCGCACCCTACCCAGGCAAAGCAGGAATGACTGGCCAGTGCTCAGCCCGCAGAGATGAGAAATAATAAATGCACCTGTGGCTCTACTTACCTGCGTGATGCTAAGACAGCTGAACGCTTTTTGTTTATTTAATTATTTTCCGTTCATGTGAAAAATCCCTGGATTTCTTTTTGGTGAGCGGAAGCAGGTTCTTTCCTAAAAAGCGAAGCAGCGTAATGATGCGAACTTTCGGAAAGCAGGGAGACGCGCATCCCTGGTGGTTCCCATAGTAACAGAGAGGGACCACTCTCCGGGGAAGATGCCTGCCTGTGATGCCCCAGGCCGGCGGCAGAGGGCGCGCGCGCCCAGCGATCTTGGCACCGAGTGTCCCCCTCCTCCGCCCCCAGGGACTGGGCGAGTCACACTCACCCTGCAGCTGCACGGACAGAGGAGCCACCCGCGGGGACCTGGCTGCACGCCCATGCGTTGTGGGTGTGGCCCGAGCTGACCGCGTGTGCGCCAGCGCTGTCACGGAAGAGGCTGCCGTGGGCGTCCAAGGCTCTTCCCTGGCTGGGGCAGGCTTCCCTGGCTGGGGCAGGCTTCCCTGGCTGGGGCAGGCTTTGGGGTGTCCCCTTCTCCTCCCCTTCACAGGCTGCAGAGACTCCTCCTCTCTGTGACCTCCTGCGGGGAGGAGGAGGAGGAGGGAGCACACACATGCGGAGGATGTCCCATTTGTCCCAGGTGTTCCAAACAGAGGCAGGTAGGGAACAGGGTGGATAACCGTGCCAGGTGGGCACCAGACTTCGCCAGGAATCACTCGGCAGGCGCATACACGCCTAATCACGACGTTGTGCACCTGAAGTGAATATAAGATCAGATATCCGTTGTCATTGAAAAATACTGTTTTTTGTTTGTTTGTTTGTTTAATGGAGGCACAAAATAATGATAAAATGACCCAGAGGGGGAGACCAGGAAAAGCTCCAGAGGTGTGACCTTGAGCTGGACTTGGAGACCAGCAGCCCGGTGGGAATCCATCGGCGCAGAGGAGAGACCCCCCCCACCCCACCCCACACACACCCCAGGAAAGACTTAGGCCTCTGGTGGGCGGAGAAGGGGCTGACCCGGCAGGAGGTGGGCATGCTCTGGGGTGTGTGAGGAGGAGGAGGAAGGGATGAGTGGGGAGGGGGGGCAGCAGCCTCGGAGAGCCTTGTTGTCCTGTGAAAAAGCCCGGGCTTATCTCCGAGGAGAAGCGAAGTCAACGCAGCTGACATGGAGGCTTGGAAGGCTTCACCCCCGGAGCTGGGGACTGGGGGTGGTTGTGGGGGGGGGAAGCCTTGGAGGTTGAGGGACTGCTTGGTGCCCCAGGAAGGCCAAATCAAGGGGGCGCGAGACTGAGACTAGTCCACGGGACACAGACAGGAAAAGGTCCCCCTTTCTTCCAGCCTCAGCCTCCCAACCTGCCCTGTGGTATGTCCACTCCTGTCCTGTGATAGGACCTCAGGCAAAGCTCAGAACATCCCAAAGAGTCTAGTTGAATCCAACTTTCCATCTCACATCGACTTCAACCAGGCCTGCCCCCTGAAACTTGGGCAATTTTTTCTTATTCCTCCTCCCCTTCCTCCTCCTCCTCCCCCTCCTCACCCTCCCCTCCTCTTCCTCCTCCCCTCCTTGTCTTCCTCCTCCTCCTCCTCCCCTCCCCCTTCCCCTCTTCCTCCTCCTCCTCCTCCCCCTCCCCTCCCCTTTCCCCTCCTCCTCCTCCTCTCCCTCCTCCCTTCCTCCTTCTGCTCCCTTCCCTCTGCTCCTAATTCTTTGGGTCTAATGTCCCTCCCACCAGCAGAGACTTGGAGGAGAAGAAAAGCGATGCCTGTCACCTGGCAAGTCCCCAGCAGATGGCTCTCGTGGGGCACAGGTGAGCTAGCTCTCTGGGAGGCCCACGGGGAACATCACACTACACAAGGACCAGGTGTGGGCATCGCATGCTCTCCTGGACCTCACGTTTGATATGACAGCAACTCCTGTTTGACCCCTTAGTCACTGCCCACAATAGTTCAACCCACAACACAGCCTCTTCCTGCTGGGTGCCCAGGCCTGGGCAAGACGTCCCCCAGGCTTGGTACCTTCAGGCACCCTAAGCACGACTTCCTTCTGCGGTGTTCCCTTGACCCACTGGAAATGCCACATTCTGGCCAGACTGAGTTGGGGGATGGGGACAGTCACTGCTGTCCTCTTTCCCTGCCCCCACTATCACCCCAAGATTGACCCAGTCTTCAGAGAGCCCCGGTCAGGAGGAAGGCGTCGGTCTGTATGTCCACGGGCACCCTGTCAGGGTGGCTCTGCGTTTCTGCCACTGAAAAGCCTTGGGCCAGGAGCGAGATGCCAGCCTTCCTTCCTGTAGGAACCCACGTCCAGTCCTGCGAGGGTGCTGTTGTGGCCCCTCGTTTAGCTTGAGGGTGGGGCTCTGTCCCTCCTCCTAGGTCTCCTGGAGGGGTGGGGTAAAGCCACGGCCCTGCCCCCTAGGTTTCTCTCAGTCTCAGTAACTCTCTCCTTATCTCTCAACCTTCTGGGAATAGAGGCTCAAGAAGAATGTAAGGTAAGAACTACCAAATCAGTTCATGATGTCAATAAGTCCTGTGTGGACGCCTCTGGGTAGCTCCGGTCGAGAATATGAGGGGTCCTCCCAGTCTCACCTCGGGGCTTTCGCCAGAATTCCCAAACAAGAGGACACCCCACTTCCTTTCCTGTCCACTAGTGAGGCGCTGTAGTCTCTCTGTCTCGGCACCACGGACCTGTGGTCACGGGATGGCCCCACAGCCTGTAGACATTGGGCAGCACCCGTGATTTCTACCCCCTGTGTCTTCCCCAGCTGTGACATCTTCAGACATGGCTATACTTCCAAGGGGTGGGAGGTGGGGACAGAGCAGAATCCCCCTCCCTCACCCCATGAGAATCACTGCTTCATAGACAAAAGGAAGTCATTGAACGTTTTTGGTTTTCTCTTTGTATTTTTCTGAAGTTGGAAACCGGGAGGCAGTCAGACAGACTCCCGCATGCGCCCTACCAGGATCCACCTGGCATGCCCATCAGGGGGCGATGCTCTGCCTATCTGGGGTGTTGCTCTGTTGCAACCGGAGCCATTCTAGCGCCTGAGGCAGAGGCCATAGAGCCATCCTCAGTGCCCGAGGCCAACTTTGCTCCAATGGAGCCTTGGCTGCGGGAGGGGAAGAGAGAGACAGAGAGGAAGGAGAGGGGGAGGGCTGGAGAAGCAGATGGGCGCTTCTCCTGTGTGCCCTGGCCGGGAATCGAACCCGGGACTCCTGCTCACCAGGCCGACGCTCTACCACTGAGCCAACTGGCCAGGGTCATTGAATGTTTTTGAGCAAGGAAATAAAATCATAACCCAATATGGTTTGGTTGACCTTGCTGAAAGGCAGGAACGGGAGCGGTCAAGTCCAGGCTCAGGGTGCTCAGTCTACAGAGGACATCTTCTAAATGATCATCTCTCCTCATGTACAAAGTAGTATCAGAATGTCACCTCAATTTCCACATGAACTACCCTGAAGAAGGCAGGGACCATATGTCACTGATGCGTTGTGAACATGGAGCTCAGGCGTGTGTCCCTGCTGAGCCCTGTCCCTGCGAACGAATGTCGGAGGGATGCCTTGGAGGAGAGGGGTTGAATAGGCTAACTGTGACATTGGTAAGACACCGTCCCTGCCCCCCGGGGCTCCTGTCCGCAAGCAGGAGGGCTCCCGGGGCTAGAAGCTGGGGACGTTTCCTCTGGTCCCCTTTGAAGAGCAGGTGACGTAGGTTAGAGAATAATGGGGACACAGCTGGTGGGCTCTGGTCATTTGCTCTTGGCTGTTGGGCGATGACAGGAACGCCACCCTAATCACTACATCTCATCAAGGCCCGGGACCCAAGACTCTTCCCCATCAAGAGACCATCTTTCCTTGCCTTATACTCAATGCCCCCCCACCCCTGGGACCAATCAGGGCGAGGTTCTTTCTGCTTATTGATCGTAGGAGGAAAATAACAAACCAACAAACAAAAAAAGGAGCCGTCGCTGAGCAGGCACCCTCCCCCCGTTTCGCCTCCCTCCCCCACGACATGACTCTGCCACCCCACCCCCGCCCCAGACCCCTCACTCCCAAACTGCTGAGACCAGATTATTATTTTATCAGCCACTCCTTTGATTTCCGTGGCAAATGAGAAAATAGTAATAATAATTCAAACCCGTGATAGGTACGGAGGCTGAGTTAGCTTCCCCCCAAAACTTCCAGAAAACCCCCCGGCCCCTCCGAGAGTGACGAAGGGTGGCCCCTGACCTCCCGACAACACCGCGCCCAGAGAAATCTCGAGTGTGTAGAAAGATTTATTAGAAGCATCACATTCTGGGAACGGGGGGAGGGGGCGGGGGGACAGGGGGAACGTGGGTGGGGCAGGGGTCCACGCACACCTGCCCAGGTGCTCCTCCTGGCGGGAGGCCGTGGCTGCTGAGGCTCAGGTGCCCTGCAGTGGGGCTTCCAGCATCTCCATCAGGAAGGTGTCGATGGGCGTGTCCCCGATCAGCTTGAAGAAGAACAGGTGTTCCAGGCACTTCAAGCCGATGGAGCGCAGGGCTGGCAGACGCAGCAGCAGCTTGGCGAACCTGCCGGGATGCCCGGGAGGGATCAGGACCTTGGTGGGCACACACACGGCCGCCCCACCCAGGCCGGAGGCAGTGCGGGGGTCGGGGGGGGGGTCTGTCCTCTGGACCATCTCTGAGGCAGGAGGGAGTCAGAGAATCCAACCCTGGGGAGTGTCAGAAATGGGCTGGAGGGGCTGGCTATCTTCTAACAGGCAGCAGGCGGACCCTGCGACCTCTCTGGAGTCTTTTGGGAAGGGATCATATGGGGATTTTAATGCTGCTCCTTGCAAACACGTCAGCTTCTGCACTCATGCCGCAAAGGAACGCAGCAACACAAGCATCACAGAGCAGCACCAGCTAAAAGGGTAGGGTTGGCTACTCTGCTGGGGTGGGGGGTACTGAGAGTCTATACCAAGGCCAACACAAACCTCCCAAACTTTGGTCCCAAAGCCTCTGCGTGCATCTGAATGGTCCCAGCATGCAGCGAAGGGGCAGTTAGATGAAGGGAAGGGACACTGGGACCCAGGCATGGCCCCACCCCAAGAGGGTTTGATGGAATTTGGCAAAGGAAGCAAGCGACTTCTCTATAAAGTACAAAGTTAGGCTAACTCTGAAACTATTTTTTTCTCTAGGCATGCCAGGTTTGCAATTTGTAGAATGCCAAGTGGACGGCACTGCAGCTCTCTGAGCTGTCTGTGCGGGATTGAAAAGCTGAGAGACCAGGTCTATAAAAACTAGAAGGCAGCCTGACCAGGCGGTGGCACAGGGGATAGAGCATCAGACTGGAATGCAGAGGACCCAGGTTCAAGACCCGGAGGTCGCCAGCTTCAGTGCGGGCTCATCTGATTTGAGGAAAAGCCCACAAGCCTGAACCCAAGGTCGCTGGCTCCAGCAAGGGGTTACTCGGTCTGCTGAAGGCCCGCGGTCAAGGCACATATGAGAAAGCAATCAATGAACAACTAAGGTGTTGCAACATGCAATGAAGAACTAATGATTGATGCTTCTCATCTCTTTCCGTTCCTGTCTGTCTGTCCCTGTCTATCCCTCTCTCTGACTCACTCTCCATCTCTGTAAAAAATTAAAAAAAAATTAAAAACTAGAAGGCAGCTGCTGTCCTCACACCCGTGCTGGGAGCAGAGTTTGAGGGTGCCTGCTGTGGGCAAGGGGAACGTCCAGAGCCTGGCCAGGACATGTATTCTGTACAGTGTCCACAGGGTGGCAGCACTCCACCACTGAGAAACCAGCCTCCCCCTCCCCCACGGACCAGGGACCCCTTCCACCAGGTGTCTGTCTGCAAACCAGATATGGCTACAGAGCACTTACCTACCTGAACATCCGAGCCCAGGAACATCCCTGATGTAGCTGCTCGGACTCAGGGTGGTCACCTTGTGTCCACAAACAAGGGACATGCGAGGGACCCCAACTCTGCACCCCCTCCCTGAACGCCCAGGCTCTGCCCCGGTCCAGGATGCCGGTGTGGCCCCTGACCCCAGTGCCCGGAGGCGGCCCAGGCCCCTGGCAGCCCCTTGGAGGGAAAACAGGTACCATATTTTTCACTCCATAAGTTGCAGCTGACCATAAGACACACCTAAGGTTTTAAGGAGGAAAATAAGAAAAAAAATTCTGAACCAAACGGTGTGTTAAAATATTTAATAAAATACCGTATTTTTCACTCCATATGACACACGGGCATTTTCCCTCCACTTTTTTTGGGGGGGAGTGTGTCTTATGGAGCAAAATATACGATAAGTTCCAAAGTTTTTAAACTGACACTCACTAGAAACAGCCTAAATGCCAATAGCTAAAAAAAGAAAAAATACATGAGGACACATCCTCCCTGTGAAATACTACAAAGCCATGCAAAAGGACAATTTTGTACTTTTCAATACCGGATAAGATGCCTGAACCGGCTGTGGGAGGAAGAGGAGTGCCCACGCTGCCTGATCTCGTAGCCATCGGCACTTGTTCCTGGGTGTACACATGGGGGCTGGGGAGACATCTACTCCCCCCAAAAATGTACAATCGGTTTTCACTACCTGCTTTATGTTCTGCAAATGCGTTCCTTGTTTCCTACCGGGGCGCACGCTGTGCTTTTACAATAAGGAAGAAGAGAGGGGCTTTGTTTTTGTCTGTTTGCTCTGGCTTTGCTCTTCTGTTTCCTGTGCTGAAGATAAAGAGCACCGCCCAGAGCCAACCCCCGAAAAAGGCTGAGCATCTGAGCTTTCTTGTTCCTAACACCCCACATACAACACAGGCTCAGAACAGCACGCTCCGGGGCTGCCCCAGAGCTGGGAGATTCGGCACAAGTCAGCCGACGTGGGGCTTCAGATTCGGCACAAGTCAGCCGATGCGGGGCTTCGGAGAGCTCTCGTCAGTGGGCTCTCCCATCTCACCCGCTGCAGGTGCAGGTGGAGAAGAGATGGCCAGGTGTCTACCGAAACCCTTCTCCCCGTCCTGTGGCACACAGCTGGTATGTGCTTCAGCCTCCTGTGTGGCCGAGTGACCAAGTTTTAGCCAATGGAAGTGAGTGAAGGAGCTGGGGGGGGGCTCTCTCCAGGGGGCGGTCTTGCCCCCACAGCCTTACCTGTGTCCCCTCCATCAACTTGATGGACAACACAATGTGGCTCTGGGACGTGAGAGAGCACACGGAGCAGGAGGCCGGGGCCCCTGAGTGACACGTGGCAGAGTCACCTCCCTGACTCACTGCCCACCAGGACCGCGTTGTGAGCAGGAAACCGACTGCTGTTGGGCTCTTTGCTGACGCGGGATGTGGTGCGTGGTCCCTGCTCATTCTCTCTCTAACACCCGCGCGCAGGGTACCAACGGGCCGGGCCTGCACACTCAGGTGCGTCCACAGCCTCCGACGATGGAAAACAGTTCAGCCTCTTCTGGATGAGGAGTCAGTGCTGGGTCATGACCCAGGGAAAACGGCTGAGTGGACTCAGCCTTCGCGGAGGAGTGAGTCGTTAGCGAGATCTGGGAGCCCACCAAGTTAACGCTACAGACAAATCTAATGTCTTCAAGTTTTGTTTTCCATTTTCTATGAGATTTGAGGGCCACATTCTCTCTTTTTAACTGAGTTAGCAGAGGAGAGAGACTTGTTATCTAGCTGTGCTTTGGAGGAACTATTGGAGAAAAGGATTCTTTTAATGACCTGGGAACAGACCGGCCTGAGAGCTACTGACCAGTATCTTCCTTCCCAGATGAGGAGCCCAGACCCAGGCCCTACCACCTTGCTGGAGGCCACACAGGCGGTGGTCACCTGTCCTGGCTTACCAACGCCTTCCCCTCACTGCCAGGGGCTTCCAGTGGCGGGGCGGGAAGCAACCATGTCACTCTGGAAATCCCAGCTCTTTGAAATCAGAGAGACCTGGGTTCCTAGCCAGGCCCTTGGACAAGTTCCTGACCTTTGCTGACCTCCATGCCTCCATCAGAAGCTGGAGACAATGGGACCCACACTCATTCACTCGGTGCCTTGTTTGTCCGAGTTTGTCCGGCACGGTGTCAGGCTCTGGTGCCGCCATGGTGACCGGCGGGCCAGAGAGGCAAGACCTCTGCTTCCACGGAGACAGGTTTCCAGTGGCCTTCAGCTCATCCCGGAGCCCAAGTCCCATCGGAAAGCCACCTCAACAGCGCCTGCCGCCTGCCGCCACCCACTGACGAGTGGTGAGGACAGTTGTGGCCCTGACAGGCACACCACCAGCCTCCTCACCTGCCTGGCTGATCCGGGTACTTCTGCTTGGTGTAGGCCTCGAGGGTGGCGTAAACCTTCTCCCGGAGGGTCTCGACCTCAGAAGGGTTGGACAGACCCTTGGCATCTGGAAAAGATGGCTGATTTCACCCCCGGTGTCACCTTCCACAGAAGTGGTTCCCACCTGCGCTGGCCACTGCCCTTAAGAGTGACCAGACACACAGTGGGTGGGGAACAACAGCTGATCCTTTGTGCCCAAGCAACCCCAAAACTCCTGGGGCAAAGGTACCGCCACTGGCTCCCTGAAGGAGTTTCATCTTGTCTGGGCCATTCCAGAAAGAGTCCCTCACGCATGTGCCTACTAGGTGCTAGGCGCCCGGTGACGGTGAGTGACGACCAGGGCACCGAGCCAGGCCGACCGAGCCAGGCCGACCGAGCCCTGTGTCAGTGCATGGAGCGACCTGTTCAGGTGAAGCAGGAGCATCAGTTCCTGCGTGATTCCCGAGGCTCTCCTCTGACGGCAGGTAGCGCATTGGGGGAAGCCGCTCGCCCCCTCCCTGACATGTTCATTTTGTCAGCCTGCAGGACAGCTCTTGCTGGCCCCCGCCCCGTCTCCTCCACGGCCCCTCCTAAAGTTTTCTTCCAGTATCTTCCCGCCCCCTCCCCGCCTGCCCCCAAGTGTCAGGCCAACCCCCTGCCCTCTTCCCCACCAACCAACCTTCTTCCCCCACTCCTCAGTGAGCTCAGACCTGGTGCCCAGCCTCCAGGGCAGGTGTCGGCTGCCAGCCAGCCACACACATCCCTGGTCCTGCTCCCCTGACCTCCAGACTCACCGGGAAGCCAGTCCTGGAAGTCTACCCTCCACCTCCAGCTCAGACTGTAACCTCCCAACACAGACTTCCGATTCCTACTCACCCACCCTTCCTTCCGACCCCACCTCCATACGCGCAAAACTCCGTTTTACCAACTGCTCGGGGAAACGCAACAAAAAACCTCGAGAATTATATCAAACGCCTCTCTTCCTTCCACATCGGCAGATCTGTCTCTGATCCATCGGCAAATCCCTAAAGTCCACGCAGAATCAGGCCATTTCTGACCCCATCCCTCACTACTGCCGGAGGCCACTGTCATCCCTTACCTTCCCCACCGGACCCCAAACACCCACACCCCATGCCCGCTCAGGACCCTTCGAGGTGGCGCTGGGAGTGGAGGACAGGAGGGGCCAACCCTCTGCCCTCCCCAAGTTTCCTGGCCCTGCATCCTCTGTTCCCCAGCTGAGCTGGAGGACCGGACTAGAGACTGCCCCCGGTGGGGACAGCCGCCCCTGGGTGGGGGGAGGGGCCAGGGCCGTGCGGTCACCTGGGTTGAACAGCACGATGGCACGCAGGCACCCCAGCTCCGACTTGTCCATCTGCATGTCTTTCATTTTGGACACCAGCTCAGTCAGGACTCTGTTCACAGGAGGCAGAGACGGGCGATGAGGAGACCGGTCGCGCCCACCCAGGACCCACGAAAGGGATGCAACCCATGTTTACTACGCGCGCGTAACCCATGTCCAGTCAATGCACCAGGTGCGAGGGGCACAGGGAGGGGTATGATGCGGCCCCTGGTCTCAGGGCCGTGAGCAAAGTCCAAGGGAACACGGGGCGGGGGGGGGGGGGGGTGGACTCTGAGGGCTGGAGAAGCAGCCTACAGGGTTCAGAAATGAGCAGAAATGCAACAGGCAAAGAACGGCAAGGGCACTGCCCATCCGGGAATGCAGCAGGGCGTGGCATTCAGTGACAGGTAGAGCCCTGCAGGCACCATGAGGAGGGCGGAGCCCACTGAAGACCAGCCTGGTGGGGCCACATGCTGGGAAAGGACACAGGAGTGGAGACGCTGGGCGGGGGGTGTGCACGTGGCCCCAGAAGACCCTCTATGATGGAGGTGGGGCGGCCACGGGGCCCAGGCCTTGGACAGGGAATAGCTTGGACCTTGATCTCCGCCTTCCCGGTTCCCCGTCCTCTCACCCTGAGCCACTCATCTATCTCCACTCATTTCATTCATCTCCTTAAACCACATGGTTTGATTTTCCTTCAGCAACGTTTAGGGTGCAGAATCCCAGACTGAGGCCGTCCCTGCCTGACCAGAGGTCCTGCTGCAGAATCCAGCAAAGCCTCAGCCTGGACTCCTCGGGCCAGACCCTAGTGCCTCCTGCCCCACCCTGCCTCTAGGATGAGCACTCCAACACCCACACCCACCCCACTCCCACACACACAGCTCTAACACAGAAGGTCACGCCAACACTCCAGTTTCTTCTTTGGAAACCCACAGGGATAGCGGGTCCTCCCCTCTGTCCAGCAACGACGCTGGCCTCTAACGGGTTTCACTTCATGGCCTCCGCCTCTCCCTCATCCCCCGCTCTTGCCAGGATTCCCATCACACTGTGCCACGGTCCCTGCTTCTCACCACCAGTGGCCATGGGGTCTGCCCGTCCTGTATCCCGTCTCTACCCACACCACACGCATGCACGCACACCCTGGAGGCAGCAGAGACACCTGTCAAAGATGGAGCCCACGCCAGCACTATGGGCGCTGCTCCGGTGGACGTGCAGACCCGTGGCCAGGAGGATGCCATCCTGCACGGAGACCGAGCGATGGGAGAAGGAGGCGATCAGGAGCTCGTTCCACCCTGCGGGGATGAGAGGGGGCCTTGAGGGGACGCCCACCACAGCCTGCTTCGCTGGTCACCACCCAACACGCGGTACGATTGGGGTCAAACGCCAGCTCTAGCCCTGGCCGGTTGGCTCAGCGGTAGAGCGTCGGCCTAGCGTGCGGAGGACCCGGGTTCGATTCCCGGCCAGGGCACATAGGAGAAGCGCCCATTTGCTTCTCCACCCCTCCGCCGCGCCTTCCTCTCTGTCTCTCTCTTCCCCTCCCGCAGCCAAGGCTCCACTGGAGCAAAAGATGGCCCGGGCGCTGGGGATGGCTCTGTGGCCTCTGCCCCAGGCGCTAGAGTGGCTCTGGTTGCAACATGGCGACACCCAGGAGGGTCGCAACATGGCGACGCCCAGGATGGGCAGAGCATCGCCCCCTGGTGGGCAGAGCGTCGCCCCCTGGTGGGCGTGCCGGGTGGATCCCGGTCGGGCGCATGCGGGAGTCTGTCTGTCTCTCCCTGTTTCCAGCTTCAGAAAAGATGAAAAAAAAAAAAAAAAAAAAAAAAAAAAACGCCAGCTCTAGATGGCACCGCTACTGCGTGACGGAACAAAGGATGAAAGTGGGGTCCCCTGGCCTGTGGCCCTGGTACCCACACCCCAGCTCCCCAGTGCAGCCCAGAATGGCAGCTCGAGGACAAGGACTCTACTTCCCTCCGTCAATCAACAACTACATATTGAACGTGGAACAGGCGGTCATCACTTTGTTGGCTGCCGTGCTGAGAAAGCTGACCTTGCTGTCCCTGACCCCAGGACCTGACCACCTAGTTTTGTGTCCTCGGTGTTGACTAGAGTCATGGGGCACAGGGAGGGGCTTTCAGCCAACACCTGGTGCTCACTCATTATCACACAGGGATGGAATGGTGGACGGCCCATTGTCATGAAATCCCCCTGCTGGCTCAGCGATGGAGAGGAGGCGTGGCCTATGTCCTCCACACCATGTTCTGGGAACAGGAGCCAACAGAGAGCACGGCACAGAGAGAGAACCTCAAACTAGGAGGGGCCTGGAATGCATCTAGTACAACCTGAGCAAAGATCTGTGGCTCCTCCAACCTTGTCTGTGACATGAGACTCTCTCCCTTTCCTGATGTCATCATGATAATGAGGCACGGCTTCAGGTGGGCCTCAATAAAAAGGATAGAACTGTCTGAAAGTTAAAACATGGCCCTGGCTGGCTGGCTCAGTGGTAGAGCATTGGCTTAACGTGTGGATGCCCCGGGTTCAATTCCTGGTCAGGGCACACAGGAGAAGCGCCTACCTGCTTCTCCACCCCTTTCCCTCCCCCTCCCTCTTCTCTCTATATCTCTCTCTTCTCCTCCCACAGCCATGGCTTTATTGGTTTGAGTACATCAGCCCTGGGCTCTGATGGCTCCATGGAGCCTCCACCTCAAGCAGTAAAAATAGCTTGGTTGTGAGCATGGCCTCAAGTGGGCAGAGCATCAGCCCCAGATAGGGGTTGCTGGGTGGATCCTAGTCAGGGTGCATGCAGGATTCTGTTTATCTCCCCTTCTCTCATGTGGAAAAGGAGAGGAAGAAAGTTAAATGCAAATGATAAAGCCATGGTAGGGTTCCCATGGAAAAGGAGTCTCCCTCCTCTGTAAACAAAAGATGTTTCATCTGAGAATGAAAGTGTTTGGGGAGGGGGTGGGCCAAATGTAAGAGTTTATAAAGAATGTAAAAAGAACCACTCTGGCCTGACCAGGTGGTGGCGCAATGGATAGAGCATCGGACTGGGATGCGGAGGACCCAGGGTCGAGATCCCAAGGTCGCCAGCTTGAGCGCAGGCTCATCTGATTTGAGCAAAAGCTCACCAGCTTGGACCCAAGGTTGCTGGCTCGAGCAAGGGGTTACTCAGTCTGCTGAAGGCCCGTGGTCAAGGCACATATGAGAAAGCAATCAATGAACAACTAAGGTGTTGCAACGCGCAACGAAAAACTAATGATTGATGCTTCTCATCTCTCCATTCCTGTCTGTCTGTCCCTGTCTATCCCTCTCTCTGACTCTCTCTGTATCTGTAAAAAAAAAAAAAAGAACCACCCTGGATGGTCATCCTGTCGTAAGCATGGTGCACAGCTTGGGTAGATGGCCACACCTTCCTGTTGCTTGCTTTAGGGTCCCTAGGGGAATTTCAAAATGGCAGCTCAAGTGACTGTCCCAAGAAGAAATGAACCCCAACATCCTTTACCTGCCCGGAGCAGAATAACCTGGTCCTCCAAGGTGAGGTCAGAGAAGTGGGGGATGCGCTTGGCCCACTCGACGAGGGTGAACAGCTGCTTGTCGGCGGCATGGCATATGTTGGTGACGGGGTCGTTCGTCTGCAAAGGGACGAGGCACTGAGGGTAGATGCTGGGACCCTCACACACCCCTTCCCCATCGCCAACTGCACCCAAGGAGTGGGAGACAGATGGACAGCGGTCCAGGACCACATACCGAGTTCTCCATGGTCAGGTCCCCGTAGGGCTCTGTCTTTGGTTCCACAGCAAGCTCAGCCTCCAGGATCCGCTCCACGGGCATGTCCTCGTGGCCCCCGCTGGCACACTCGGCCTCGCTCTCCGCCCGCTCCCGGCTCCTCTGCCGCTCTTCTTGCACAGCTGGCAGGCGGAAGGACACACGGACATCACCAGAAGCCCAGGACAACGGTGGGGAAGGGGACAGTCTACCTAAGCCTCCTTGTGTGTAAAATGGGCGTCACCGGGGTGCTGAATCAGCACCAAGTCATGATGAGGACAGACCACAAAGCTATTTGCTGACACCCGTAAGGAACTGTGGGTCCTTGGATCCCTACTCTCCCTAGTTTGTTACGGTAACGACTCTGAGAAGCTTGCATGTGAAGCTTTAATAACCTCCCATGCTGCCCCTCTTTCCATGAGCCCCTCTCTCCTTTCCCACCCGCGGTCCCCTCATCCTTCCTCTAGTACACCATGAGCAAGCACCTTGCTTCAACCCCCTTCCCCTCCCCCAGGCCCCATGCGTCATCCTTGGCTGTCACGTCCCCTTAGCTCTACTCCAAGTGCAGCAGCCTGGACACACGTCATCTGTCTGTCTTGTCAGGGATGCCTTCCAGGGCCACGTGGGTATTTCGTAAGTGAAGGGGTGGAGGAAAGTCACCCAGATGACACTTCAGAACCCGCAGCTCATTTGGGGGTGGGAAGGGGACATGGGAGAAGCTGGAGGTGGCAATGATCTCAGCCTCCCCAGACTGAAAATCTCCAACCAGGGTCCTCGCAGCCTTCAGAACCATCTGGGTCCGTGCATCGGAGTGTCAGGCGGACCCACCCCAGCTGTGTCCCCTCCAAAGGGAGAACAGCCTCTGCAGTATTAGCTTCCAGCCCGTGTTATCTTCCAGGCCCCAGAAAGCAATGGTCTCCATCTTCTTATTCCCACAGCAATAGCAGAGTTCAGCATTAGCACACATTTTTTTTTTAATCCCAAGAATCAAGAAAATTATTGTGTAAACTGCTGGCTTATGTGGAATCCAGCAACAGCCACTCCACTGACTACTTCAACCTCTCAGCTGTCCTCCCTGCCTCCCACTGTCCACACCCCAAAGCTCCTCCTCTCCAAGGGGCCATCAGTCAGCCACAAAGGCTTCGGAACAAACTAGAACCAGGGGCGGGACCTCTGGCTCATCATACAAGTGAGATTGAGGCAGGTGTGACAGCCTCGCACTCCACACCCCTCATAGAGATCCACCATGAAGCCTCCGGGTAACAACGCTCTTCAATGGTGGGGACGGGGCCAGGATAGGAAGGCAGGGGCAACAGAACCGAGGGAGAGAGGTTAAAGAAAGAAGAGAGGGGCCATCGCAGAGAGAAGAAGTCACAGTACCTTGGTGTCTGGTCTTTTTTAAAACAGCCTCTACCAGGTCCTAGCTAAGTGATGTAGGTCACATCCCTTCACCGACCAAGCCTCAGTTTCTCCATATGGGAAGGGGAACTTGTGCTGCTTGACTGAGATTGTCTCGTTGAGGATTAAATGAAATAATTACAAAAGAGTTCACAAAGGGTGGGTATTTCCTCTTCCCTGTTTGTCTCTACGCTCCTGGGCTTCCGTCCGGTCCTGTCTCCGTCTCCTGTAGGACCTCTCGCCGGGTCTGCCTGCCTCTCCCTTCCTGACTCTGTCCATCGTCAGCCATGGACAGCACACAGAAGCGATCACACGTGTGTTTACTATCAGTTACACTTAACTGGTTCACGTTGACTGCTTCCCCTATTAATTTTTCAAGCTAGGTTAACAGGCTCCCGTTTGTCTCTCTGGTGAAAGCCGGGGATGATTTCTGCCACAGAGTGGAAACAGTCAAGGAAAATAACCTTCAAGCATCACAAAAAGCAAAACAACCTTGGCCTCGGAGAAGGGTTCCCATCCCGATTTTCCAATTAGTTGAGTGACCCTTTCCTGCAGATCTTGCTTTCCTAAGCGAGGAGTCCTGTCTGTTGCCGGGGGGAAACTTCCACGTGGGGGACATTCTGAGCTCCTCCCTCCATCAGGGCACATCCATGGGACGCGGGATGACCTAAAAGAGCATCAGTGTCCCGCCTTGCGACAGCATTGTGTCCAATAATCAAATGTGTTTATCACCGAAAGTTAGGAGCTCTTGCTTGTTCTCAGGAGTTCTGCTCAACCCTTTGCATGGGTTGTATTTCATACAATCCTCACCATTAGTCCCTGAACTACTATGAACCACTCAGAAGTGAGGTCCCAGAGCGAAGTGTATCTGAGGTCACAGAGCTAGAGGTGGAGCCAGCAGGCAGCCCTAGGCTGACCGCCACCCAAGCCCACCTCAAGCCCCTCTGTTCTGCCTCCAAGCCTCTGGACCACCTGCATTAATAAAGACACCAGGATGTCAAGTACTGCCTACAAATGGCCTCAAAAAATAATCCATTCTCCAGCAATCCAAACCACACTGCATGACCAGAAATGAGGAAGACAGGACTTCCCCAGGACCCCTGAGGACTGTTCAATGGCCTGGAAGTCAGAGGGTCCCAGTCCTCCACCTACTCGGTTATCGGCTTGCTGTGTAAGCTTGGGCACGCTCCCTAACCACTCAGACCCTCTGTTTCTTCTTTCAGGAAATGAACACGTTACACTGGAGACCAACAAATCCAATCCAGCTTCACCATCATGTACACTAAAAAGGCAACAGTACCCCCTTGGCCCCAGGCAGGTGAATTCTCAGCCCACCCCCGTTCCATTCCTTTTGATCTGTCCAGCTTCCCAGGTGTGTAAATGCCACAGCCTCTCCCCGTTATCTGTTGCGAGATTTCATTATTCTCGTCCTCAAGAAAGTGTCCAAACTGAGCTCCATATTCTGTCAGACAAGGCCAGGAGTGACAGCGGCGAGGGCTTCAGCACACGGCCCCTTCCTGGAGTGGGGAGAGGAATGGGTTCAGCACGCTGCCTTCTCTTTGTCAGAGTCAATAGGACCAGTTCCTTTAGAAACTTCGCCAAGAGCCCCCTTTCTCCCTCCGAACCTTTACGACTCAGCTTTCCATCATTCTTGTTCCTCCACATCCTTTTTGAATGCAGGAGCCAACACGGGACCAGTTTCACAGAAGAATCAGAACAATGTCAGGTTTAAAAGAAGGGCTACCCAGGCTCTCAAAATTCACATTGTCCCTGTTGGACCTACTTCTCTCTTTTTTTTCTTTTTCTTTTTTTAATGAAAGAACCACACTTCCCACCATTTGACCTGTGGACCACTTTCTTGCTGTTACTTGGGGGGGGGGGATGTTTTAGGTATAACAAACATAAAACATTATGTTAGGCCCTGGCCGGTTGGCTCAGCGGTAGAGCGTCGGCCTGGCGTGCGGGGGACCCGGGTTCAATTCCCGGCCAGGGCACATGGGAGAGGTGCCCATTTGCTTCTCCACCCCCACCCCCTCCTTCCTCTCTGTCTCTCTCTTCCCCTCCCGCAGCCGGGGCTCCATTGGAGCAGGAATGGCCCGGGCGCTGGGGGTGGCTCCTTGGCCTCTGCCCCAGGCGCTGGAGTGGCTCTGGTCGCGGCGGAGCGACGCCCCAGAGGGGCAGAGCATCACCCCCTGGTGAGCAGAGCGTTGCCCTGGTTGGCGTGCCGGGTGGATCCCGGTCGGGCGCATGCGGGAGTCTGTCTGACTGTCTCTCCCCGTTTCCAGCTTCAGAAAAATACAAAACAAAACAAAACAAAAAAAACATTATGTTAGTTTCAGGTGTACAACAGAATGCCTCCACGTTTGTATATACTGTGAAATCACCACACTCAGTCTCATCAATGTCCCATCCCCACACACGGTGACACATTTTTTTTTTCTTGTGATGGGAATTTTTAAGATCTCTCTCTTAGCAGCCTTAAAATATGCAATGCAGTATTATTAACTATGGTCACCATGCTGGACACCCCATTCCCAGGACGTATGTATTTTCTGTCTGGAAGTTTGTACCTCTCAAGCCCTTAGTCCCATGGTGTCCACCCTTCACCTCCTGCCTCTGGCAACCTCTGATCGGGTCTCCATATCAGACCTAGGAGCTGGGTTTGCTTGTTTGTTTGCTTGCGTGCTGTTTGGGCAGGGGGGGGAGGGTTGTAGATTCCACAGGGAAGTGGGACGGCTCGAGTTCAGGTTGAGTTTTGAGATACACCATCAGATTGCCAAGGAACAGAAAGCACCGCTTCTCTGAAGGAAGCCTTTTACCTTCTCCCTTGAATTCAGCGATTGTCAACTCTGTACACCACCAGAATTTTCAAACCATGCAATCCCTGACGACTAAGTCAGGGGCACTGACCTCTTTTCCCTTAGACTGTCAAATAATAATAATAATAATAATAATAATAATAATAATAATAATAATAATAAAAGACAGCAACCAACACCACCATGGCCATCCGGTGTGAATGAATCAAAACCATACCTCATTCTTGTTGTTCAGGTCAGCAAAAACTATCACGTATTTTTCGGTGTGCCACAGAATTTTTAGTAATTGGTTTACATTTGCCATGAGATTAAAAAAAAAAAAAGGTTGAAAATTGCTGCTTTAATTCAATCTTATGTACTTTAAAAAAAAAAAAAAAAAAAAAAAGGTATTATTTTTCCAAGTCGACCTGAAACTCCTCTCACGGGTCCTGGGCAGGGGGGCGGAGTAGGGGTGGGGCTGGCCCTGCAGGCACTAGGCCACTTGTCGATGGGAGATGTTTGGGGGTCGTTATGCCACAAAGCGTGTCAATCCTATCCTGCGGAGGAGGGGACAGCGTCCAACAGCCAAGTTTCCATCTCTCATGTTCTAGTCCACAGCATCAGGGATGAGAGGACTTTATGAGGTCCTCCCTGTCACTTTCCAATCTTAAAAGGAACAGGAAGGACTTTCAGGTTTGTTTGTTTTTCTCACTCTGCAACCACTCAGCTGCCCCACCTGTGTCTGGAAAGATGTTAAGGTTCAGAAGCACACAGCGGAGGTCTCTCTGAAGGACACGGCTAAGCCTGATGCCCGGAAATGCCGACGCTCCCAAAGACCACGCACGGCACGTACCAATCCCTGAGGACCTGCAGCGGCCAAGCTTACAAACGTCCAGAGCATGGAGCCAGGAGGCTTCCCCCGAGGGAGACGCAGGATGAGAGGGGACACGTCGGCTCTGCCGTGCCCGTGCAGGAAGGGCACTGAGCTCCAGGACCCTCCTGGGCTCTCACATTTGCCCTGTGGCCATTGGAAGGGGCCGGATTAGGGACCCATCATCTGGGTACCAGGCGAGACTGGGTGAACGTGGAGGAGGAAGCTGCCCCTGCCCCCCTTCGCTCTGAGGACAGGTTCCCTGGGACAACGGACTCTGAGTGCATCCCTCGAGAGAGCATGGTCCCCAAAGCCATTGCAGCCTCCCCTCCCCACTGCTCCCCATGGGAGTCCAGCTCAGCAGGGCTCTGCCTGCTGAGTCCCGCATTTGTCATCTGTCCCCCACCCTCCGTTTCTGTGCGTGCTGCCCCCCTCCCCAGGAGCGCGGGAGGATCGAGGATGGGGGCCGGGGGGCCTACCTTCCCTCTTCATGCCCATGACCAGGCACTTCTGGTAGCGGCAGTACTGACAGCGGTTGCGCTGGCGCTTGTCAATGAGACAGTCCTTGTTGTCGCGGCAGGTGTACAGCAGGTCCTTCCGGATGGTCCTCTTGAAGAAGCCCTTGCAGCCCTCACAGCTGTACACGCCGTAGTGCTTGCCTGCTTGCAGGAAAGACACATGGGCCCTGGTGCTTCCTGTCTTGGCTTCTTTCATTCCAAAGAACCAGCATGGCTCCCCCTCCCCCCCCACCCCTCACCCAGGACACTGGCAGACCACCTGGGCAGAAAGCAAAGCAGAGAACGCAAGGCCCCACAACCCAACCCAAACCCAGTAAACACGCCAGGAAAGGCGTCTGCCCTCTGGGAGGGGTTGTGGCTTTTCTTTTTCTTTTTTTTTTTGGAATTGCCAATTCCAAGAGCATTATTGGAAAAGTCCCAAGCGAAGATTTTGTGTGCATTTATTTTATCAAGTGACTCTTGTGTTTGGTAAAACAGAATGTTCTCCCTCCATTCAAGACATCATCAGTATACTTCACAAAAATATTTTTGCCTATCATGTATTATCTAGCAGAAAAGGACCCTCGGAGGCACAAATATTTCCCCCAGAGTTGAGGTCCAAAGACTTAGGAAACCTTCCCCTCAACGTATTATCCTTCTCTAGAAACTACAAACAGGCATCTCGGACTTAGGAATTTTTTACACACTCTTGCCATTGGGAAAAATACATTGGATCTGGTCTTTGTAACAAGCCCAACATGGCGGGCAGTCTCCAGCTAAGACGTAAAGGTCCGACGGAAGGTGGTTCTGCTGGACCCAGAATGACCTGTCCCGTGTCTCAGTGCCTGTAGTACCTGTCCCACAACTCAGACTCCTGCAGAGCCAGCACACCCAGCCGCCCAGGCATCAGCCAGCGGACACGGCACCAGTTTCTAAGTGGAAGTCTTCTCAACGCTACGCACCAGGCGGCCCAGCCCCGTTGACGGGAATTGCGGGACTTGGAAACTCTGAGGAAACAGATTGGGCCGAGCATATGCATGGCTGGTTCTCAAATACAACAAGTGGCGCTGCCTAGCTGCAGACCTGACGTGACTTTCTGCTTTGGCTGTCAGCTGACGGCAAAGGGAACTTAAAGTCCCTGAGAACCAGCACATGGAAGTATATGTATCCCGGGACCTTACACATCAGAGGAAGTCACCCTTAAGATGAAATCATGGCTGAGGGCGGGGATTGCCTCATGAGATGTCAGTCTGTGTCTAATCCGTTGACTCTACCAATCTACTGAACTGACATGGATCTTAAGTATGGGATTTTATCTTGGTCCCCGAAAGCCTGATGCTCTCAGCTCGGCAGTATTCGTCTTTGGGAAACAGGGGACCAATCTGTCATCCCTGTGACTTTTCAATATATGAAAATCCCCTGCATGGTTGGCTCAGTGGTAGAACGTCAGCCCAGCATGTGGATGTCCCAGGTTTGATCCCCAGTCAGGGCACACAGGAGAAGTGACTATCTGCTTCTCCCCCCGCCCCTTCTCTCTTCCCCTCCTGCAACCATGGCTCGACTGGTTTGCGCCTGTCGGCCCCCGGCGCTGAGGATGGCTCCATGGAACCTCTGCCTCGGTGCTAAAAATAGCTCAGTGTGAGCATGGCCCCAGACGGGCAGAGCAGCACAGCCACACGGGGGTCTGCCGGGTGGATTCCAGTCAGAGCGCATGCAGGAGTCTGACTCTCTATCTCCCCTCTTCTCACTCGGAAAAGAAGGACAAAAAAGAAAAGAAAACCTAGAACATTATAGAAACAAACACATTCAAATACTAAAGGGCTTGTCTTTGTCGGGAACATCACAGATAACTTTCCTTAAATTTTTTTTTTGTACTTTTCTAGTTCTTCCAGATTTTCTACATTGACACATTACTTTTAGAATTATTTTTTTAAAAACTTCATTTTTTAATTAAAGAACCCCTCAGGTACGACAACTAATGAACCACAAGACGCACTCCCAGACGCATGCCCAACACAGCAACTCCAGAGAGAGCGGGTCTTCTGAATGTTCCCTCTAAGTGTAACCCTCAGAAATGAGGTCAAACTCTAAGTTCATCAGGGCTGCAGGTGGTGAGCCCAGTGACCACAAGCTACACAGCCCTGACCCCGCACTGGACCACACTCACGGGCCGTTTTCATTCCCGGGGGACCAAGCAGCAGAAAAGCAGAGAGACAGCTCCCCATATGAGACAAGCATCACCTGAGGCACTAGCCAGGGGCATCTGTACATACCTGAGGACCTGTCCCCACAGATGGCACAGATGTGTTTAACCAGAGCCCCAGGGCTGGTGGATGGGTAGTTCATGTTTGTGATCCCGGGAAGCCCCGGTAAGGGCTTGATGTCCTCTGAAATGCGGACCCCGTTGGCCACATTGAGCTGCAAGAGAAGACAGCGTAAGTAACACACAGAGCTGGCTCACCACAGCCCCAGAGCCAGAAAGCCACCAGGGAGGCCTCAAGAAGACGCAAGGTCTCTTGGGAGGGACTTCCTGAGCAGGGGTTATTGGAACAATGCTGGGGTGTGATATGAATTTCGAGGAGCAAAAGAACTGATCGCAACTAGAAACCAAAGCCTCCCCCACCCCCGAACATCACAGCATGCCTGCCCCTCCATGTGACTTGCATGGCTCATGCATCCCGCCTGAGCTAGAAACCCACCCAGAACGGGGCTCCGTGTGAGCCCGCTGTGTGTGTTTAGACTTTGAATAAAGTACCAGCTTTGCTCCAGGACAACCACAGCCCTCAGGTGGAGGACAGAGCCCAGGAGAGCAAAAAAGACATGCACCTCCATTTGTTTGGTCAGTGAGTAGATGTGCACACGATCGAGCAAACAGAGCTCATGGTAAAATGGAAGAGAAGATATGTGTATGGCCCTCGCCAGAGGCCACTGAGGCTGCTGAACCCACGGCCCCAGTGCACCAAACACAGGGCGGGAAGTCCCAGAGCACATTTTTGAGGGAACAGTTGATCTTCCCGCGAGCGTACAAAACCCATGGAGCCAGAGACAGCTCCATCTCCCCAGTACCCACCATGGACCAGGGTACGTGCTGGGGCAGAGCCAGCCGACGTGAACATCTGAACACGTCAACCTTGTGTACGCTTCCTTAGCTCACCGTCACCTGCTCCACGTCCCCCCAGGGCACTTGGGAAGATGCCACTGCTCAGGGTTTTGTACTCTACTGAGAAGACAGGTTACTCAAACCCCACTAGTGGCATTTCTGTGTGCCCATGGACACAAGTGTACATTCTGGGCATGGTAAAGGGTGTCTCTCCTTCCTCAAAAATGCATACAATCTTGGCCCTGGCTGGTTGGCTCAGTGGTAGAGCGTCAGCCTGGTGTGTGGAAGTCCTGGGTTTGATTCCTGGCCAGGCCACACAGGAGAAGTGCCCATCTGCTTCTCCACCCTTCCCTCTCTCCTTTCTCTCTTCCCCTCCCGCAGCCAGGGCTCCACTGAGCAAAGTTGGCCTGTGCACTGAGGATGGCTCCATGGTCTCCACCTCAGGTGCTAGAATGGCTCTGGTTACAACGGAGCAATGCCTCAGATGGGCAGAGCATCGCCCCCTGGTGGGCATGCCACGTGGATCCCAGTCTGGCACATGCAGGAGTCTGTCTGACTGCCTCCTCACTTCTCACTTCGAAAAAATACAAAAAAAAAAAAAATGGACAAAAAATCTCATTGAGGAGTTGGGACAAGCACCCAAATTGAGACCAGGCACAAGGAAACTCAAGCTTTGCAAAGAGGGTGCAGTGTGCTTAAGTGTCCATAGCGACAGCAGGTGACTTTCTGGGGGGTTAAGGGCGGTCCCCTGACTTCTGCGCAGTCCATGTGAATTGTGTGAGTCACATCGCCTAATCAAAGTGACTCTAGTTCTCACAATAAACCAACGATAGGATCTTCCTCTTGAGTCAAGGCCTTGGGACACAAGGAATGATCTTTTAAGAAACGGGGCAGGGGTTTCTATCCCTGTGAATTTGAGACAACGTCTCCTGAGAGCCTCAGGGGCACAGGTATTAGCACTGAGATCCACCCCGTGAAAACAGGCGCATTTTATGTCAGATGGCCCCAAAGAAAGAGCCCTCTAGCTGGCCATGGCTCTGTTCCCAATCCTCAGACAGGCAAGAACAATGATGGGAATGGGGACACTGGCAACCCCTTCCCTCCTACTCCCATCCCTGGCAGGCCCCGGTAGACAGACCCCCGCAGCCTGCAGTGATCACAAAACCATAATTACTGCTCTGGCTGCCCTCAGCGCCCCATCTTTGGGAAAGCTTGCTCAGCACTGATTAAGTATTTTAATCTTCACAACAATCCCATGAGGCCTTCCTGTTTTTCAGATGAGGAAATGGAGCCTTCAGGTGGCTCATTCATTCATTCACTTATTCATTCTGAAATGCTGAGGGGGAGGGGGACAGGAAGGAAGAAGATGCAGGCACGGCCTCCAGGAACTGGCCGTCAGTGAGATTAAACGTCAGAAGAGGCTCTAGCTGGTTGGTTCAGCGGTACAGCATTGGCCCAGCGTGTGGAAGTCCCGGGTTCAATTCCTGGTCAGGGCACACAGGAGAAGTGCCCATCTGCTTCTCCACCCTTCCCCCTCTCCTTCCTCTCTCTCTTTTTCTTCCCCTCTTGCACCCAAGGCTCCACTGGAGCAAAGTTGGCCCGGGCACTGAGGATGGTCCCATGGCCTTCACCTGAGGCACTAGAATGGCTCCAGTTGCAGCAAAGCAACACCCCAGATGGGCAGAGCATTGCCCCCTGGTGGGCATGCCGGGTGGACCCCAGTCAGGCGCATGTGGGAGTCTGCTGACTGCCTCCCTGCTTCTCACTTCAGAAAAATACAAAAAAAAAAGTCAGGAGAATTTAGCAAGGAAAGAGTTCGAGTGATTGAGATTAGGGAAGACTTCCTGGAGGAGGTGGCATTTGAGCTGGGACTTGACGGCCCTCACCAAGGGGCAGGATTAGGGCAGGCCAGTGATGGGTAAAAGGCTGAGAGAGCAAAGGCCTGGAGGGAAGCCCAGGTGTGTGTGTCCCGTGGATGGACGGGGGAACGAGGCGGGAGGAGGGGCTGCGACAGAGTCCAGGGCTTGGCTGTCTGGCTAAGGAGAGCGGGTCAAAGTTGGGAGGCAATGAGGAGCCACTAGAGACTCTGGACAGAGGAACAATGTCCTCCACAGTGCCTCGGGCAACAGCGCGAGGACAGTCAGGAAAAGAGATGCACAGGCTGTCGCCCCTGCCCTGGTACCACATTAGGTGCCTTCCAGACCTAACAGGTGGGAGGTACAACCCTGGGCTTGGACCCGGTCATCATTCTCCCTTCACCACCTTGCCTCGTGCAGCAGGAGACCCTCAGACCTGCGGGCCGGGGCAGCTCCCTGTCCCACCTCCCTGGCAGGAACACCTGGAACAGCCCCTCTCGTACCCCTTCCTCCTGTCAGTGTGGCGGGCAGAGGGGAGGCCAGGACAAGTGGGTGGACGCTCTCTCTCTCTCCATTGGCCTCTCTGTGGCTTAGGGTTTATATAGGCTCTGAGTGGCGGCAGAGGAGATCGAAGGCAGCACCAGAGTGCAAACCCATTAGCTGCTGGGTCCCCAAGCCCCAGTCCCGGCTGTCTCCTTCCATTAGAAGCAGCCCCACTGAAGGGAGCACCTTAGGGCCAGGAGGAGGTGCCAGGGCTTCCCGGGTGCCCCCTGTGCCATCACGAAACACCAGTGCCCACACTTCTGAGCCGCGTTCAGTCCAAATGAGCCCACTAAAGGCAGATCGGCGGCCGGTCCAGCTGCAGGAAGACCCTCCCTATCCAGGAGACGGATCCCTTCCAGCGGCACCCGGTTCACCTAATGAGGGTCTTTGTCATGAGGCGTAAGGACCCCCTGCAGTCAGAGAGGAGCCCCAGAGTCTGGTCCAGACCTGCCACTTCCCCACCGGGCCATGCTGTCCGAGGGTGACCGGGGTCACTTCACGGAGACTGTCTCCCCGTCTACAGATGGGTCAGTGGTATTCAAGCTCGGAGTGTGGGTGCCAGGCAAGCAGGAGGGACGGGGAGGAGCTGCCACACCCCCTGCCCAGGTTCAGCAGACCTGTTTTTTATTTGACATGTGCATGCAGCTTTCAAAGAGGATGTTGCTGGAAGAAAAGATGTTATGGTTTAGATGTTCTTTCATCGCTAGCCAGGATGCTGTCTCAGGTCAGCTCGAGCATTTGTGGTGACAAGGCAAACATCTGAAAAAGGACAGTCACTCAGGGATCCATCGGCACCTGGGCAGGAATTACCACAGACAGAACCCAGGTCAGGCGGCAGGGTCAGGAGGGGACAGAGGAGAGAGCATGCCAAAGACACACCGGGCCTGCTCTCGGGTCCAGCCAGCAGACATCACACTTGTGATATGCAGCCTCGCACACACCCACATTCACACACATTCACACACACACTCACACACACACTCACACACACACACACTCACACACACACACTCTCACACACACACACACTCACAGCTGGGAAAATGCAGCCTAGATCATTTTGTCTGAAAGTTGCTTGAATACCTGTGCAAGTACCCCCGTGCCGTTTTGGGAAATTGCTCACCACTGAGACACTCCACACCGGGGCAGGGACCCCGTCTTACACATGTTCAAGTCTCCAGGGCCAAGCTCAGCCAACGTCTGCTGAGATGAACTTCTCTAGAATGTTCCAGCCACAGGGAACACCTGAATCCATGATCACGTAGGTGTACAACATATATCACCCAGGTACATGATATAGCACTGAGATATAATAATGATAAGAATAACAAATCACTTACTGCCATAGAGCTTTGTAAGCACCTAAGACTTGAGTTTTCAAATCCGCGCCTCTTTTAATTTTCATAAAAATTACTCTCGGGTAATCAAGGCAAAACCTGTTACCCTACCGTGGAGGACAGGAACTGAGGGACATGGTGGTTTGCACCGGATGACCCGTACCCTGTCCATAGAATCGGTTCAGTGCTCTTTACGGCTCAGGACGGAAGGTCCAACAAGAGCAACAGGAGAAGGTCAAACCCTGAGTGGCAGCTCGGGACAGGAGACCTGCCTGCCACTCCCATCAGGGCTACTCCCAGCTCCTTCACCCCACACCGCACTTACCCAGACCCGGGTCATGGAAGAGGCATGTTCCCAGACAAGTCCCCACTCAGCCCCACCGGCCCGGGATGCTCCAGGTCAGTTATCCAGATTGTTCAGAGGCTCACTCACGTGGCCAGCAATGAGGGCACTCTACTCAGTGTCCTGTGTCCTCTAGTTAACTGGGCCAAGTGTCGCGGCCGCCGTGGGGGGGGGGGCGGGAGTTCCGGAGCCCCAGCCCACACGCGGCTGGGTGCCTGGAGCCGGAGTTCCAGAAGCGCTTGGCAAGCTGAATATAGCTCCCAGCGCCAAACTTGGCCTTGGCCTCTGCACACAGCCCAGTTGGCCAGGACCAGCTTCCAGCTGACCTTTCAACCCCAATCCCTCTGTACAGACAGACATATGGTCCAGGAATAGCGGCCCACGCGCACACGGCCATGAGGCAGATTTGCTGGCCAGCGTTGGCTCCGGCCGCCGGGAGGAGTGGTGCTTGCGCACACCCACCGCAGCCTGGTCTCCGTCCATCACCAAACCCCACTTATCTCTTCGTGATGATAAACGGACGCTCTCTGAAACTGTGTCCTTCATTCCCTCGCTCTTTGTCTGTCTTGCCTGCTCCATTGTAACGGCCACAGCAATCAAGACTAGGCCACATACATTATCCAGAGCTTGGACCCGGAACCCAGGGCAGTGCCGGACAGTGCCGGACAAGAGGGGGACCTCGTCAATGGCCATTTGGGTGGATAAACTCCCTCTACAAAGTCCTACTTTGTCTCAGAACCTCGACCTACCTTTCTGTCTCTAACTCACTCACATTGACCCGTTTCCCTGGAACCCATTAACAGAAAAGAAAATGAATCTGCAAACTTCTTGAGGGTCCCACGTTCTGAAGGGGCGGGTGGGTGCCACCAGCTCTGCTAGTTAACAGGGTGAGGATGACATTGACGCATGTCCATCTGCAGTGCTGTTCAGGCCCCCAGTCCTCTGAGGGATCGCACAGCCTCTTGGATCCCATGACTAGGAAGTTCACAGGTCCCTTTCCCACGGTCCCTTGGACTCTACCCTACCACCTACGACAGCACAGACAACACTGCCTTGCAGTCACCTGTATGATGGGACCCCCCCCCGAGGACCCCCAGGGGCACTGATTCACTCCTAATTCTTCACATCCTCACACCGTTTCTCTGCAGTCTCTTCTACTGAACCCGCACAGCCTACCTCTCCGCCCACCAATGTTGGAGTCTAGCCGCATGGGGTTCGCAGGCCGGTGGGTATTAGTGGGCCTGACGTGCGCAGAGACCTTCCTGTGCTCTTCTGGTTTTGTCTGGACTTAGGCGCCCCTGTGAGATGCCACAAGGAAAGCCCGCCCTGGGCACTACTGCTCCTTCAGTCTGGGCCCCGAGGAGTAGACGCAGACCCCGGCCTCAGCCTCGCTGGGCTCACCCACCATCCAGGCAGAACCATCCTAGCCGACACAGAAACATAGGAGTGCAGAAAAATAATGTGTATATGATTTTGTGACACATGACAAATTGGGGACTGGTTGTTATACAGCCTCACCACAGCAAGAGCAGACTGCCACACACTGCCATCTCTGTGGGACGCTGTGAGAAGGAAGTGAATGGTGTTGGACCACTCTGTTGCCTCGGAAGCAATGCTGTGTCCACCAGGCACAGCCCTCTCTCCTGAGATCCACAAAGTCACAGCCAGGATGAACCATTAGAACCCCAGACCCCTAGGCCACGAGGCGTCCTCGGTCTGTCAGGGTTGCCCTGTCTGAGGACACACTTAGGGAAGACCCCACAGGAGGGAAGTCTGCAGAGATAGCCCAAGCTCTGCTCCAGCAGTGCCTGGGTGAGGCTGGTGATGGTGGCCGGGAGGATACCTACCTGAGAGCCAGGTGGGGCCACCAGGTTGATCCCAGGAGGGGCCGCCAGCGCTCCTGAGGGCGGGCCCATGGCCGATGTGATGACACGATACGGAGAGCCCAGGGCATTGAGGGGTGTCCCCACCGCACTCAGAGTCCGCGGGGCACTCACTGGAGTGTCCGTGTAGCCGGGGTGGCTGTCCATGGGCTTCCCTGTGGACAAGGCTGCTGACGGGCTCATGGACGTGGAGCCAGAGTGGCCGGGGGAGCCTGCAGGGAGAAGAACACAGGTGAGGGGGCTGGGGGACCATGGGCAGAGCCCCCACCAGGGTTATTTCTTGTGCCCTTCCCTTCCTTCCAGCCACACCTGACACCTGTGAGCCAAGGTGCTCACTCCTGCACCAAGCTGACAGAATAAAGACCAGCAAGGGACACAGAGGGGCGAGGCCTGCTGCAGGACGGGCCCCCTCCCTGATGCTTGAGTTCTCTGGTCCCTACCTGGAGTCCACCTTCAACTGAATCAAATCAGCCAGGGCCCTAGGGGGCCTAGGCCATGCAGCCAGGGAAAACAAGTTGAGAGCAATCCCCCAGGTAGGGGGTGGAGAGCTCAGGGCTGCTCCAGAATTCCCTGCTTCAAAGCCACGTTGCTGTGAGGTTGGGGCAGGGCCAAGCCTGCGCGTCAGGAGAAATTCACTCACTCATTCATCAAGGTGTCAGAGACGGTGCCAGGTCATGGGCACTCAGAGCCCAGGAGAGGATGGTTCTCCCCCCGCCCCCAACTCCAGCAACCGTCAAGCTGTTCTCAGTCTCCTCCGGGGTCCATTTCTGTGTTGTTTTAGATTCCACATCTAAGTGAGACCTTATGGTATTTTGTCTTTCTCTGTCCGACTTACTTCGTGTTAGCATAGTGCCCTCAAGGTCTACCCATACGGTCCCAAAACAGCAGGGTTTCCCCCCTTTGTGTGGCTGAGCCATGGTATACGTGTTCCCCATCTTTCTCCACTCATCTATGAGTGGACACCTAGATTGCTTCCAGATCCTGGCTGTTGTGAGTGATGCTACAATGAACTCAGGGGTGCAGGTGTTTTTTTGAGTTAATGCCTTCCCTGTGGACTCTCCCTAAGCACCCCCCCCCAGAAAACTGTGACCCTCCAGGCATCCTACCTCCATAGAGTTTCAATCTATCAGGACAATTGTCTCATAAACAGAGGTAAATCCTGATAGCCGTGTTCTAAGTCCCACAGCTGGGGAGGAACACATCCTGTGGGTCCACAAGGCATGGCACAGGGGTTCAAACAAACACTCAGACACGTGGGACGTGGCCTAAATTGCATTGGGCAGTCTCCACCCATTGACTCACTTTATCCCGTGAGGATCCTGCCAGCCTTGTATAGCTGAGGGCACTTAGGCTCGGTCTCACCCCCATGCAGCCCTCAGTTCCAGGAAGACTTGTCCCCTACCTCTGTTGTCTAGCGAGTTCTTATTCATCCTTCGAGGTCTAACTCAAGTGTCATCTCTTCTAGGAAGGCTTCCCTGCTGCTCCTGGTTTGGTTTGATGTGTTTTTCTGTTTTTCTAAGAAACAGTCTGTTCATTTCCCATCTCCTTCCATTAAACGAAGCGGGGAGTGTCCACTTTTGTTTGCCCACTTCAACTGCAGCACTGCCGGGGTCCTAAGTGGCCAGGCCCTGATTTAAACTCTCAGTCTGAAGCCCACACTCTCTCCAGCCTGTGCCATCCAGGACCACAGGGAGGGTCTGGAGAGCATTCACAGCCCGGGTACGGCATGTGGTGACTCAGTTCTGAAGTGATCTCAAATTGAACATTCATCTGAACAGAGGGGAGGAGGGCAGCTCCTAAGAACCCAAGCCGGAAAAACCAAAAATCTTCCCAGGCGGCTACAGACTGGAAAGGATAATTTTAGACTCTTCTGGGGCCCAGGAAGGCAGTGACATTTAAAGAGGCCAGGGTATACCTGGAACCCAGCACTGAGACAACATGTGACCTGATAGAGGAGCCGTGAACTCCACTGGGAACCAGCTGTCCCCCCCACAACTATGCCATCTGAAGGGAATCACTGTCCCTCCCACCCTGCTTCTGCGGATCTCAGAGAGACGGTGCCCTTCCTCTCCGCATCCGGCGGTGCCCCATGCATGTGTGATGCCAGACCCCGTGCAGCGGGCCAGACGGGGCTGAGACCATAGTCCACACACCCACCAATCCAGGAGTCCCCAAAGGGTGGAGCCTGTGCCACCAGTGGGAAGGAACATTGTGAATGGCATTTCAGCTGGTACAGAGGCACGCTTTTAAAGAGCATTCATATCAATAGTTTTATATTTATTTTTAGCAGTTCCCTCTGTTTATAGCAAGTGATCGGGCTTCAATTTTTTTTTTCATGGAATCATCCTCCAAAAAATAGCTATTTAAGTATTCCAAAAAGACTAGATTTACCTAAAGAAAAAGTTATCCTCACTATACAAGGATACTCAATAATGTAGGCTATCATGAAATGAGTCAGGCAAAGGCATGAAATTTAAGAAACACGGGCCAGCACAAAATAAATAAGTAAATAATACACACACACACACACACACACACACACAAATGAACTTTAAAGAACACAAGTTTTTTTCAAAAATAAAATGAGATGATGTGAGAGAGATTTGAAACTTAAAGTACGCTGATTTTATTATTATGGGTAACAATAAAAATTAAGACTATCAGAGTATGCCTTGACTACTCATCAGTGAGAGGGCTACATTTTGAGATAGAGTGAAATAGAGAGTTCAAGTTAGCTTTGCATTTAAAAAAAAGCCTTGGCCGGTGGGCTCAGTGGTAGTGTTGGCCAGCATGTGGATGTCCCAGGTTCAATTCTCAGTCTGGGCACATAGGAGAAGCACCCATCTGCTTTTCAACCCCTCCCCCTATTGCTTCTCTCCCTTTCATTCTCACTCTCTCTCTTCCCCTCCTGCAGCCATGGCTCGATTAGAGCAGTTGGCTCCAAGCACTGGGGATGACTCCATGGCCTCCACCTCAGGCTCTAAGAAGAGCTTGGGCCTGACCTGTGGTGGCGCAGTGGATAAAGCGTCAACCTGGAAACACTGAGGTTGCCAGTTCAAAACCCTGGGCTTGCCTGGTCAAGGCACATATGGGACTTGATGCTTCCTACTCCTCCCCCTTCTCTCTCTCTCTCTCTCTCTCTCTCTCACTCTCTCTCCCCTCTCTATAATGAATAAATTTTTTTAAAAATCTTAAAAAAAAAAGAAGAGCTTGGTTGCTGAGCAATGAAGCAACACTCCAGATGGGCAGAGCATCGCCCCCTAATGGGCTTGCCGGGTGGATCCCAGTCAGGGTGCATACAGGAGTCTGTCTCTGCCTCCCCTCCTCTCACTGAATAAAAATTAAATAATGTGGTTTTATTTCTGCTGAGTCAATAACCCAGAAGAGGTAGGCTAGCTCATCACCACATTTTTTTTAATGAAAAATTGGAAGGACAAAGCCATCTTAGGCAAATGCATCTTGGTTCTTGCCCCCCCCCCCCTCCATCTCCATGACACAGAAACATCCTTCAGAAACGAATAGCTTTGCTTTTAGACAAGGTCAGAACAGCGATGGCTTTGAGGACAAAAGCGTTTCTCCGAGGGACCTCCATCCGTTCTCACAAGCAAACACTAGAGCTTATCAGTCCATGATGTTTTCACCACCAGCTCCTCGATCTCACTCATTTTTTATTTTTATTTTTATTTTTATTTTTTGTAGCCGCACAGGAACCATAGCCGGTTTCTCAAAGGCACCAGAAGTGTGCCAGAAACATTTTCTCTACTGCTGCTCCCTGGTCCCGAGTCCGGTTCTCCCTGCTTCTGCACCCCGTCAGTCTCGCTCCTCCCTGGCCCTATGCCCTCTCGACCCTACGTGCCCGCTGCCAGACGCCCGGGAAACGCACTATGCTGTCCCACACAGTTCATTCTCTCCGCTCAGGGGATGCTTTTTATAAAAAACAAACCTGTCTGGTGAGAAAGGGCTGGTGGGCTTCCTCAGAAGCTTTGCTTCCCTTCTACAATGTTTCCACATTCCCAGGCCTCCTCCTCAGTTCTGGGGAAGGACCCTCCCAGCCCGGTTTCATGAACAGCACAGAGGCCGCAGGTGCCGACATGGGCGCTCTGGGATGATCTGAGTCTGAACCGGGAGGAGCCCAGTCATCAACGGGACCAAGGAGACCTTTGAGTTTTCAGAGTGTCACCAGGAACTGGAGCTGCAGGGACTCCACAGAGTGCGTGCACTACCGTGACTCCTAAAGTCCCTGCGGGCAGTGGAGCACCAGAGCGCCAGGTGGGCAGGCCGGGAGCAGACCAGGCTCTGAAGCCAAAAGGCCACGGCTTAGATTTGAGCCGCGGTTTCCTCACCCGTCTGTGGAGACACTCACGATAGCAGCTGTCATTACTCACTGTGCTACTATGGTTGTGGGGGTGGGACTGTGTCCAGCCAGAATGCTACTGCAGATCAAGTACCTAAAAGAATTTAGCCTTAGCCCAGCCAACAGTAAATGCCCTACTGAAGATGGCCATGGCCATGCTGGTAGGGACATTCTATGTTTATAATACTGACTTCTCTGTTGGTTAGTAATGGGGTCTCTCCATCATCCCAGCCACTCTAGCCTCTCCCCTAGGACCCCCCAGATCCCCCCAGACTGGCACCCAGAGGTCCTCCGCACTGATTCCCACACTGGAGGCCTACTGGCTTTCACATATTCTTTTTTATTTTCTTTTTGACAGAGAGAGGGACAGATATAGACAGACAGACAGGAAGGGAGAGAGATGAGTAGCATCAATTCATTGCGGCCCCTTAGTTGTTCATTGATTGCTTTCTCATATATGCCTTGACCGGGGAGGGGGGGGGCTTATAGCAGAGCAAGTGACCTCTTGCTCAAGCCAGTGACCTTGGGCTCAAGCCAGCAACCTTGGGCTTCAAGCCAGCAACCATGGGGTCATGTCTATGATCCCATGCTCAAGCTAGTGACCCTGCACTCAAGCTGGTGAGCTCATGCTCAAGCCGGCCACCTTGGGGTTTCAAACCCGGGTCCTCTGCATCCCAGTCCGGTGCTCTATCCACTGCACCACCACCTGATAAGGCTCACATATTCTCAATTTCATCCCCTTGCTGCTAACAGCTACCACTGTGGTGTCCAGAACTGTGCCTGGAACATGGTAAATGCTGAAAAAATATTTGTTGACTAATTAATGAATGGGATAAATATTTTTTTGCCAATCAATATATTCAACCATATAGAGAGTTTAATCAATAGAAATTATTTGCATAAGAAATCTATGTCCTTGATGTTTCCCCAGCCCCAAACCTGTGACATCTCCGAATAAGGAAGTGTGTGTGTGCACGTGTGCGCGTGCGTGTATGTATGTGTGTGTGTGTGTGTGTGTGTGTGTGTGTGTGTGTTGAAGGGGGACTTACTGAGAAAGAGAAACTGGGCACTTAGAACTAGAGAATTCTTACCAAGGTGAGGAAGTTGCTTAGCAACCTCGCCCTCAGCCAATGAAAGCAAAATGCCACGCATGGGTCTATCCGATTGGACCCAGGCAGCCTGGCGTTCCCACCCCTTTGCTGTTGTGCAGGGCAGAGAGTTTGCTGTCCCATTAGCAACCGTGCTAAGGATGGAAACTTGCAATGAATCATTGATAATGGTTGATACCCACCCACGGTGGGGGGGGGGGGGCAGAGGGAAACACTTGCTATTTCTAAGCGTCAGCGTCCTCCCTCTGAAGTCAGGGAGCAGCTCAGGTCCTTTCCCACTCGACCCCTCCCCACAGTGGGCTCCATCGGACAGCCAGATCCATGCCTTTTCTCCTGGGGAGGGATGCGGGGCAAGCCTGAGCACCAGAGACTACCCGCCCACCTGGCCCCGTTCTTCCTGCCCCAGCTTGGGTAGGAAGACTCACACATCCTTCCCAGCTTGGCTTGTGCTGCACAGACGGGCTGTCTGTCGGGTGAGGTCAGCATGTCATCTCCCCTACTGAGGGACAGCCACAGCAACAGTAGATAGTATCGGGCGAGCGATGACCAGGAGCCCGACACGGCTTGAAACGCTTTATGGATATTGATGCATTTCATGCCTACCACCGTGAGGCTGGAACACGTACATTGCTCTTCAACAGATGCAAAAACCGGTGGGCAGAGAAATTGCTCAGCCCAGCATGCTGGTCACTGGTACAGGTGGCGCCCAGGTCTCGGGGAGAGGCAGCAGGAACGGATTCTGATCCCTGCCTCGCGTGTCCTGACCCCCTCTGTGCAGTCCCTGATAGCAGTTCCTCAGTCACCTTTTATTTTTAAATCTGTAGAAGACATCTCTTTTTCTTTTTAGTTGAATCTATTGGGTGACACTAGTTAAGATAATTATACAGGCTCCAGGTGCCCGATTCTACAACACATCCCTGTACAGCGCACTGTGCATTCACCCTCCTTAAGCCAAGTCTCTGTCCTTCACCATTTATCCCGCACACGCACCCCCATACCCTCCTCCCCCTCCCCCCACCCCCACCCGGTAATCGCCACACTATTGTCCGTGTCTGTGTGTAAAAGACATTTCTTCTGAGAATCTGAATTCCGGACAAAGAATGTTGAACTTTTAGAAGAAGCCTACACAAAATTTGGTTGTTTCCTCCTGATACATCAGCAACCCTAATAATAAGGAAGGGGGAAAACCCCTTTAAAACAGTATTGTTCCAGTTTGTCTATAGTTGTGTGACTTAAAATATCCCTGTTCTACTGAGGTATAAGCTACAAACTTTGGTAAAGTGGGGGGGGGGGGATCATTTCAAAAAAAAACCACAAAACACAAAAATCCCTAAGTTGTAGTTTCCTTGGTTCATCTACAGTAACTATAAAACATTTTTCATTTAGAAAAAGTGGGGTTTTTTTTTCTTTAATCTCCTTCTTGTCATTCTCAATCGACACATTGAAAATTCCATTTGAAGGATTAGCAAGACTCAGACCCACCCAACACTCACCCCCACGGGAAGAATGGGCTGACTCCAACTCCTCCTGCACCATGTCTGTCCCCCTCCTGCCCTTCCCACCTAACTGGCAGCCCCTCTCAGGATTCGGCCCTGGCACTTGCTGACGAGGACCCTCCGGACGGATCCTAACCCAACCCCAGCCCCTCACAACCCCAGCCCCGCCCCGCTCAGTCCAGCCTCCCCCACCCTCCTCCACCTCCTCCTCCGGCAGGAGGGGCAGGGTCACTTGGAGCAGGGCATAGCCACACGCCTTTTTTATATCTGAATCGCTCCCTGCATATCCAAAAGCGCTCTCACACACGGCCACCCTAAGATGAGACAGGGAGAGCACAGAGCTCTGCGGGAGAACCCCTGTGGACCCCGGGACCCCAGACGCAGGGACTCTCAGGGAGTGGGGAGCAGAGGCAGAGCTGGCCCCTCTCTCTCTCTCTCTCTCTTTCCCTGGGAAATAAAGGAACTTGACAGAAGGGAGACCCTCCTTCTGCCCCCAGGCTCAGACCCCCTGGCCTCTTACATGAACGTGAGGACTCAGGGGTGCAGCCGCTGAAGGGCTGACCGACCCTCTTCCCAGCGTGCTGTCCCCAACCAGCCGGCCAGCCTCTCAGCGCCCATAAGGGGCAGCTCCAATTCCCCAAAAAGGGGTCTGTCTGGCTGGCTGTTCCTGTTGGGGGGCTGGCGTTGCCTCTTCCAGTGCAGGGAAGAGAGGGGTGGGTGGTCCCCTACCTTCCCCTCATTCCACTCTCCCTCCCCTAAAATCTGCACCCATGGAAGGAGGGAAAAGCAGGCAGAGACTGATAAGCAGCCTCATTATTACCAGCATTATACATAATTATAGCAAAACCTCACTCATTTGGATGAGTTGAGAGAAAAAACCCGTCGAAATCCGTGACAAGTTGGCAGATTACTTTTAAATTACGATTTTATGACTTCTAAGTAACGCACGTCAAGAGTTTGTGTTCCAAGTTCTACAAGCTAATGGTTATTAAGTGGGGATTTTATAAAAATCTGCTTTCAAAGACTCTTTTGTAATTAACACCCCGTTAATATGCTAATGACGCTCTGACTATGCTTTTTAAATTGCTTGAAAACAGATGCAATTTAAATAGACAGCCACACTTCTACCATCTTACGTGCTTGAAGGTTGGTGGTGGTGGGGGGTATTTATTTATTTTTTTGATGAATGAGCAAATAGAAACAAACTAGCTCATACTGCGAAAATTTCATCACCATTCCAAGCTCACCGCATCATATATTAATAAGGCCATAGTGCTTTTGGGGTTAGGAACCAGACTTTTGGGGACTGAAGGCACCACCTCATTTTACAGAAGAGAAAATATGTCCCAGAGTGGTGGTGTCCGACTGGCTCAAGGCCACATGGGACAAAAACCCGGGGGTCTTCTGGCTCACAGGTGTGGGCTTCTTTAACCCGCTGAGAACCATTTCTCACTCACACGGCTCTCTATAAATCTATGACTGCCATTTCCCCTAGTATCTGGTTCCATCAAAACATATCTGCTGAGTGCCTACTAAGTGCCAGGTCCGGGCTGGGCACTGCGGAGACGCTGGCCCCTGCGGGAGACCACCACGGTCATTTCATTAGAGCTGCCAACTGGCTCAGAGTTTCCAGTGAGTCAGCAATTATCCCCACTCGACCAGGAGACAGGCTCCGAATGAAAAGGGTGACCCTTCAGAGGGCGTTGTGAATTATTACAGACCTAGGTTCCAAGTCTAGTCTAGCACAATGTCTGTCGATGTTTCTGCATGGAATTGATGGCATTTTGCTTACACACCACCTCTCCTCATCCCCACACCAAATTATGAACCTTGGTGGCACACATGGGTATCATACCATCCCTAACACACAAGAGGCACAGGGCGTGGGGACAAGTGCACCCCTAACATGAACCAGCCCTGTTTCTCGAAACCAGCTCTGAATATGGGGCACCAGGCACCACTCGGTCCCTCGAGATGAGCGCCAGTGAGTGCTCCCGGCATCTGTGGAGGGTGCCCCCCACCTTGTTCCTGGAATCTCTGAATGCCAACTATGTCCGCACCAGCTCTTGAATCCAAGACCTCACTCCCTTTCTCTGTCTCGCAGGACTCTATGGTCAGATGTGCTCTCCAGAGCCTCTGAACAGGACTCTCTGTCTCCTAAAGACCACAGTCACCTTAAAATACAGTGACCAGCCCTGGCCGGTTGGCTCAGTGGTAGAGCGTTGGCCTGGCGTGCAGGAGTCCCGGGTTCAATTCCCGGCCAGGGCACACAGGAGAAGTGCCCATCTGCTTCTCCACCCCTCCCCCTCTCCTTCCTCTGTCTCTCTCTTCCCCTCCTGCAGCCGAGGCTCCACTGGAGCAAAGATGGCCCAGGCACTGAGGATGGCTCTGTGGCCTCTGCCTCAGGTGCTAGGATGGCTCTGGATGCAACAGAGCGACGCCCCGGATGGGCAGAGCATCGCCCCCTGGTGGGCGTGCCAGGTGGATCCCAGTCGGGCGCATGTAGGAGTCTGTCTGACTACCTCCCCAGATCCAGCTTCAGAAAAATACTAAATAAATAAATAAATAAATAAATATACAGTGACCGACGTCTGTCCACTGTGACATCACTGTTGGGGGACACACATGGCATCATCTGTCCTCAGGTTAGGACCTTGGGTCCACTCACTTCACCTGAGCCCTGAGAAACCTTTCCAGAAACAACCGACCTCCAAATGTTCTGCAGATTTCAGACCCTGTAACTAGTTTATAAGCGCCCCTCAGGGCAGAGGGCCTCCGTTCCCATGTCCCACCATGTGCGGAATGGCTGACGGACTAGCATTTCCTGGGGCAGTCCCGAGTCTTCTTTCCTTGCTGCTGACCTCTAACCTTTGCTCTGTCCACTCCCCCCCATATACATATTCCTGGAACTGAGAAAACACAGGAGCCATGAGCTGCAAATCCTCCAAGAAAGAACCTGCATCGCCATGACACTAGTGACCAGTAAAAACAGGGACACGGGGGATGTCAAGTCCCAGAAATGAACCCCAGGCCACCAACCCCCCCAAAAAACATCCCCACGTATTTATTCAGCATCTCTGCCACCACGCCCCTGACTTCTTCTGAGTGCCTTTTAAATTAACCATCACAGGCCCTTCCACGTTGTAAGTTCAGATGTGGGACTCTGAAATCCCGTCTGGAGTCTGAGTTGGTCTTGAACCTGGGAGCTCTTGCTGTCTCCCTGGCCCTCCCTCGGTCACAGCCAGTGACAAGACAGGGGCCCCGTGGTCTCCTGAAGATGACGGGAATCAGAGGTCCCGGGTCACGGCTCTCGTTCTGCCAGATCTCATGCGTGGGGTGATTTATTGACAACTAATTTCCTGTGACTGGTGCAGAACCGATGTCCTACTACCTTCACTTCCTTGGCACAGCCAGGTGGACAGCCCGATGCTTTAGGAGGAGGCCGCCCCCTCTGAGAAAAAACCTGCCAACAAAATTCTGGCTGAAGTTAGTACTGCAGCCTCCACGTTTTCTGAAATGGGGAAGGGAGACTAACTCTATTGTACATTATCATCTTCCAGGCTTTATTGTAGTGAGTCCCTACACTGTGGAAGGTGAACCCAGACCCTGTGTGGTTGGTATTGAGTGATTTTACCAAAGGGGGGGGGCAGGGGGACTGTCTGTGGCTTAGATCCCTCTCCTCTTCCTGCAGCCCCGATGGCCCACAGGGGGCTTAGGGATGCCCAGCTGGAAGGCCACAAAGAGCTACAGACCCTGGGCCAGCCACTACACCTGTTTCCCAGGTGTCCTCATCTGTACTGAGGGGGGTCAGGTGACCTGCTGTTCCTTCTGTCTAGTTCTGAAGGTTCAGGTCAGTGACAGGGGATGCCAGAGAAGAGCTGGCTTTGGGGACCCCTGCAAACAGGAGAACAATCAGGTATGGGAATAAACTTGTTCCAGAATGATCCCCTGGGGGGGGGGGGGCTGGCACACCGCCCAGGAGGCGGCACAGGCCAGCGCCTTCGTTGACACATTCTTATGCATTGATGACAGCGGCTCTCTTGCTGGGACAGATCTGAGCAGCTAAGACAGAGATCCTACTGCCAGCAAAGCCTAGGGTGTTTATTTACTACCTGGCTCTCTGGAGAAAAAGTTGGCTGACCCCTGCTCCAGAAGGTAACATGGAGTCCCATGTATTAGGATAAAGTGGGGTCCACCTAAACCAATCAGACTTTTGTGTATTAGCTCCCACCAGGTCCCGGTCCCCAGCCCCCACCCCCACCCCAGTCATTTTACGCATCTGCTGCAATTATTTGTGTTCAAAAGGAAAAAGTGCATTATGAGCCCTGTGTGAGCTGTGAGGAGCACAAAGTAAGCACAGCCTGGTCCGGCTCCCTGGGGCTGGACATTCCTGAGTAAAATGGGAAATGGGGGGTAATATAAGCACCCCTTCTCCGGGGACCCTTGATATTTTTAATTGAGATGGTGTGTCTCACTTGGCCCTGGCCAGTTGGCTCAGTGAATAGAGTGTCAGCCTGGCATATTGATGTCCCAGGTTTGATTCCCAGTCAGGGCACACAGGAGAAGCAACCATCTACTTCTCTCCCCCTCCCTCTCCCCCTTCTCTCCCTCTTCTCCTTCTGCAGCCAGTGTTTCTATTGGTTTGAGCATCGGCCCCAGGTGTTGAGGATAGCTTGGTTGGTTCGAGGGCATCAGCCTCAGGTGCTAAAAATAGCTCAGTTGATTCAAGCATCAGCCTCAGACGGGGGTTACCAGGTAGATCCTGGTCCAGGTGCATGTGGGAGTCTGCCTCACTATCTCCCTCCCCTCACTTAAAATGAAAGAAAAAAAATAGATGGTGTACATCACACCCTTGGAAAAAGGTTCGGCACATAGTAGGTGTCTTGATATATGCTGGTTATTCTTTTCACTCTTATGGAGATCCGTGAGTCAGGACCTGGGTCAGTCTCATGAGGGCTGCTCAAACCCAGGCATTCTAGAAAATAAACTGGCCTTCCCTGGGCCTCCATGTGTCCTGCTTTCCAATGGCCCTGCTTCCTCTGGGTGGGCTGGGACACCCCGGCCCCGGGTCTGGTGGCTGAGTTCTCTGCAGCCACACCGGCTGCAGAATGCAGAGGAGGCAGAGGCAGGGAGCTGGCGGTCCCTGAGCTCACGTCCCCCCACCACCCCCTCGCTCGCTGTTCAGCTCTCCATCTCTCGGAGAGACTGTAAATATTCCAGAAAAAAGTTTATACGAAATATGTGCCTTCCTAAATCTCATAAACAGCTACTCCTCTCAACGGAAGCCCTAACCTCTAAGCACTTACACCCACAGGAGGTCCCCATCAGCCACCCACACATCCAGAGAGAAGAATATGTTCTAGCACGCACACACTCCCCCCACACATGCATACACGTGTACACATATCTTCATGTTGCCCACACACATGCACATTACACACACACACACATGCACTCATACACATCATCATCATCATATTGCTCCCACACACACACACACATACACAAGCATCTCCAACGCCACCCCTCCCCTATGTTCATTCTTAGGCAGAAAAGGGACTATGCTACAGATTGTAAGGACTCTTGCAAATCAGGAGGCCCCCAGAAGAAGCCACCAATTAATTCTCCAAAGGTCACCACGGCCCCGGAGTGACCGCTAAGCTACCCTGTGTTTTCCTCCTCAAAGGAGAGACCGTGAGTCTGCAGCCAGTAATCTGTGCGGAGGCTGCAGGGACCCCGACCCCTCAGGTGGAGTGTGACACTGCCTGCAGCTCCCAGAGCAAGCCCAGGCCCCTGGGAAGGCCACAGGGGCAGCGCAGTGGGTGTGGACTCTGCAGCCAGACGCCTGGTCCCAGTCCTCAACTGTGCCTTCCCTAGCACCAGAACCCTGAACACGGTGCTTCCCCCGTACTGCCTCCGTGCCCTCATCCATAGGCGGAGCGTGGCAATGATGGCACTAGTGCCCACTCAGAGGGTTGTTGTGAGGTTTACAGTAGCTGAGCTGGTCAAGTACTGGCAGGGGTGGCGTGAGAAGAACAAGAGCCCCCCCCCCAATCGCCTTCAGGCCCTGCCGATTACCGCACAATTGGATGGGGGATTACAGGCTGTTTGCTGCCGGCTTCTCAGAAGAAGCAACTGTCTGATCCAGGCAAACAAATCCCTTCCGGAGCAGCTGGTAGAGCCAGGACTTGGCAGAGAAGATGAGGGTTCTCGCCTCATCACAGGGCAGGGCTGGCGTGGGGACAGTGGGCCCCTTTGTGGGGCTACTGCTGTCACCCAGCCAGTCACCACCCTTTGGCCGATCTGATCAGCGTCTTGTTCAGATTGTCGGATACCGGTCCGACAGATGGAAGCACAGCCCCAGACACACATCCCAGGTGCTGATTCCCGAGGGTGACACCACTTCCCTGGGCATATCCCACATGAGTGAGTTCCTGTAGCCCCTTAGGTCCCAGCTGCTAGTACGTAACAGGGCAGGGGGACATGCCAAGTGAGCCCAGGAGTGCTACACAACTCGCTGCATCGTCGGGGCAAAGGCAGCTGGAGGCTGCAGGTGACATCCTCTCCTGCCTGTCATTTTCCCTGTCCCAGTGGGTAGGCCCTCCTGCGTCCCCACTGTAGGTCCCCAGACTGACCTCCCTGCAGGTGGGGCCCCGTTCTCGGGCTCCTTGTCTCCTCAGCCTCTTACCTGGCCATCAGCAACAAAATGAAATAATCATTCTCTCCCAGCAACGAGGAGACAGAGTAGCATCAGAGGGGACCGGGTTAACCAACCTCAATAACCTCTCCCCACCCCTCCCGCATATCCACTTATTTACTTCCAGGCTGCGTACTGCCCTTGGGCTTCCTTTCATCTCAAACGGAACAGTGCCCAACTCCGGAGCTCGCAGGAGCTCGGAGCTCCACGATGAGGGCACTCTGAACCACCAACCTACCTACAGGCTTTGTGGTTGTCATTTTCTCTCCCCCCAGATCCCTAATTCACCTTCCACAGTCATGATGGGTGTTTAAACTCATCTGCCTGTTAGCACTTAGGTAAAATGGAGGGAGTGAACATATTAACTTTCATTAAGCACCCAGCATACCCACAATGCTCCAGCAGCTGCCTTTCTGGGAGTCAGCACATTTAATTCTCAAGGCAATACTCTAAAGATGGGACTATAAGACCTGTTTTACAGATGAAGACACTGAGTCTTGGAGGGGGTCAATACCTTGTCTAAGATCACACAGCTAGTCAGTGAGAAACTGAGAACGAAACTCAGTTCTATCTTCCTTCCTCCCTCCCTCCCTCTCTCCCTCCCTCCCTCCCTTCCTTCCTTCCTTCCATCCTCCCTTCCTTTCTTCCTTCTATTCTCCCTCCCTTCCTTTCTTCCTTCTATTCTCCCTTCCTTCCTTCCTTCCTTCCTTCCTTCCTTCCTTCCTTCCTTCCTCCTTCCTTCCTTCCTTCCTCCTTCCTTCTTTCCTTTCCTTCCTTCCTTCCTTTCTTCCTTCTTTCCTCCCTCCCTTCCTCCCTCCCTCCCTTCCTTCCTTCCTTCTTTCCTTTCTCCCTTCTTTCATGTTCTTGTCACCCTATCAGAGCGAGGGGATACTATTATAAGTTTGAGTCCAGGGCTTTCTGAAAGGGCTCCCCCACTCAGCCTCCCTCAAACATGGACTGGTCCTTGCATCCTTGAGACCCCTGTTTACACGTCTGTACAATGAAGGGCCTGAGGGGCCCTTAGAGGTCCCCAGGGTGCCAGCCCTTCAAGACCCATCAAGCAGCCCCACTGAATGTTGGGTCTGACCTCCTTTCTCCAGCCTTACCTTAGCTCTCTTCCCCAAATCCCTCCACCTTCAGCCTTTTATTCATCCCAACTGTGGCAGTGGGTCTCCTAAACATTCACAAAGGCCTAACCTCACAGAACTTGGGGAACCTGAGGATCTCGGGGTGAGCATGCTCTTCAGACACCCGAACTCATAGGCCAGAGGTGGAAGGGTTGCCCTGCAGTGGACGGAACCAAAGTGGGAGCTGAGAAGACTTTTCACACCCAGGACCCAGCTGTCCAACTATGAACAGGAGTTGGGATGTCCAGGTCACAGCCTTGGCCACCGCACTCACTGGGCCATGTCACAAGACCGGCCCCAGTAACCTGAACGTTACCTCTTCCAGGAACACAGCCACAGCCCCACACCCTCTGGGTCCAAGCAGCAACCCCCACAGCAGTGCCCCGCATCCCTGTGTGATGAGTCTACCTGACCCAAGTGGCAAAAGGCCATGTCTCGATCACATCTGTATACCCACACCTAGCACCATGCTTGGCTCACAACCATGACCCCACGGCCCTGGATGAATGAGCAAACCCCCCTGGCCTAATGCCCCGCCTGGCAGGACCATGTCACCTTGTGAGTTCCCAGCACAGTTCACAGAGCGTCCTGCCCAGCACAGGAGCCACGCTTCACTCCAAGCCTGCGAACAAGTTGCCCTGTCTGTCCAGGCATAGGAAGTCAGGAGAGCAGGGACTTTTCTGTTCTCAAGACTTGACAAGAATTTCTGCTTTGTCCTGCCAGCCAGCACCTGGGACAGGACAGGACCTACAGGGCTTCCCCGGGAGCAGGAACGGCATGCCACCGCTGGCCAGGGAGAGGCCGATAGGTCAATGGGCGGTTGGTTCCATTTACTCGAAGCCCCGGGGGACCTTGGAGCTCCCAGGGCCCATGTGCCTGGGGGTGGAGGCAGCCCCTGCGAGGTGTGACCACCTGCCCTGCCTGCACCGCTCAGTGATCTGCAGCCAGCCCTGACCCTCCCTGGAGGAGATAGCAGTGACCCTTGCCACAGAATTGAGGACAGCAGGGAGGGGACCAGAGGCTATTAGCAAATCAAAAGGGAAGACAACAGGAAGAAAATCACTGTGGCACATGAAAGTGTTACGTGGAGAGCGAAATCTGCTTTCAAATACAAGCATGCCCTTGCTAAGAAGTGTCCTGGGCATTAAAGACAAACTCCCTTTCTCCCTTATTTTATTTTTTTTTTTTACACTCATTGCAAGCTAGATTGTCAGTAGTCCTGGTCATTTCTCTTTGAACTCTCCACTTTTCACACCTACAACAAACACGCAGGCTGCAACAATTCTCTCTGGTTCCAGGGTCTGTCTTCAAGTGTTCAGCTGCTCCCCAGAACGGCCCCCGCCCCAACCTCTCCTGTGCTCTGTGCACATGTGTACCGCCACCCACAGCAGTCTCTCCCCTCTCCCGTGCACACACACACTCACTCACACGCAGTCGCTCTGTGCCCGCACGGGCACACGCAGAATTCGGGACTCATCCCGTCCGCTGCCCCCTCCCTCCCTGCCGCGCCCCCTCCGTCTCCTGAGGTGGTCCAGACGGGCGCCACACTCACCGCCGAAGCCGGTGGGGAACTTCATGAAGTGAGAGTAATTCCCGTACATGTTGGCTCTTTCAGCTCATCGTCCTCTCGCGCGCCTTCCGAAGATCGCAGGGGGGGGGACCCCTCCCCGGGCCCCCCAGGCACAGGCCCCCACGCACCCTTCAACTTGGGCGACCGAGAGTGGTCATCGCCGCCCAGCAGCAGCCAGGAGCTTGGGCTGGGCCAGCCCTCCCGGATTAGCCAGGAATCCGCCTCTCGATCGGGGCGGCCACATAGCGCGCTGCAGCCGGAGAGCGCGGCGGCAGCTGGTGCCTGTCAGTAATCACGCATAATACCGCCGCCGTCTGAGTTCCTGTTGCTAGTTTGATTAACTCGGTGCTGGGCGGCTGCGTGTGACTCTCCCAGCTCCCCACCGGTCCCCAGAGGTTCCTACCGGTGGCACAATCTATTATCTAGGAAGCCAATCGATGTGTGACCGCCCCTCCGTAGGTCAGGAGAAAGAGAGGGGGCGGTGGCAGGGAATGAAGACTCTTCAGGTGCCTTTTCCTGGACTTGCACCCACACACACACAAAAAAATCAATGGGGTTTTATTAAAATGCATTTTTTTCTCACTCCGGCTGCTCTCTCTATCTGATGCACTTGCCATCAGATCTGGGACCGGGCCTGGGAGGTGCAGGTCAGGGGAGGACAGATCCATCCCCAGCACTGGAAACCAAAACAGAGCAGCCCTTGGGTTTGGGGTGGGACTCTCTCCTGTGCCGCGGGAGGCTTTTGGATCTCAGAGTGGAAGCCTGAGAAAGTATAGCCAGGAGGGAGCCGGGCTCACATCCCAGGTAGGGCTGGGTGCTGGCTGCGGCTGCCAGTTCCCTGGAGGGTGCACTCACCTATGTCCCCTGTCAGTGCACTGCCAAGTCCTCACTCGCACAGAAACTCTTTTGGGTGGAACAGACCCACAGAGCCAGGTATCCCTTTGAGGTCAGGGTCTGTGATACAGCTTTCCTGACAAGGCACTGCTCAGCCTATACTTGCACACCTCCAACAACGGGGAGCTCACTACCCCCTCCCACTCCATTTCTGGACAGTTCTAACCATGGGGAAGTTTTTACTGAGCTGAAATCCACTCCTTCTCCCGCCCGCTTCTGTCGACTGGCTCTGGGCACCTCCCTGGAGCCACACAAGAGAGTCCCGTGAGGGTGCAAATTCAGACACAGATCTCCATGCCCATCGTCTGTCTGTCTTCTCCAGGCACGCACGTCACCTGTAGTCATTCCATGTGTCCCCGAGTCTCCACTTGTGCCCACAACCTATCCTGTATGGCTGGCACTTTAATTCCCAGACTTGCCCTCCTGGCAGAGAACAGGGCCACCCCAGACTTGGATGTGATACTCCAGACATGGTACAAATCTCCTCCTTGTGCTGTGTGTTGGCAAAAGGGGGGTGCTGTCAGCATAGCCACAAGGCGTCAGAGCCCTAGGGCCGGGGGGATGGGGGGGGCTGGAACAAGTATCCAAGCGTTTCTCCTGATCCAGCCCAGGACAAAGAGAGCCAGGGGGGTGCGCTGAATCAGAGCCCCACAGGAGAATATCAAGACTCCAATGCTAGGAGATCCCGGAGGAAAAACTGAGAATGAAGGGCCAGAAAAGGAACAAAAGTCAGGAGCGTCAGCCCCACATGTTAACTCGTGTAAAATGGACTTGACACCTTCCTCCCCCCATCACCACGGCCAGTTGTCTCTTTAGACACGGGCTCCATCCCATTCTCGGGCAGTTAGCTAGCTTGGAGGCTGGCACGCACCCCCTTCCCAATATCCTACTGACATGAAATGTGGGGCCAGTCCCTCTCTCCACCCCAGGTCTCTGGGATCCAGCTTCTTCCATCTGGTTGTTTCTAATCCCCACCCCCACTTCATAACGTGAAGAGCTGAGGAACTGATCCCCATATCTCATCCAGCCCGTGGGGAGCGCTGTTGAAAAGGATGCAGCGAGGACACGACATCTTACAGCCCCCCACCAGAAGGTCCTCCGGCCAGGACCCTGGACCCTTGGTGCCCGCCACTTTCTAGTGATGTGGCCCAGAGAGGTGGGATCTGCGGACAGAGCGCCACCGCGGAAGCCAGAGTGCTGGGCACGGGTCCCAGCTCCACAGCTTACCGCCTCACAGCGCTGGCAAGTTCCCCAGTGCCCTGGGCCACAGTGACCGACTGCCTGGGCTTGTCGGGAGGACCAAGTGCGTCCACACGCGTGAGGCACCCAGACTGTCCCAGAGAGGCCAGTGAATATGTAGCTGCTCTTTTCCGTGACGACGGTATGACGACGGTGATGGTGATGTGGCCTCCTCATCATGTCCTGCTCGTTTGTAAAATGAGGAGGCGGGGCTAGATGCGTTCTGAGGTCCCCTTCGACTTGAAGTTCAGTGCGCATTCATCCGGCACCCCCTCCACCGCCGTCCCCCTTCCCCACGGAGGTACCAGGAATATGCATTTTCCTGGGGCACAAACCACATCTTCTATCGTACACCCGGCAGGGAGGGAAGCGAGTTATTCCGACATACTTGGCCCTTTGGCAATCTGCTGCTGGCAAATGGGGGCTTCCTAGGACTCAGAACTGGCCCCTAAAAAGCTCTCTCCAGAGCCGTGTCCAAGGTCAATGTCGCCATGGCCTGCTTGTGGTCTGTGATGGACTCTGCCTGCCTCCGTCCCCTGGGTCAGGCACGTTCTCTAGGTCAGGCACGTTCCCTGGGTCAGGCACGTCCCCTGGGTCAGGCATGTCCCCTGGGTCAGGCACGTTCCCTGGGTCAGGCACGTTCCCTAGGTCAGGCACGTGCTTCACAGAACGCGGCCTGGATTCCTCGGCCTGGCGGGCAGAGGCCTCCCGTCCTGGACTCTCTGGAAAGTGCTCTGGGACAGTCGCCACCAGGCCCACGGACACACAGCTCCGCGGCTCCAGCCCTGTGACCTTGGCAAGCTCATTCCCGTCCCCTCTGGGAAAATGCCCGCCCTGACAGCCTCATCGAAATGTCTGGGTTTTGTTTTGGTTTCCTGGGTTTTGTGATGATGGTTGTGCATGTGCTTGGTTTTGGGGTGGGTAGGGGGGTTCTGTGTGTTTTATACTGTGAAGTTCTGGGTAAACCCAAAAAAGTCACCCTTTCGTGTTTTCTTCTCTCTTCCTTTCTCCGACGGCCCCGTCTGGTCTGGGTGCTCTGCTCACGTGGGAGCACAGTTTGCTTGTTCTTTCCAGCCTCTGGTTCATCGTTCCTGCCGTCCACTGTGTTTCCACACAAATTGTCTTCCCCACATAAACGCTAGAAACACTAGTAGGTGTTCACTGAAATTTATCTTTTTTTTACTAGAAAGTGCTTGACGGGCTTCTACCAAAGCTTTTCTTGTGACATCTCCCTCCCTCATGGCTCCACGTCCTATAACAAGCCACAAGACAAGACACGGGGGGACACGGCTTTTGTGTCTAATCCACACGTTCTGAATGGCACCGCCGTGTCTTGTCCCAGACCGTTGTTGACATAACAACGTGATCCTCCAGTAAGCCCTTCCCAGACAGCCCCGCTGACTTCAGCCGCTGCACTGTCTCCAGCTGTTCCTGAGTGCTCACTCGGGTGTCAAACGGAAGGCCGAGGACTCCGGGTCCCGCGGGGGTAGGGGCTCTGCAGTGGGAATTAGCAAATTCATTCACAAGGACGCTACCTGAGCTCACTCCTCGCAGGTCCCCTGACAAGCTTAGTCCTCTTACGTGACATGCTCCACTTTTACAAAAGCCAACAGGGCCGCTCGATGAATGCAGAGGGCATGTTTCCACCTGTGTGTTTGATGCAGGGTGGGCCAAATCGCTTATGTTCACCAGGTAATAAAAGAAGATAGCTTTTTACCACAGGTCTTGTTCATGCATTTATTTGATTAATTTATCGTTTTGCTTTGGACCAATGGTGATAGAACACAGCATCTTGCAGAGAACATAAAGGAAAAACAGAGTTGCATATTAGATAATTGCCCACAGACATGAGATGTAAAATTTAGACACAAATACCTCCATGCTGTTGATGCAGATTACTAAGTCCCTATTTGTGTCGTATTCTCCCTAGGTAACAGCATGTAAAACGTTGACGGGTTTTCCCAAATAGTAAAGTTAAGCAGGGCAGATTGTATGATCCCAATATTACGAATGAAAGGTTTGACCCCATGGCTGTGATGTCAGAGGAGGAAAGCTAGCTACTCTAACAATCCTATTTCAGGCTGTGGTCTCTCTCCACTAGGCAGTGACAGAAATGATAGGTATAAAAACCAGTCCCCTGAGCCCTGGCTGGTTGGCTCAGTGGTACAGGGTCAGCCTGGCATGTGGATGTTCCATGTTCAATTCCCTGCCAGGGAACATAGGAGAAGTGACTATCTGCTTTTCCACCTCTCCCCCTTCCCCTCCTGCAGCCATGGCTCAGCCGTTTGAGCAAGTTGGCCCCGGGCACTGAGAAATGCCTCCATGGCCTCCACCTCAGGTGCTAAAAATAGCCCAGTTGCCGAGCAACAGAGCAAGCATTGCCCTTAGAGGGTTTGCCAGGTGGATCCCAGTTTGTCACATGTGGGAGTCTGTCTCTCTGCTTCCCCTCCTCTCACTTAATTAAAAAAAAAAAAGCCCCCAACTCTGACTCTTAGCCAATGCATCTTTCACCAAACAATGGTCCTTCTCTTGTTGTGTTTCTATTACATTATGTGTGTTTGGGCTGGGGAGGGGGGAGTCTATATATCAGTTTTCCCATCAGTTTTCCCCTTCTACGGCACTCATTCATTCAATTATCATTCAGCCAACACTTCTTCAGAGCCTTTTACATGACAATCACCAGGAATGGGCCAAGGGACCAAATATATAATGCTCCTGACCTCAGGGAGCTTACGCAGTCTGGCAGAGGAGACAGGAAGCCCATCCGTCATCACAGACATAGATCTATCACTATAAGCCATAATCAGTGCTATGAAGGGAAATAATTGGATGAGATGAGAGACTATATAGCAGGGAATCTAATTTCAGTTGGAAGATCAGAGCAGACTACTTTGAGGAAATGACAGTTACGCTCAGATCTAACGAATGAGTAGAATTGAGTCTAAGGGGTTGGGGGAGGGGGGTGGACCAAGCAGAGGACACAGAGGGTCTCCTAGCCCCGAGGAGGGAATGAGCTCAGTGCATTCGAGAAGCCGGTGGTAGGTGAAATGTCCAGGTGTCCCCTTTAGAAGATCTGGCCTTTAGGACTTCCATGGAGCCATGGTCTTGGCCAGGATCTGGGGTTTACCACGCCACGTCCCCGCTGGGTTGGGGAGACCTCCCTTCCTGGCTTCTTCTCCCCTCACGTGCTAGTCAGATCCAGATGACCCGCCATTTTCCAGTGGCGACACCCCGGAAGCCATCATCACATGCGTGTTCACCCCCCCCCCTTCTGCTCAGTAGCCTTTCTTCCTTCTCTTCTCTGTCCAAATACGACCCGGTTCTCATGCAGCCTTCAGGTGGCCCTCTGGTTGAACCACGCTCTCTCCCCTGGACCCCCCAGTCGGTGGCTGGGATCACTCCTGGCCACTCAACATGTTCCTCCAACATTATATCAGGAATGCATCCGGGAACCCTTCTGACTAGACTGCCAACCCGAATGCCTGGCAACGGAGCCCAGGTCTTTTTTTTTTCCCCAACAGCCTTCCCAACAGAGCCCAACACAGAAAGAAATCCCGTTAAGTGTGTGACTAATGAAGGAATAAAGGTTCATTGAGTAAGCTGACATCTCCCGATGCCAGCTCACGAGGACATGAGTGTCCCCCGCTTCCAGCACTTCTGTGCAGCCCGGAGGTCGTTTTCCTGGGTTACTCTTCCTGGAATCACAGCTTTGGGTGTGGACAGGCCCGGTGCCGACATTAGCACGGGGCCTCCGTCTCAGAGACTGAGCTCCTCGGAGGACAGAAAGGATTCAGAAAGAGGGGGCTCACTGACTTCAAGTGTCAACTGCCTCAGCTACCAAAACACACGAGGCCATGGCCATACAGTGTAAGATGTGTCCAAAGGCACACGCTCTATCTACACAGTGCCACCCATGGCTTTGCAGCCAGGGGCATTTGTATCTGAGCTACTTGCTCAGTCACTGGTGAGTTCCCTTCCAGGGTGCACATTTGAATCACCCAGAAAGCTTTAAAAACATGGCAGAGGCCTTTGTCCACTTCCAGGGATGAGTCCATTGGTCCGGGGTGGTGGTCTGAGTTCTAGAACAGTTAAAAGACCCCCCGATGTGATCCTTGAGTGCAGATTTTGGGAACTATAGATTTGAGTCTTATATTATTTTTTGAAAAAAAAAATGAGTGGACTCATGCAGTTCAAACCCATGTTCTTCAAGGGTCAAGTGCATTAGAGGGTGAGGTGAAGATGAGATAGGGTATGTGGTGAGACAGCTGCAACCAATAAGGGCTACAAGAACTATCACAGAGATAGTGAGATGGGAACTATAGACTTGAGGAAAGAGAACCTTCCTCCAACAGGAAGCTGAGAAGGGCCCACAAGCAGAACATGAGAAACCGGCTCCCAGGATCATTCCGAGGGGCCCCTGTGCCCCCACCACCACCTGGCCGATCTGCCCGCGCTCTCCACCGGGGCTTATGACCCCAAGAAGCTCTTGCCCATGGGAGACGTGGCGGGGAGGCCATCTGCCGCACAGGCTTCACACCACTGGCTTCAGGTCTGCTGGCGTGGTGTTCTCAGCATGACACGCTCACACCCCCGCCGCTGTCAAAGTCTGACCCATCAGAGGGACCACCTAAAGTCCGTTTTCGCTGTCCGGCTTCCCTACAGAGAGTTAGTACTTCGCTGTTCTCCTCCACCCCCCAAAAAAGTCTTAAATATCTACGACAGCACAAGTTTAATTTCTGTTGGTATCCTCACGGTTGTTAAACTGGAATGCTTTTCTTCTGTGCAGGGACAACCTCTTCCTCGTGTCTACGTTGTCTAAGGATCCAGCCCTGTGCTTTGAACACAGTTGGCGCTCAATATGTGCTTCCAGAGCGGATGCTTGAGAGTCCAGCTCAGAACAGGGCTGGCTTCCTTCCTGCCCCGGCCCCAACGGGTAAGAGTTTAAGGGTGACTTGTAACAACCTTGAACTAGAAACTGGCGTCATGTAAATTTCTCAAGGCAGAAGGGACGCTTACCCAGATGGCTGTCTCCAGGTCTTGGTCCCAGTCCAGTCATGACCCCAAAACCCTCCCTTCGGCCTCCAACGCGACTGCCATTGCAAAGCTCGAGGGGAACTCTCGAAATTCGGAGCAACCGTGGTCCCACTGAGAGAAGAACGGGGTTGAGACCCAAGGGACCCATCTGGTACCTTCCGGAGAGACGCCGGTGGCACCAATGTGAGGTACTCTCATCCCCAGGCAAGGAGCCCCAGCCAAAGAGGCGGGTGTTACCAGCAGACCTCGGGAAGGCCTATTCCAGACCCCGAGACGGAGGTAGCCATGCTGGGGTGGTCACTGTTGCCACCAGTCCACTGTTCTACCCAGGTGGAGATTTGGAGACGTCCACCCAACTGCACGCAGGCCAGGAGATCTATTTTCAGGTCCCCTCTGAGTCTAGGGGAAGAGGCTCTAAATATACCTCCAGGGACGGCAGGGAGGCAGATCGGCACTCCGGCAGCTGAGGAGGGCGGAGCAGACAGGGACGGGCAGAACCTCGCTGCTAACCCCAGCTCAGACCCGCGGCCTCGCCACTTGTGAGCTATATTTACATAAGAGCAAGTGTCTGTTATATTTGACTGGGTCCGGGGGCCATGGGCTATGTGTGTGTGGCAGTGGAAGCTACGGCATGTCCTCAGTGAAGCCCCTCCCCCCGGCAAAAAGTGGAGAGGACACGAAGTTCTTGGGCAACGCCAACCTGCTCCGTTCCCTGGGCGTTCGTGTCCTCGCAAGGTCTCATAAACATAGAAACCACAGTAATGAAATTCCCCGTGTGTGTGTGTCACACCTGGTGGTCAACAAAATGCTTTCCTGGCGTATTTACAAACAAGCACGGAATGGCATTAAAAGCCCAGTCCACGGGGGCTGCCGTCAGAAAGGGTGTTGGCTACTGGCTGGGACGTGAGAATTTATCTGGCTGCCAAAGTGTTCTCTGTAACAGGGAAGGCCTCTGAGCAAGTGGCCAGCCGGGATACAGGTGTCGTCCTGCCAAAACCAAACACTGTGTGACCACCTCCACTTCTGAGCAGCGAAGCCCAGATGGCCAGCAAGCATCTCGCTTCAGAAAGACCTGGGTGAGAGATGTATCCACCACCAGCGTCCGGGTCACTCTGCCCCGGAGCAAAAATGAATAGAAATAGCTCCAGGTGGAAAAATGGGTGATTGGGGGCAGGCAAGCCCAGGGGGATGTGTATCGCTCAAGAAAGGCTGTAAATTCGGAACGTGTTAGCAATATGGGACAGAGCTTGAGAAACCTCTGTAGAGTGTGTTCTATCAGCCTTAGAAGAGATCCCAGCCCCCGTTTAGCGGGGAGCAGCCCTGGGACACCGTTAAGAAACTCGCAGAGGGAGACAGGGTCCGAGGCAGGCGCCCTGCTGCAGGGCTGCTCAGAGGGTCCAGGCGACGTCTGCATCAGCCTCCTCTGTGGGGAGGGGGGGCTTGTTGAACTCAGAGCTTTCTGGGTCCTGCCTGGACCCCCTGCCTCAGAATCTCAGGGGCTGGAGCATGCCCGGTCATGGGTGTCCCTAACATGCTCTGCAGACAGCTCCCATGAGCAGTTAACTCTGAGCAGCACGGCCTTCCAGAGCAGTCTCTGAAGAAGGCCAGGCCTTAACGGGGACTGTGCACCACCTTCCAGTGTCACGTTTGTCCATAGGAACCTCCTGGTTACTCTGCCAGGCCAGCGTCCACGCCTTTTTACAGCCTGACCAATGTCCTCAAGCCACAATGGTGACATGGCCATGTTGAACTTAGGAATCGGCTCTTCTGACTCCAACTTCTGCGCCCTTTCCGCTCCCTTTCACCTGGGAGCTGCAATCCCTGCCTGACCCATCCAGAACTCTGTCCCTGGCGAGCTGGAGGCCCAGGCGCTGGTCAGGGGAAGGTTCTGGAGAATGGGCTGAGTGTGGCCGTGAGATACAGGCACACCAGAGCTGACCTGCACCTGCAGGTCTTGGAAAGACTTAGTTGGGAGAAAGTAGGACCAAGAGACAAGAAATAGCCCCAAACATTTGTACACAGAGGGCCGAGGGGAAGAGGTACCGCCTGGCCAAAGCAGGCCCGACTCGCAGTTAGAGGGACAGAGCTGGAGGCTCTGAAGGGTGGACGCAGCCGGGGTGGGGAGCTGGAAAATCTAAAAGCAGTTGCCCGATATTCAGAGAGGAAGGCTCTCTCTCAGGCTGCCTGTGACTTCATCCACGAGCAGCTGTTAGGGATGCCTCGCTATTTCTGAAGCTACACAAACCTTGACGGCTCTCCAGGTGGAATTTCAGACACAGCGGCAGGCTGGGCACAGATATTTAGGGAGGGGCAGGCTTTCTGACGCTGGGGCCAGGCGAACGTGCGAGGGCTGCCACGGCCCTCCTGCCTCTGCCCTGTGCCCCCTGCACCAGAGGGTCGGTCCGGATACCTCGCTGCCGGCCTTGGCCAAGACCAGGGGCTGTGAAATCACTCGGATGTCCCCCTGGACGTCCTGGCAGGTGACAAGAGCTCCCAAAAACTTCAGGGTCTCCAAATGCTAAAGCAAACAGGGAGGAGATCCAACTCGCCCAACGAGGCGTTCTCGAAGGTCCACTACATTCTCGCCGTTCAAGGGACCAGGATAAGCTCTAAGCTCTCAGTGAGGGATCGGCCACGCCCAGTGATTAAGAAAAGCAACTCTAATCGGTGCTAAAATTAAACCACCCTTTTCCACTGGAGAGTGGGCAGAGTACTGTTGTAAAACGATCGTTCAGGCACCAGGCTGCCGGTGGTAGACCAGGAAGACGCGTGAGCATGAGCGAGGCAGCAGTGAGAGGGGCTGCTGCCGCCCTCCCTCCCTCCACACCCACCCACCCTCCCGTCCCGTGTACTCCCGACAGGCTAGTCCCCCTCATGCACAGCTCTGAGGTGACTCTGACGACACCCCCTGGGCCCACAGAGGTATCTACACCGAGTCCCATTCCACTTCCCCAGGCCCGTCTGACTGAGGACTCCCAGCTCCAGAGAAGTGCACAGCAGACCGTTCCCCAAACACACCTTGCACACGCCTGTCTTCCCTGCCCCTTTAGTGTTCCCGAGCATACCCTACACGCCACCTCTTCCTGACCCTCCCAGCCGGGCTGCCGCTGTCCCCTTCTGTCTTGCTCCCCCATCCCTTTCCGTGTGTGTCTTCCTGCGCTGAACCCCTACCCCACCTCCCAGCTTCCAGCACCTCTCCATTCTGACCTGCATCCAGCTAGGTCATGAGACCTCTGTGTTTTCTCAGCGTGAAGCGAACCTGCTGAATGATGTCACTGAATGTGTGCCACTAAGAACCCACCCTTCGTGCCATTTGCTTCTGTTTCGTATTTTTTTTTAACTCCCGCTGTTGTCTCAACCTCCATGAAGGGCTGACCTCAGCGAGTGGCATGTCATCCACCCTCTTAGATCAAAGTCCCCGCCTTAGGGAGGTCTCCACGCCACGCCCCCAGTCCCCTCCCACTCCTGCTGAGGTCAGAACCTCCATCTCAACACTGCATTGTACATCCGCTCCTCTCTCCGGCACCTGCCACAGTTATAATAACTGTACAGCTGTCGGCTGAACCCCTGCCTCCCTCCCCAGACAGAAAGCTCCGTGAGGGCAGGGCCCCCATCTCTGTCATCCATCTCCGGATCCTGGGATATCGCTGGTGGGCAGGAGAATCGGTGAGTGGACAGAGGGCGCTGACCACACTCTGCCCTGTGCGTGCAGCACGCCTGTCTGAACCACCCCTGACCACCTACACCCAGCCCACCCCGTGCTTGGTCTACAGGAGGTGCTCAAAAAAGAAAGGGGAAGGAAGGAGGGAAGAGAGGCAGGAAGGACGGAAGGGAGGGAGAGAGGGAAGGAAGAGAGAGGAAAAGAGAAAAGGAAAGAAAGATAGTTTGTCTTGTGGGAAAGCAACCCAAGGCCAGTGAGGGTGTCAGCAATTCCCATTGGATTCAAAAGCAGACACATTTAGTCCAATACACCGGTAAGTAATGACTAAACATCCGTTCTGCATGAGGCACAGATGTGTGTCTATGTGTACCTGTTCCTCTCTCTCTGTGTCGATCATTGTGCCTTTTCATCTGTCTGTGTGCCTGTCCTTCTGTCTGTTTCTCTATGTCTGTGTGCCTACCTGTGTGTGTGTCTGTCTGTCTGTTCGTGTGTCTATTGAGAAGAGAGGCAGCTGTGGAGACAGCAGAGGGTCGGGTTTGTCCCAGCATTGCCTTTGAGTGGCTGCACAACCTTGAGCCGTCAGAAACCTCTGAATGTCACGTCCAATGTCCTTGGCCTTTGTGACGAGCCCCAAACTCTCAGTTTGCTGGGACCCTGTGAGGATTGACAGGAGGCCCCTTGGGAGCCGTGGAGTGGGATGTGCATGCTGATTCTGAGTGCGCGATGGGAGGAAAAGGCCACAGCTGTGTGGCCACCAGACTCCCAGTCACACCGTAAGCAGTGAGGCGCAATCCAGGAGCAGGGCACACGAGGGTCATGCTCTCTGGCCCAACAAATCCTTCCTCTGACCCCTGACCAGTAAATCCCTGCATCTCCCCAGTCAGAGGTCCATCAGCTTGTCAACTGGGCTCCCAGGCGCCTGGTTTCCTAATAAAGAGATCGTCTTAATAAAGCAGAGTGCCCGGGTGCTATGGTAACGGGCATTACAGGGCTGCTTTTGAAAAGAATAGGGAGCCTGCAGATGGGGAAGAGGGTGGGGACACACGCATGGAGGGGCAGCGGAAAGTGCACATGCGACAGACACTGTGGGCACCGAGGGGACCACATTAACAGTATCGCAGGTCCCTGCCTCTCAGGGAAGGGGGGGGGGGCTTCCGCCCAGGCCCTGCCACCTGGACGCTATTTCTTGCACCTCCAAATGTCCTGCCGCTAATGCCACTGAGGACCCAGCCCTGTGCGTAAGCTGGTAGCCCTAATGCTATTGCATTTTTTTCCATATAAGCCCATATAAAAATCTGGATAAAACCAGGTTGTGTATTAACAAAACCATTAGAAACACACGTGCCTCTTTGGACCCAGACTTTCAGGAGCTCCCTGGGAACCGTTCAGCGTGGGCTCTTGGCCGGCGAGGTCCTCCCAGAGCCCCACCACCACACAGTGTGAGAGCCAGTGCGTCAGTGCACGGGGAACAAAAGGTCAAAACGAATGCTGACTTCGGCACCATCAGATGCCGCTACCCTGTGAAAACATCACCTGTGTGTCCGAGGATGGAAAAGGTGACCAACATGACGGAAGACACAGCCGGTGGACAAGGAAGGGGACTCCTGCCTGGCGAGTCCATCCATCTTCCACGGACTGAACTGGGTACTTCATTCACGGTCGGTCACTTCTGCGGGAAAGTTTGACATCGTGGGTCTGGGCCACCAGCCAGCTGTGAGGTCTTTGGATTTTCTCCACGAGAAGAACATCCGTTCACAGACATGTGTTATGATCCTGTTGTTAGAAGAGCTTCCTCTTCCAGCAGTCCCTGTGTGTCTCCTGTTTAACTTCACTTTCTTTTCCCTGTCCTGCCCATTCCCAGCGGTCCCCAAGGTCCTGAGACAGTCACGGCGTGACAAGAGCTCCATCCTGTCCTGGCTTCCATCTTGGGCTCCTTCGGTAAAACAGCGGCTGCCTCAGAAACCAGCTGAACATGGCTGTTTTTGTATTTATTGCCCACAGGGACGTCCCCATGGTTGCCGGGACTAAAGGACATGGGTATAAACAAGAGGAGAATTTAGCATAGAAACTCAAAAGGCTCTCCAGTGACCAGGACGTGGGGGTCCCTGGAATGGTGGGTCGTGGATGGCTCTGTTTTTTCCTCTTGTCTATGGTTTCTAAGAAAACCTAGATTTCTTTTCTTTCATTAGTTAGGATCAGACATGCCTATAGAGAAAAGAAGGAATGGGCCCTGGCCAGTTGGCTCAGCGGTAGAGTGTCAGCCGGCATGTGGATGTCCTGGGTTTGATTCCCAGCCAGGGCACACAGGAGAAGCACCCATCTGCTTCTCCACCCCTCCCCCTCTCCTTCCTCTCTGTCTCTCTCTTCCCCTCCCGCAGTCAAGGCTCCATTGGAGCAAAGTTGGCCTGGGCACTGAGGATGGCTCCATGGCCTCCGCCTCAGGCACTAGAATGGCTCTGGTTGCAGAGAAGCAACACCCCAGATGGGCAGAGCATCACCCCCTAGTGGACATGCCGGGTGGATCCCGGTCAGGCGCATGCAGGAGTCTGCCTCCCCACTTCACACTTTGGGAAAATACAAAAAAAAATAATAATAAAATAAAGGAAGTAATGACCTATGAGTCCTCTCAATATCTTAAGCAAACTGAAAAGAGTTTGGGATTTTTTTTTTTTCAGGAATATGCATTAGCTTGGAATAAGGCGGAGTTGGAGCAATGTTGAACCAGTCGTGGGGTTTTAAAGTGACTTCTATGTTCTCCTGCAAAACCTCTCGATATCTTGTAAGTTCTCTGTTACCTTTTCTTATCATCTATTACATTTCCAGTGAGAAAAAGAAACATTCTAAACAAAAACAGGCTTTAGCCTTGTGAATCATTTGTTTTCGCTATGGATATATCAGAAATCACATTCCCGTTTCTCCACACATTTTATTTCGTGAGGCAAGTAGCTCAGGAACCACAAAAAAACCAAATGGAAGAAGCCTGGAACCGTCACCACCCCGAAAAAGCCACACAGTTGCAGCCCAAAGCCCCGGGTTTGATGAGCATGGCCATGGCTCAGCCTGCTCAGGGCCCACTCACCTGAATTACATCAGACTCTCTCACCCCATCAGTAAATCAAACCCTGCAGTTCCCCCTCCGCCGTCTCTCCCCTCCACCCCTCCCAACCACTCACCATCATTCAGTTTCCACTTGCTTCTCACGTCCCTGGAAAGACGCACCATCAATAGTCTTGGGCCATGAAAGCCCACCCTGTTCTCCAAACACCTTCGTAGAGGGTGCATGCTGTGGACTCAGAAAACCCGGGTTCCGGCCCTTAACTCTGCTACTCACCCCATGTGTGACCCTAGAACACAGACTCACCCTCTCTGGCAGTCCATGCTCCGATCAATGAATAGCGTGACCGTTATGACTATGAGGGAATGTGTGAAAACCCATGGCACGAGGACCCCTGCATAGTGTGGGGTCTACAGATATTCTTATCCTGAGAGGGCACTGCACTCTAAAGTCAGGACCCAGGGTTGACCAGCAGGCCCACTGGATGCCTTTGCTCTTTTCCAAGTAGACCCTTCAGCAGGGGACAAAGACAATGAGGCCAGGCTGACAAAGACAATGTCCAGAGATCAGGACTATCACACGCTGCTGTTATCAGGACCTGTGACCGACCTCAGCAGCAGCCCTGGAGGCTGAGTGCTGGTCGGCTCTGCCTGCCAAGGACAGAAAATGGTGCTCCTGGCTCAGGCTTGGTAGATTCCGACAGATTCAACAAACATGGTTTGATCAACAGCCGTATTCTGGCTACTGGGCTGGCCCGGAGGACAGAAGTAGAAGAAATAGTTGTGGCCTGACTGGTGGTGGCGCAGTGGATACAGCATCAATTTAGAGTACCGGGGTTGCCAGTTTGAGACCTGAGGTTGCCAGTTTGAGCCTGGCCACTGGCTTGAACCCAGGGGGTCGCTGCCCAATCCTGAGGTTGCTGGCTTAAGCCCAGGGTCACCAGCATGAGTCCAGGGTCACTGGTTTGAGCTCAACATTGCTGGTTCAATCCCTAGTCGAGGGACATATGAAAAGCAATCAATGAACGCACAACTACAGGGAGTCCTCGGGGGTACGACACAGTTCCATACCTATGACAGTGACGCAACCCGAACTCTGGTGTAAGTTGAAACACACCCTAGCTTAAGTCACTTACCTGTCCTAACACAGTTGTAAAACCATAATCCAGAACATAAAAAACATCTATGCCACAGAAAAAGAATACCGCGTATTCTTCTGCCATGCACACCCAAACTGGCTCACTCACGTCATCCGGAAGTATGACGGTATTCTTTTTAAGATTTTATGGGAGGAGCCTGACCTGTGTTGGCGCAGTGGATAAAGCGTTGACCTGGAAATGCTGAGGTCGCCGGTTCAAAACCCTGGGCTTGTACGGTCAAGGCACATATGGGAGTTGAAGCTTCCTGCTCCTCCCCCCCTTCTGTCTGTCTGTCTCTCTCTTTCTCAATCTCTCTCTCTCTCCTCTAAAATGAATAAATAAATAATAATAAAAAAAATAAAAAATAAATAAAAAAGATTTTATGGGAGGGAGCATCATAAACTCAAAATATCATATGTCGAGACTGTCGTAACCCGAGGACCCCTGTATGTGGAGCAACAAGTTGATACTTCTCTCCCTCCCTCTCCCTCTCTCTTTCCCTCTCTCCTTTCTCTATATAAGAAAGAAAGGGAGGGAGGGGAAGAATGGTTCTTTTGGAACTCACAGTCTAACAAATAATTTTGACATAGAACCCAGTATTAGGCTATGCATTGCCCTTTCTTCCCCATTCACAGTCAACACCTCTTTTTTTTTCCCCCTATTTTTCCGAAGTTAGAAGTGAGGAGGCAGACAGACTCCCACATATGCCTGACCAGGATCCACCAGCATGCCCACCAGAGGGTGATGCTCTGCCCATCTGGGGTGTTGCTCCATTGCAACTGGAGCCATTCTAGTGCTGAGGTGGAGGCCATGGAGCCGTCCTCAGCGCCTGGGACACCTTTGTTTCAATAGAGCCTTGGCTGTGGGGGTTGGGGGGGAGATAGAGAGAAAGAAGAGGAGGAAGGTTGAAGAAGTAGATAGGCGCTTCTCCCGTGTGCCCTGGCCGAGAATCGAACCCTGAGACTTCCACATGCCAGGCTAACGCTCTACCGCTGAGCCAAACAGCCAGAGCCACGATCAACACTTCTTGAAGGTGCTAACACTGCCCCCACCCTCCCCCTACCCTCCCTCACCTCCCACTCACCTCCTAACCCTCACGGTCTGGCCCCCGCAGTGGCCCCTCTCATAAGACCACTCCTTTCCAAGGTCACCAAGAATCCTTTGCTTCCGATTGGAAGGCATACATCAGTTGTGATTTCTTAGACTGTCTGACAGCACGTGACACAACCGACCGTCCTCCCTCCGGCTGGACGCTTGCTCCTTCAGCCTCCCCAGCACAGCACTCCCCAGATCCAAGTCTTCAGGGGCCTGCTGGACATTGACACACGACTGTCTCACACCTGATGGGTCTCAGACACACGCATGCCTTCTTTCCAGGTGTCTCCCACCTCTGAACAGCACCTCTACTGGCCACGGTGCTCATGCCCGAGATCCGAGGCGTCCATGAAACCGCTTTCCGCTCGTTCCTTGTTCCTCACCCCCTGGTGATCCTGTGGGCTCTCTTCCTCTCGACACCCCCACCCCGGTCTCCTGTCTCCTCTTCCTTGACCTACCACAACACCTCCTAGCTTCCTCCCTGCTGCCACATCAACCCTCCAGCCCACCAGCCTTCAACAGCCAGGATGTGTTTGTAATGTACATTTAATCATACTACTCCCAAGGGCAACGCCCTTCAAAGATTTATCCCTGCACTGAGAAAGAACCTTTCTGACCGTACCTTGATCTACATGGTCCCTGTGACCCCAGCCTCCAATGGCTCCTTGACCCCAAACACACATTCTCTTGCCCTTGATCACTGTCACAGATGCATGACTCTCCTTCCAGTGCCAACAACACGCCGCAGGCTTTAAACACGACATCCCCTCTGCTTGGAAGGCTCTGGTACCCACTCTGCCGGGCAACCCCCAACCCAGGTATCCAGATCCAGTCTGCATGTCACCCCCAAAGAAAAGCCCCCCCAGAAGCTCCAACCCAAATTCAGTTTCTCCCTGCCCCCAGCTTCTCCTCCCTCAGAAAACCTTGTTACTCCTCATCAAATCTCATCAGACTTTTATATTTATTTATCCCTTTATGTTTGCATCTCGATGACAATGACTAACATCGAGGGCGGGCATTTTGTCTACGACCTGAACCATCTTCCATTCAGGATAGAGACCCGGCAAGCCAATGGGCGGTGCAGCCACAGGGGAGGCTCGGGCCAGCTCTCAGAAATCCCCACTTTCTCTTTCTCTCAGAAAATGACGAGCGGGCTTCCCAGGATTCGAGAAAATCCCAGCATCACAATAAATAAATAAATAAATAAATAAATAAATAAATAAATAAATAAACCAGATGCATAAATAAACCACTAACCCTGGAGAAAACAAAACAGACCAGAATTGTTTAAAGTGATTCTAATGAGCGTGCACAGGGAAGTTGGGAGAGATAGTAGGTTTTTTAAAAACAAAAACAGGCCCTGGCCGGTTGGCTCAGCAGTAGAGCGTCAGCCTGGCGTGCGGGGGACCCGGGTTCGATTCCCGGCCAGGGCACATAGGAGAAGCGCCCATTTGCTTCTCCACACCCCCTCCTTCCTCTGTCTCTCTCTTCCCCTCCCGCAGCCAAGGCTCCATTGGAGAAAAGATGGCCCGGGCGTTGGGGATGGCTCCTTGGCCTCTGCCCCAGGCACTAGCGACGCCCCGGAGGGGCAGAGCATCGCCCCCTGGTGGGCAGAGCGTCGCCCCTGGTGGGCGTGCCAGGTGGATCCCGGTTGGGCGCATGCGGGAGTCTGTCTGACTGTCTCTCCCCGTTTCCAGCTTCAGAAAAATACAAAAAACAAAAACAAACAAACAAACAAAAAAACAGTTGCTAGAAAAATAAAATATTCAGGGAGCAAGACAGTATTATTGGGAATTAAAGGCACACTTGCTAAAGGGGAAACATCCATAGAACAACTAGAAGACAGCTTCAAAGAAACCCTCCAGACCAGGGATGAAAAAAGACGAAGACAAAAAATGTTCACACAAGGTAGAGGATCCAGCCAGTAAGTGTACCGTCGATAGAATGAGTGTTCTAGAAAGGAAGTACAGAGAAAAATGGAAAGGACAAAGGGAAGGAAGGAAGGAAGGAAGGAAGGAAGGAAGGAAGGAAGGAAGGAAGGAAGGAAGGAAGGAAGGAAGGAAGGACAATGCCTGGATACAAAATACAAACTTGGTCCACCAACCACATATAGCCCAGTGAAAGTTAGAAATGCCAAGGACAAAAAAGGAAGAAGGAAGGAAGGAAGGAAGGAAGGAAGGAAGGAAGGAAGGAAGGAAGGAAGGAAGGAAGGAAGGGAGGGAGGAAGGAAGACAAACCCTAAAAGTTTAGGAAAAAATAAAACTGGTTACCTATAAAGCGACACACATCAGAGTGTCTCGTCACTAAAACCACATGGTAGAGTTCGATGCAGAGGACAAACCTCCTTAAACCAGGAATTCTAGCCAAACCATTCAAGGGGCCGAGGAAAGGGAGAGGCTGAGACACCCCATGACCTAGAAATCTGACCTTGGATGCACGCCTCTGGAACGGTGATTTGGAAGCACCACGCTCCAGCTGAGCGAGACAGATATCAGAGAGCAAGGAGGATGCGGGGCCCCAGGAAGAGTGGGAGGTGACCCAGAAGTGAAAGGAACGGTAATCCTGGAGTGACCGTTTTCCAGAGGGCCCAGGAAGTAAGCGAGCACATTAGAGAGGAAGGACAGGGGTCACTGAGAAGAATACAGCCTGGAAGAGTCCAGGGACGGTCTGGGAACGAGTCGTTGGAATTAGATGCTAGATGGATGATCTTATGGTTAAGGTGAGACACGGCACCGCTCTGAAAACAGGCAGAGGAACAGGTAGTCAGGAATACCAGGGGGGGAAAATAGTTAAGCAAAAAGCTGTAGAAGAAAGTTCCAGTCCATGACAGTTGTCCGAGGGGTTGGGCGGCGGGGGGTGGGGGGTGGGGCTGGATGAAAAAAGGTGATGGAGTTGAGAAGTACAGACGGACAGTGACCAAGCAGTCCCAGGGATGTAAAGTCCAGCACAGGGAATATCAGCAATAACAACGCAGCAACTCTGTGCGATGCCAGGTGGGTACCGGAAACATCAGGGGGGACATGTGTCCACAGCCCAAGCTGATGACACGGAGAGCCGGGTTCCCATTTTGCCCGCACAGCTCTGGTGAAGGTGAAGTCCACATGGATGGGAGGACAGGGGGACGCTCCCAGGATGGGGGCGTTAAGTCACTCAGGAGAGAAGAGAGGAGAAGACACACGCAGGGAAAGTGACTCGGACTGTTTTTGTGTCATCAGAAAGAGGCAGCAAAATTAGGCTCAGTGACTCCGGGCCAGAGCTGCAGGGACAGAGCCGGGTTTGTAGAGAGGACCTGATTCACTGATTCAATTTGGAAAAAAAAAAAAGGAAGAATACAAATGGAAATTTTTCTTCTCTTCTTTGAGTCTGTTTCTTTCGGTGCTGTCTAGACCTTTGGTCCCCACAGGCCCCTCCTCAGCCTTGCAGGTGGATTTTGGAGAGCGTGCCATGCACTGCGGCACACCTGTCGAGGAGGCAAAACCACGCAGCACTGCCCCCGAGGTAGGCACAAGTGCAAAGTCCCCAAATCCCACCACCTGTGTCCTCCACAGCTGGGGTGATGGCCACAGAGGGGCTCTGGTGATGCCATCCCTCCTGCACCTCCTGGGAAGGTCCCTGTGTGTCAGCTCCGTTGGTACTTTCTCACCCTACTGACGCCCCGCCCCCGCCCACACCCCTGTTCCGACACCCCGCCTCTCCACTCCTCACCTCTCCACACATCTCTGCTCCCTGAACACCCCTCAGCACACGCTCGGCCTTCCTCCTCTTATGACTTTCAGAAAATTCTGGAGGTGGGAAGAAAGTTCATCGATAATAATAAGGCTTTCTATTTTGGGAGCCTCCACCTCCCGCACAACCCCAAGAACGCCGCAGTCAGAGCGGAGTTGGGGAAAGGGGTGACAGGGTCTTCTGGGGAAGGACCCCCCTGCCATAGGCAAAACTCCCCAAAACCTGCCTCAGGCGGGCGCCAGTCTTCCCGAGTCTGACCCTGGGGTCACACTCAGGTCCATGTCTGACGCCCCTCCCTATCCCAGCCAGACCCCTGTCCACAACCCCTCTCACTGGACCGGTCATGACCGATGCCAAGTGTTCTCCTGGCCTCTGGTCTCTGCCAGGCAGCCGCCAAGCCTCCAGACAGCGGTCTCTCGCAAACACAGCCCTGGCCACACCTGGAACGCGAGGCGGGGGTACAGGGTGTCACAGGAAGACGGTGGGGCTGGGTTAGAGGAAGCATCACAGGTGAAACTCAGAAGACCAGGAGGTTGCCACCAGGGGTCAGGGGAGCGATGTCTGAGGTGAGGGCCCAGCCCTGAGAAGGCTGGGACCATAGGGCTCAGATGTTGCAGGGCCAATGAGGGCTGTGGGTGGCGTGAGTGTGGACGGAGGCAGAGTGGGGCTGCCCGAGGAGAGGACAGGAAGGAGGGCAGGGACCCGCCCGGGGGCCAAGATGACTTTCTGACAGCAGAGGGATCGCTGGGTGGTGGGAGCCACAGGGAAACCGCGGGCACAGTTACGTCGAAGGGCGCTGATTCCAAGAAGAAAAGAGGAGAGAGCCTGACCAGGCGGTGGTGCACTGGATAGAGCATCGGACTGGGATGCGGAGGATCCAGGTTCGAAACTCCAAAGTCACTGGCTTGAGCGCAGGCTCACCAGCTTGAGCATGTGATCATAGACATGACCCCATAGTCGCTGGCTTGAGCCCAAGGTCACTGGCTTGAGCCTAAAGGTCACTGGCTTGAAGCCCAAGGTCGCTAGCTTGAGCAAGGGGTCACTCACTCTGCTGGAGCCCCCTGGTCAAGGCACATATGAGAAAGCAATCAATGAACAACTAAGGTGCCGCAACAAAGACTTGATGCTTCTCATCTCCCTTCCTGTCTGTCTGTCCCTCTCTCTATGTCTGTCAAAAAAAAAGAGAGAGAGAGAAGACAGTATGGCACCCAAGAAAAGTGCAATGCACGTGACCACCCCTCATCACCAGGGCTCCTGGTTTAATGGGTACTGAGGTTCAGGGGCAGGGCCTTCGATCCAGCTTGCTCAGTGCCCCCCATTTCCCATCCGGTGGGCACACAGGGAGAGCAGAGATGACAGAACGCCACAGCCTCTCAGTGGGTCACCCCCAGTGCCCCACCTCTGAGCGGAAGAAATTCTCCAGGGCCAGCAGGGCCAGGCAGGGCTGATGGGAGGCAGGGGAGGAGGAGGGGGTGTCCGTTGTCAACAGTCCCCCCCAGAGCTGCTTCAGAGGACGGGCTCTCTGACCACATGCCTTTCCGTGACATCACCGTGCGTGACCTTTGGGGGCCGGCAGGGTGGACGGGGACAGGCCACGATTCTTTGGTGGTCACAAAGGTTGGGATTGTGAGCTGCCCAGAGCCAGAGAGTGGCCTCAATGGGGACAATGTCTCTGGCTGGGCTGGCAATGGCCTCCCTGCCCTAGGATATTGCAGGGACTATAGTAGACCTGTTGTCTTTGCTCCTTTTCTATATTGAAAACCACATTGTTGAGCACAGAGGCCGTGTGTGTGTGCATGTGTGTGTGTGTGTGTGTGTGTTCACTCACACGCAGAAGTGCAAAGACTCTTAGAAAATTGCATTTTGCTCTTTGAACAAATGGTGAGAATGTGGAGTGGAGAGCATGCCGGCCAGCCAGCAGAGAAAAGGCCGTTTTCAGAGGAAGCCTCAGGAAGGAAGGAAGGAGGGGAGGAGAGGGGTGTGCGGAATGGGGGCGGGAGACGGGGGACTTCTGCAGATGCTTCCAGAACACCAGAAGCCCTGGAAGAGATCAATATGTCCAATGAGCCCAAAGTGATCACAGCAAACAGCCAACTGCCCCGCGTTCACTTACAGTAATAGCTTTAAACACTCGACGGAAATAACTCAATTACCTTATCGATTTGGGAGATTCCAGCCACCTCCCCAGACACATCACTCCAGAAACACCGCAGACCCTCACACGCTACTTTGTTGTTATTGTTCTGTTTCTTCAAAAAAAATTAAAAAAAACACTAATGTAATTGGCAAGCCCTGCTCCACCAGCCTGGAAGATGAATAACATTGTATCTGCTTTAATATGCACACGAACCCCCCACCCTGCCTGCCTGCCCAAATTGATGGTCAGTCACCTCTCTCTTGGGACCTCCTCCCCCCTGAATTAAAGAGCCCCAGGTGTTCATTCAGCCCTCACTGACCCATATAAGACATAAGGGAGAAATCTAATCAGACCGCTAGTGTCCCCCCATCCCTCCCAGCTCTGCTGTTGTGACTTCCCAACACTGCACATGGGGCGGCTGATGTCCACATGGAAGGACACCTCGAAGAGTCCCTGTGCCTCCGCCCACATCCCAGAGCCCTCAGTCCTGGGCTCCCTGGGCCTGCGCCAGGTGTCAGTCTTTGTCTGCCCTGTGACCCTCTCACGGGCCCCTGCCTACCACCTCACACCTCGCTCAGATTTAAAAAGAAAAAACCCTCCGCTCCATCATTCCCCTCCCTGCCCTTTCCCACCTCACCCACCCCCTCAACCCCCTTCTATCTCTCTCTTCTCTTCTCCCCACCACTTTCCTTCTCTCAAAAAAGAAAAGAGTTTTGAATGAACATCCCTCCCCCCTCCGCCATACACTCGTGCCCGCGTCCCACGCGTAAGCATTGGACGAGAAAGACCATGGCTTTTATAGCTTCCACGCCACACCCAGGCGTGGCACAGTCTGGTGCTCACCGAGCCCTGGGGAGGCGGGGTGGGCATAGGAAGTGGCGTGGGTGGCCAAGACCAGGCTGCTGTCCCCAGAAATGCCCACCCTGCAACCCTCCAGGCTGTCTGGTGGGAACAGCCCAGCCTTGTCCCCTGGCCAGGAGATTTTCGGTGTCCAGCTGTCCAGCTGCTGAGGTGGGGACACCCCACAAGCACGTGGAAGTGGTTGACTATCGGCTGCTTCACATGGGAAGGTCCCCAACACTTGTCCCTCCCCACCCCCTGCTCTTTCTCTTTTCTGAAGGGAATGTTTCTGTGGTAGGGACCACTTCTTGATGTAAAAATCCTTCTCTGTCTGAGAAATGGGGGGGGAGGGGGAGCTTCATGTTCCTGCCACTGAGACTGACCACACGCCGTTTACTGGGGAAAAAGAAAGAAGCCTCAGATTCCCTAAACCCCACCCTGCTCTGTGCCAGGCATTGTTCTAGGCATGAGGGGCACCGTGGTAAGACCCGCCTTCCTGCCCTCATGGGGCTCCCGGTCTGGCAGGGGACAGACGAGGCACAGGTACGCATCGACTCACTGCAGATCGCTGGAGGCTCTGGGCAGGACGGGACCAGGGCGCCGGGGCTCATGACAACACCGGCACCTCCTCCGGGTACGGGGAAGGAAGGTCTCTCTAAGAAGCAGTCATCGAAGCCGAGACCTGAACACGGGCTTGGGGACAGGACTGGAGATGGCCCTCCCAGCCACGCCCACTATGGCCTGTAAGTTCTGTGTTGTTGTCACCCATGATTTGCACATCAGGAAGGTGAGGCTCCAGGAGATGAGAGGACGCACCAGGGGCAGGTTCAAAACCGGAATGATGGACACCTTCCTCCCTGGGGGCACCTGTCCCTTTTTTCTGAATGGTAAAGAGGGTCTGGGAGGCTGGGCTTGCCAATGTCGGCTGACCCTTCTTTGAGCTGGATGTCCAGTCCCAGTATAAAGAAATGAGCACCGCCCTGGCCGGTTGGCTCAGTGGTAGAGCGTCGGCCTAGCGTGCACAGGACCTGGGTTCGATTCCTGGCCAGGGTACACAGGAGAAGCGCCCATTTGCTTCTCCACCCCTCCGCCACGCTTTCCTCTCTGTCTCTCTCTTCCCCTCCTGCAGCCAAGGCTCCATTGGAGCAAAGATGGCCCGGGCGCTGGGGATGGCTCTGTGGCCTCTGCCTCAGGCGCTAGAGTGGCTCTGGTCGCAACATGGCGACGCCCAGGATGGGCAGAGCATCGCCCCCTGGTGGGCAGAGCGTCGCCCCTGGTGGGCGTGCCGGGTGGATCCCGGTCGGGCGCATGCGGGAGTCTGTCTGACTGTCTCTCCCTGTTTCCAGCTTCAGAAAAATGAAAAAAAAAAAAATGAAAAAAAAGAAATGAGCACCTACTACGTGCTTGAGGAAGGTCTAGACTCCTTTCTCAAGGTTCTTGGAAGACAAGCCCAGGCATGACCCAGTGCCCAGACGTGGCCGTGGTAGGGAAGATGATTGTGGTCAGTGTCCTTGGACAAAGTGTTCTGACTTGAGTTGGACCAGCAAGGCAAGGCCATCTGGCCAGGCAGAGCAGACGAGTCGGGATTCCCACCAGGCGTGAGCTCGGGGAGGAGGCTGCCAGACCTTTCCGTGACCTGCCACCATACTAGAGAGCAGAGGCATGGGTCGGACGCCCGGTAGCCATCCTTTGGTTGATGTTTTCTGAATGTTGAGTGCGTGGGTCCTCCATTCTGCACAGAGTCCTGGGTGAACACACAGAGATGGGAGAGCCACGGTCTCAGCTCTCAGCCATCTCCCTGAAGAGGGATGCTCAAGCTTATGAAACAACCAGAGGACTCGAGCCCCCAGCTGCCAGGCAGCACACGGAAGCCACATGGCATGTGGCTGAGGCTGTGAGGGAGGGCTTCCTGGAGGAGGTGGGGAGAGAGCCAGAACGGCAGAGGGATGATGGCAGGGTAGACACTTTAGACAGGCCATCTGCAAGAGCACAGAGTAGGCTAGCGGGGGAAGGGACCGTGAAAGCACAGGGGATGGAGCTTGGGAGGCCAGAACTTCTGCCCAGTCAGGGAAGAATGACTCACTGAAGGTTCTTGAGTGAAGGAGTCACAGGGTGAAAGCAACACTTCCTAAATGAGCCTGGCGATTCTCACTCACAAGGGACACCTTCCGATGTTTAGACCGCTCTGTAGACATTATTTTATTCAATGCTGACAACCACCCAGTGAGGGACAAAGTCACCACTGACTTTCGTAGCTCGGGGAGAGGACGGGAGACGTTTAAATGAGTCGCCCCAGAACACACTGCTCCGCGGAAGGGGACACAGGATCACAGAAGGGGTGTGGCTTTTGAAATGAACCCCTTTGAGCCTCCGGGTCTCCTTGTTAAAAATAAGAATAGGCCCTGGCTGGTTGGCTCAGTGGTAGAGAGTCGGCCTGGCGTGGGGGGGACCCGGGTTCGATTCCCGACCAGGGCACATAGGAGAAGCGCCCATTTGCTTCTCCACCACCCCCCCTTCCTCTCTGTCTCTCTCTTCCTGTCCCGCAGCCAAGGCTCCGTTGGAGCAAAGATGGCCCGGGCGCTGGGTATGGCTCCTTGGCCTCTGCCCCAGGCGCTAGAGTGGCTCTGGTCCCGGCAGAACGACACCCCGGAGGGGTAGAGCATCGCCCCCTGGTGGGCAGAGCGTCGTCCCTGGTGGGCGTGCCGGGTGGATCCCGGTCAGGCGCATGCGGGAGTCTGTCTGACTGTCTCTCCCCATTTCCAGCTTCAGAAAAATACAAAAAATAAAAATAAGAATAAGCCTGACCTGTGGTGGCGCAGTGGATAAAGCATCAACCTGGAAACACTGAGGTCACCAGTTTGAAACTCAGGGCCTGCCTGGTCAAGGCACATATGGGAGTTGATGCTTCCTGCTCCTTCCCCCTTTCTCTCTTTCTTTCTCTCTCTCCTCCGTCTCTAAAATGAATGGATGGATGGATAGCTGGCTGGCTGGCTCCTGGCACAAGAGATGTCCTACAAATATGCTTTCTTCCTCTTTTTCTACTGACCCCAACCAGGCCCAGAACAAACCAAGGCATGGACTCACCTTCCCTCTCTCTCTCCATGGTGCTCATGAGGCTCTGGAGGGAAGAGACTTCATCCCTATGATCACACAGACCATGCAGCGTGAACGCCGCTTTCAGCCAGGCCGGGGCCCCGTCCCCAGATGCGCGAGGGGTCGAGCCACTGAAGGCGCTTGGCCAAGCTGCACGGCCCGTAAGAGCCGGCCACTGTGGGAGAGAATGGCTGAGCCACGGACCGACAGACGGCATGTGAGGTTGGACGGCACAGACTCGTTCTTTCTGGGGGTGGCAGGCTCGGATTCATTTTTCATTTGTTTTTAAACAGACAGGATTTACAAGAACAGCTTAGCAATTTCACCCTTACTTATTATCATTTGACATAAAAAACCATTGCTGATCCCAGGAAAGCTCCCTATTCTTTTCGGAACATCTTCCTATGCATCGCTGGACTTGATCTGGGTCGTTGGGAGGGAGACGGGCCGGCTTTACTGTTCCCTTTGAACGGACGGAAAATCCATGGCTTAAGTAAGGTGGGGGAGAGGGGCCCCAGGAGCCCGGCGTCCTGCCTGTGGTGGCCCCCCCCTGCCCACCTGTGTGCTCTAGTCTGAGTCCAGACCCATCTACAGAGAGGCGGGGCTCTGACATCTCAAGTGCCCCTGTGTCCTCAGCTACTGAACCATCAGACGCCCACAGGAGGCTTGTGCCACTGATGGGTACATTGGATGGGCGTGGCAGCCTTGCAAAGTGGCATCTACCGGGGACATTCTGCAGACAGGCTGAATTCACGTGAGAGGCAGGCAGGGGTCCCTCAGCCTCCACCCGCCCCGGGAGCCATTCATGCTGCCCTGACCACCCCTTCCAACCCTGTCAACCTGCGACCCCCTAAAAACACAGAAGTCTCACTGGGAGCCAGGACTCCTGAAGCCAGCGCTGGGCCCAGCCTCTAACTTCAGCTGCAGGCCTTGACCGGTCAGTTCACGTGGGCTGCTGACCCAGGTGGCGACCAGCTCCAGAACAGCAGACCAGCTCAGGGCAGCACAGAGGGACTGCGGCCAAGATCAGCAGACGGGGACTGACCAGCAACCGTGAGGGGCTCTGGGTACTCAGGAGCTGCAGGCACCTGGCTGACAGAGCCCCGCCTCCACCCGGCTTCTGTTCCAGAGAAGGCACAGGAAAGCAAACATGGGCACGGAGAAGAAAGAGGGGAGGGCTAAGTTGCCAGAAGAATCACCAGGATGAGACATGGTTCCTGTTTCAAGTAGAACTGTCATAAGCTCTGTTGAGAAGTGGACATTTGAGCAAAGACGTGAGGGAATGGGGGAGTTAGCATGTAGATATCAGGAGGACAGGATTGCCACCAACGAGACAGCCAGAGCAAAGGCCCTGGGGCACAGGGAGGGGGCCGGGAGGCTGAGCAGATGATGAGAGTGGGGGGGGGGTCACGGATGGAGATGAAGTTTGGTGGCACGTTCCAGCTCTAGTTTAGGTCACTGAGTTTCTTCAAAGCTAACTGTAGACCTTGGCCACATAGAAAGTCACGCTTTTCTTAAAAGCATCATTGCTTTCTTCAGAAAGGGCTGACTACTCACATACGCAAGGCGCTGGGACCCACAGAGGGCTGCGGCGGGTACAACACAGTCCCCGTTCATGAGCAGCTGACACTCTCGGTAAGGATCCCACAGAGAGTGAGCGTGCCCAGAGGAGAGACAGGGCCAGGGCTTCGCACACCTGCGTGTTCGGCAAATACTACTCTTTTGCCAGGTCAAAGACCTGCTGTCTCCAGATACCCCAGTTAAGCCCAAAATGGGACAGTGATGGGAAGGGTAGTAGGAGAAAAGGGGACTTGGCAAATGAGGAGTAAAATGGACCAAGAGAGACGGGCAGAGACAGAGGGAGAGACGTACGGGGAGAGAGAAGGAGAGAGTTTGGGGCTAAGACGTCTCTGGCTTGGGTTGTTTCTTTTCTTGGGTTCCAAACCACCGGCTGGGTGCATGGCGTTGGGATGACTCACCTGTGGGTGGACAGCACAGCTTTCAGTGTGAATCCACTTTATGGAGGGTCTTAAGACTGCCCCCCAAATGCCCAGGGGCTCACCCAAGAACCCAGGGACATCAGTGTCCCTGTGGATGAGCCTGAGCCGCCACAGGTGAAGACTCTGACAAGGAGAGGTACCCACATGTCAGATGGAGGTGTGAGCATGAGTCTTCCTCCAGGAGAACGGGGGGAAGAGGAGGCAGGACCGGCCTCAGCGCTGAGTCCCAGACGGGGGCTGCACGGCAGGGGCCCCCGTGGCTGCACAGTCTTGGGCCCCCAGCACAAGCCCAGGAAGTCCTGGGGGGGTGGACTTAACTGTCTCCCCCACCCCAACTTCCTAGGTTGAAGCCCTACCCCCAGGACCTCAGGATGTAACAGTGGAGTAAAGGCTCTTAGAGAGACGAGGTTAAAATATGGATAAGACTGTTAGGGTGAGCCCCAAGCCAACCTGACCGGTGCCCTTACAAACAGGGGAGACTGAGGCACGCAGAGAGGCCGTCGAGCCATGTGCACTGAGGGAGGACCCCGTGAGGATGCAGCCAGAGGGCAGCCAAGCAGAGAGGCCTCGGGACAAGGGACAAACCGGCCCGCCAGCTTCTCGGCACTGTGCTGGGCGCGTTCTCACACGTTACCTCATTTCACTGTTAACACAAACCTGAGGCCCCAAAAGGAAGTTCATTGATTTCCCCAAGGTCCCCCCATTAGAACACATGGGGCTCAGGTGGAAGCCCAGGTCCTTGGGTCCCTGTGTTGTACCCCTGGGCCTCCTCCATGGCAGCTTTTAAAGAGCAGGGGTCTTAGGACTGCACGTCACTCCCTCTTTCCGAACTCAGTCAGGTCCTCCCAGAAACACCGTCACCCCTAACCCTTCATGGGGGTTCAGAGTAAGTCCTGTGCTATAGAGAAAAAATATATATATTATATATATATATACATTGCTCACAAAAAAAATAGGGGATATTTCAAAATGAATATGAAGCGATTAAAAAAGAAGCATTTGGGTTTTCTTTTATTAAACAAGAACATCAGAAAAGCAAACAAGTCAAAGAAAGTTGTTCAATGATGCAAATGAGATGTAAAAACCAACTTTTATTTCATAGGTGGAAAAGCACTCTGCAAAAGGCTGAAAGTACTGGAGTATCTGCACATCCCCTGATCGCCTGATTTTTATGATAAGTGTATATAATATACATATATGCACTAAGTCCTAACTCCAGTGGCTTTCTAAAACAAATCCTGTTCTGAGCATGCTGCCCTGTTTCACAGCTCATCAAGAGGCATGGGGAACCCCAGTAACATTCCCAAGGAATCACTTAGGAAAGTCTGATCCCTGCTCTCTGGAGGACTGGCTACGTTTTTGTCCTCGGCTATCTGCTAAGCACAACTCGGTCTGGAGCTCCCCTGGTTAATATCTATTTTTAATGGGATATATTTGTAATGGGGTGTATTTATAACCTCTTCCCCATGGGCGCTGGGTCACGGAGGTATTTTAATAGACTGGACATGGCAGCAAACTGACCAGACGCAGGTCAGGCCTAGTTGTCCGCAGGGCCTGACCGTCTTGACTAACTGGGCTTTAGGAAGAAGCAACTCCACCCCCTGGGGTCTGGTTCCTAGTTCCACAGAGGGGATCAGTCACTCCCAGAGGGACAGCGGGCATTGAGGGGCTTGAGAGGTTCAGTGGACATGGAGAGGAAACATCCAGGGAAACCCTGTGACGTCATTCGCTGGGCAAGTTTGCATCTAATACATGCCACGCACAGATTCACTGGTGGAGGAGACACAGCGCTTTTGGTGAAATTATTGAGCACGACTGGCAGAAGCTGGAAGGAATCTCAGAGACCGTGTGGTCTGGTTCTCTCACGTTACAGACAAGGACCCCGAGGCCCAGACAGGGGAACCGTCTTGTCCAAGGTCAAACCAAGGGTCCCCGGCAGGCTAGGGCTGGGGTCTCGCTGACACCGCACGCCGCAGCTCTGACATCCCAGGCAGCAGGGTCAGACCCTCCCTCGCCAAGGGCGTCACGTCCAAGTCGGTTCACCACACATTGCGAGAACCACGCGCACAACTGCAAAGGACCCACACAGAAATAACCAGAACGGACGAGGGAACGGAAAATAGGTTTGTTTTTCAATGAAGCTGCTGCGCTTGCAGCCGGACGTGGAAAGGCAGTCTCTGGCCGCCAGGCGGATAAACTAGTGCATCGGGCGAACCGAGAAAAAAAGCAGGCCCAGGAAAGTCTCGAGAGGACCGGGCACGAGGACGAGCACCCGCCCGAGCTCGCTGGAGGACCCCTGCCCCAGCGCAGGGAGCTGCGGCCTGTGACCCTCTCCGTCTCACCTGCTCTGGTTAGAATCCGGGGACGATTCCAGAGCCCTCTGCAAGACCGCCCGACGGCTCCCATAGCGAGGCGTGCGGCGTGGCTGATCCTATCATTTGCTTGAAATTTCCTCTTCAAACCACTTCTTTGCCCTTGTGTTTTCTTAATTTTCAAAAAGCCTTCAGATGAAACGCCTCTTGTAAGGAGCCGACGCAGAATCTGGAACGTTGGGAGTCTTTTTTCTTTCTTTCTTCTTATTTTATTTATTTATTATTTTTTAAAATTCTTGCCAGAGGGGTCGTGCTGAGGGATGGGCCTTGGCAGTCACTGCGGGTTCAGGCGAGCCGAAGGTCAAGGATGAGGCGACGTCAGTTGACAGACACCACAGATTTCGACAAGCAGGGTTCTTTCTAGAGGTCAGGGTGGCATGATCAGGCGCAGCTGAACTCTGACCTCGGGGCAAAAGGTCGTCTGCTCTCTGTTATTTACGTAAGTAACCTAAATATAGGTATCCCCTGAGGTGAGGACACATCTAGGAGCCAATGCAGGCAGAGGCTAGAGACGGTGAGTTAGAGATGCTACAGGATGGTCCTATAAAGGAGTAGTCACTGTTCTTCCCCCACTTGCCCATGAGGGCACAGTCACAGCCCGCAGTGGCCCTGGTACACTCAGGAAGGGCAATGAAACCCCCTTGTGCAGCGAGGAAATGGGAGACACCAAACCCCCAGGTTAGAAAGGGATCTGTCCTTCCTTCTTCGCAATGGCTCTCAAACTATCTCTTCAGAAGGGCAATGAGACCCCCTTGTGCAGCGAGGAAATGGGAGAACGCCAAACCCCCAGGTTACAAAGGGATCGGTCCTTCCTTCTTCGCAATGGCTTTCAAACTATCTCTTCAAAAGGCAACTCTGCAATATCCCTAAATACATGTCACTGCCTTGGACCCTTTCTCTCTCTTGTTCCTCCTTTGGGACCCAGCTCAGTGTCCAGTTTACCCTTGAGGTTGAGTAATGGACAGCCCTCTCCTGGGCCATCTGATGCCCACAGAACTGCTGTCTCCTCCTCACGCCAGCATTGGACAACAGGCCTGCCCTGAGCCTAGACCTGGTACCCCGCTCAGAATGACTCTGCATAGATGTCCAACACCAGAGCGGCGGTCCCTGTCATCTCAGACAATGGTCACCCACCAAAAGTCAGGACCGAAAGTGTGTGTGTGGTCACGGAGGCAGAGGGGAACGCGTTAGCCTCTCAGGCTTCTGTGAGTCCTTGGCTCTGCTTTGACGTCTCATGTTCAGTGATTTTGGCCACCGTTCCGGATATTAGCAAAGCAAAACCCAGGTGCTATCGTCCACTTGATTCAAGGCTCCCCTTGTAAACGAGTTTGGGGGGGGGGGCTCACAGGAAAATGGTGGTTCCAAGGAGTCGTGACGTTTCATCCATTTCCCTGGACTCTAAGACTCATCCTGAAGCCCAAAAGAGAGCAGACAGTACAGACCTGATGAATTTTCCCTCCTCCCCAGCCTGGGCCATGCGGGGTTACTGTGTACGTCTGCAGCAGAAAAAAGTTAGGAAAAAAATGATCTGGCCCCCTTCCTCCCTCGCCGTCCCAGCAGAGGGCTCTCCTCTATGAAGGATGGCTGCATCGTCCAGCCCACACGTGCAAATGCACAAAAGCACACACGAGGTCACAGAGTGTCGGGCTAGAAGGTGGCCGGTCGCTGACTCCTTCCCTGCGAGGAGACTGAGCCACTTCAAAGAGATTCTAGAGGATGACCCCACAACCTCCAACGATTTACCTTTCTGTGTGCTCGCTAGAATCTTCACAAAGCCGGCTCCTAGGGGACAAGGATTCTGTCGTTACCTTGGGATCCCTGCTACCTCACCCTGTGCCTGCACACAGTGGACATGCCCACCCCCAAATAAATAAATAAGTATGGTTTTGAATAAATGAAGAGCTCTCCCTTATTTTGGAAACCCTCCCTGGCTATGGGAAAGGCCACTTCCCAAATTTCTTCAGCAGCACCTCCCCCTGGCCCCCGCCCCGATACCCAACTCACATCTGTGCACCTAGAAAACAATGAGAAGAGAAATTTCCAAAATATTATTAGGATTCTATGTGGCTAATTTAGTGTCAAAGCCAAATTATTCTTCCTTTGTGCCATTTGTCCACACTAAGGTGGCTTCCCTTTGTTGGGGTTTTAACAAGTTAAAAGCATTATTCAAAATGTTCAAACCAGGTTCAATTCCCAATCAGGGCACACAGGAGAGGTGGCCATCTGCTTCTCTCACCCCCCCCCCCTCTTTTATTCTCTCTCTCTCTCTCTCTCTCTTCCCCTCCCACAGCCATGGCTTAATTGATTCAAGCACATTGACCCTGGGTGCTGAGGATGACTCCATAGAGCCTCTGCCTCAGGAGCTAAAAATAGCTTGGTTGTGAGCATGGCCCCAGATGGGCAGAGCATCAGCCCCAGATGGGGGTTACCAGGTAGCTTCTGGTCTGGGTGCATGCAGGAGTCTGTCTCTATATTACACTCTCATTTAAAAAAAATTTTTTTTCAAGAACTGGGTTCAAGGCAGTGACTGGATCACCAAGGCTATGACAGTTTCTAGGGGAGATGTTTGTCATGTTTAGTAGCTGAGTCTACTGTGGGCCCTTGGATCCTCTCCGTTGCTCCTGTCATGGCAAGAAGCAGCCTCTGATATCCTAGGACAGTGCCTGGCCCTGGGTAGCCATTAAGGATTTCTTGATCTCATGGAACAAGTGAGTCTATGAATGAGAGCAGGATGCCCTTACACTCTCTAGGCTGCTGCTGGGAGCTCCAGCCCTGGTAAGCCCCCTGGGCTGAGTCCCAAGAGACTCAGACAGGAGCTGTTCAACCATCCAATTACCAGCTTTCCACACCAGCGTCAGGGGTTCTGTGCCATCTCCCACCCCTGCTTATCTGGTCCCAAAACACAGGCTCAGTCCCTTGTATCTCCGCGCCCCCATTCCCAGTTCCTGTGTCACTGAGCACCCTGGGCTGCATCAGACAGGAACTTAACTAGAATCGCCTTCTACAGAAAGGGTCCCTGCAGGACTGGCTGCATCCTTCTTGCGGTCACTGCTCCCAATAGAGCCTATCTGACCTCCCCCCAGGCTCAGAAAGGCTGATGGCTCCCAGGTTCCTAGCCCAGCCCTGGAAGACTGCACTCTTCCCTGGCGGTTTCCCTAAACCCCACCCACATCATGACAGACAGTGCCTTGGTTCAATCCTGCTCGGGCACCCAGTTTGACGTGATGGGACCATCTCTTTTCTGCCAGGACCCAGCCTCACCCATCCACCTTGGACTCCTTTCTGACCCACAGTAAACAACCCAACAAAAAGCTCTCCAGAGGTTGTGTCTGTGACAGGTTCCTTGCATGGAGTATAGTAGTTGCTCCATAAACATTTATGAGATTAAATCATTTAATCCTATCGTCAATAACAAAACTAACCTGCATCTCTTCCAGCGACTGGTCCATGGATCGTGTTCCCTGAATTTTGAAAAGTTTGGGTGTGAGTATGCAAGATCTTGAGGAACGAGAATTTCATTTTACGTTGACGAGTAATCTCTCTGTTACTAGAACTAACCTTCTCAGCCTTGGCTACATAACAAGAAGTACTCAGCCTGTGGTGTCTTTATGGGAATCCCTGGGTCACCCCCACACCCCTCGATCTAATTTGATCAGTCTGGAGTGGACCTCAGCCACCAATTTGCTTTACATTGATAGCAAAACCACCGTGAAGAGAAGCAACATCACATGATGTAGTGGCATGCAGGGGCTGGATGAGAATCTGGTCTTGGCACAATATCATGAGCTACATGGTTTGAGCAAGAAACTGATTCTCCCCACCACCACCACCAGGCTTCGGTCTCTCCACATGTTAAAGATGGTTTGATGCATCCTGACATGGCCTACACAACAGAACGCCTGGGGAGGCGCTGGATCACCTCCCCCCCCATCCAAGCAGGCCCCTCCTGTCCTGTTTTCATTGATCTGGAATAGGACCCAGGCATCAGCATTTCTGTCATGTCCCCAAGTGGCCCGATGCAAAACTGAGTTGGCAGCCCCTGTGATGGGTGCCCCTGGTGCTCCTTCAGCTCCAGCCTTCCCACGGGATCCAGGCGCCCAGCTTCATGAATATCTGAGCGATCGGGAGGTAATCATATATAATTATATATATTTTAGGAAAGTCCTCATTGATGGGTCCATCCCAGAAGCACACACAGACTTGGCCTCATGAAAGGGCTGCCATTTCTCTTTAAAAATAAAAATTAAGAAAAATAAATAGTCCTATCAGTTGAGCAAAAAAATATCTAAACCAGCTTTAGAAATAGATTCCTCTGTGTGATGGGCCTCTGCTGCTCTCCACTGGCCTGAGAAGGGGCCCAGTGTCTCCCCAAACCCCCCACAGCCTCTGCCAGACAAGGGGAGGCGGGGTTTTCAGTTGTCAATAGGCCTCTTGGCTCCACTCCCGCCTTTTCCAGTTCCCTTAGGCATCTGGGCTGTGGGCCCACATGCATTTCCCCAGCTGGCCTTAAAGGGCTGATTGCTATTTCCACTTAAATTTTGTGGCCACGTGGCCCTGCCCAAGCCCAGACTCTCCTGTGCCAGCTAAAAGCCCCAGGGCTAGAGCGACCCCAGCCAAGTTCTGTCAAGGTGGACCAAGACATCTCAGCCCAGTACCATCATGCGCTCTCCCAGCCGGACAGCCATGGAAAGCCGTCCGTCCATCCGTCCGGAAGCCCACCACGGCCCAGTTCCGGGTTCCCACAGTGGTGGTGGTGGGGGGGGGGGACAGACCAAAGGGAGGGAAACAATCCAAAGAAGCACCAATTCAAGGCCAGATTCAACAAGCAAGTCGTTACATCGCCATTCTGAGCCAAGCCGCACTTCTGGACCCCGATCCACAACAAATTGAAACCAGGACAAAGGTAGTTAGGTCTAGACACTCCTCCAGTCAGCCGACGTCCAGGGCTGTCACTGAAATCATCCAGGTCATTGCTTCGACCTGCACCTCTTTTTGGCTCTGGAGACAGAGCTTCTCTTCATGAAAACGTATAAACGAATACGTTCCCCGCTGAGGCTGGGGTGACCAAGGAGAACCCCCCACTAGCAAGAAGCTCGAGGGATTTAGGCAGGTTTTAGTGGGTAAACTTTAGAGCCCAGAGAACTATTTTTCAACTTGCTCCAACTTGGTAAAACTACAGTTTCCGCCAAGGTTTTTCTGAGTGTGCGAGAGAGGGAAGAGGCCCACCCAGGCTTTTACTTGGCATCCGCTACCTCTGCTTGCCCACACACTCCCCGTTTTCAAGATAAAAAATAAAATACAATCCTGCTTAATAAGGACCTCTCTGGAGCTTTGTCATTACTCACCATTCAACTGGCCTAGAGCCTTCACACCAGAAGCAGAAACAAGATAAGGCAGAGCAGATGTCTGGGGAAAGGTCAGGGACAGGTTTGAACATGTCCCACTTAGCAGGTCAGCCAGTGTCCCCGCTCCAACGCCAGCTGTCACCCATTGTCTCCTGGCCCTGGTCCCATCCCTGCCCTGCTCAGGGAAAACGCCCAAAGGAATCTCCGACCCTGCAGAGCCATGAGTCAATATGACTTCCAGGATAGTCACCCCACACCCCACGTCCCACCCACCTCGTATGTAACACAGGACATCACGCCCTGTACAGGTGCCGAGGCCAGGAATAGCATTGGATCACGCTTGGGGAACATGGGGTGGTGCGTCTACAAACTGGATTAGAGAGCTGGATGGTAGTCAACACCGTGCCCCGGGCACTATTGTGAGTGCCCAGCTCGCGGGTGACAAGCATGGGCTCTGACGTGAGGCCAGCCTCTCTCACAGCGGGACCATGAGCAACTCACAGCACATTCCAGCCCTCGGTGTCTTCCTCTGTGAAGTGGGCCAAGTCCACTTCCTCTATAGCCTGACTGTGAGGATGTGGGCAAGGCGTACGCCGAAACCGAGGAGTTTTCTCCAGAAATGTGCCATCTGATGAGCCATTCTAGTCACCTAGATGATGTCACGGTGGGAAACAGACTCTGTCCCTCCGGTAGACAATTTCTGAGCCTTCTCTTGGGAACTGGCCCAGTATTTCCCCGAGCAATCTTTGCACCTCAAATTGCACACCCAAAGCAGGGGTGCGGGACAGCACAGAGGCCGCAGGGGAAACGAGGAAGGCCCTTGGGGAGCAGCAGGACAGACAGCCTCCAGTCGCACCTCTGCCCGGTTTGTGCCGGTCAGGGTGAGGCCAGTGCCTCTGCCAAGCATCCAAGCTAAGGGTGTCTTCAAAGACAAGCCATTTTGTAACTTTTTGTTCGGATACAAGCTAAAAGCGGCACTGGTTGAAGGAAACAGACACGCGTTTTTCAGGGGGCTGCCTCGGGAGTTACACTGAACTTGTGCCTAGCACGTCCAATCTCGGTCCAGGAGCACCTCCAACGGTGTCAGGACGGATCGAGAATGGCTGAGGTCCAGGATGTCAGAGCTTTTTAAAAACATTCTCTGAATGACACGTCGGAGCCTCTGAAGGTCATTCTACCCAGACAGAAGAAAGATGAAGTCTAGTTTCTGACCAGATTCTCTGCTGTCTTCCTTAAGTAACATGGGGATAGTGAGCTCACTTTCCTTGAGAACTGAGATGGGAAGAAATGAGGGTTGTGGAGCATGGAGCGGAGTTCCCGGCACAGAGGAAATGCTTCCACCCCAAGGTCAGCTGTTGTACCGGTTGTGGCTTTGTAGCTACTGTTCAGTCATTCAACAGACTGTGAGCCACACCTGGACCAGATGCAGTGACTTCATAAAAAGATACAGCAGAGAGGTCCAGTCCCTCAGAACACTCAGAGACTTAGGGGATGAACGGACATGTGAATGTTCTCGTGCAAAGTGGCAACTTCTCTGCCTAAGGTCTGGACAGAGTGAGACAGGCACCCAGAGCGGAGCCAAGGAAGGCTTCTTAGAGGAGGCAATCTTTTAGATGGGTTTTCAGGACTGAGTAGGAGTTTGCCTGACCAATGGACGGGGTGTACAAAGAATAGCCTAAAAAAAAAAAAAAAAAAGAATAGCCTGAGTTGATGAGACAGTGTTATGGAATTGTGTTCCTCTTCCCGTCCTTACGTTGAAGAACCACCGCCCAGTGCAATCGTGCGGTCATTTGCTGATTAACAACCCAGAGACATTCTGAGAAATGCCTCGTTGGGCGATTTCATGGTGTAGGAACACCATCCAGGGCTCTTGTGCACACACACCTGTATGGTTCAGCCCAGGACACACCCAGGTCACTGCTCCTGGGCTACAAGCATGTTCCTGTACCAAACACCACGGGAGTAACTCAAGCACAAGAGAACGTGACAGCCGCAAGAGACTCGGAAAACTCAAGTTGGATGCAGCTGCTGCCGGAGTCACCGGCGCTCTGCCTTACAGCAAATCTCTCTTACATGTGGAAAACGTACGCTCTAAGATGATGATGGAAAGTCCAGGATCGTAAACACTAGAACCAGTCACACCATCGTTTCTCTGACCAGGTGTTCTAGGCTGTACATCTTGCACGTGCTAAGCTTCTATACGCCTGGCTGGGAAGGAGGTCTGTTGACCCCAGGTGGCACCGTAAACACAGTGGGGACACATATTGGCTAAGATGCTAAGGTCACCAGGCTCAGTATGCTTTCTGAGAGGTGAGGGGGTACCTCCTTTCTGCCTGTGTCTAGAGGTGTCACCGTTCATGCATTCTTCCATCTCCTATCTGCTGAGCGTGTGCTTGTTCACATAGTACCACACTGTGTCTTACAGGTGAAGGAGGGTGAGGGTTTGGACCAGTATGGCAGCTGTGAAAGTGAAACATGGAAATGAGGGGCAGGATTCAAAACAGGTCCCCAAAGTGCAACCATCAGGATGTGTGAGTGATGGAACCTGGAGGCGGGGAAGGGAGAAAGTGGTTGAGGATGACTTCGAGGTTTCTGACCCGAGGGACTGCATAGACGGTAACCCAGCAATCAAAAGCAAGACCAGAAGAAGGTCTAGTTGGAGCAGGGGATAGTGAGCCTGTCCTGGGATGGGTTAGGGCAGCTACTGCTGAGCCAGCAGTAGAGATGGCACAAGAAAGTTTGGACACGGCTGGGGCGTCGCAGCGACGCTTGGGAGCCGGCAGTCTAGACGTGGTGACTAAGGTCACAGGCGTAGGGAAGACTAGCCAGAGAAGAGAGCGTGACAAGGGAGGGTGCCCTCGGAAATGTCGCATTTCGGGGACAAGCAGAGGAGCCTGGCCAGGGGCTGTGAAGACTTGAGGAGAGGTGGAAGGGACCAGCAAACGAGTGGTTGCCTGGAAACCGAAGGAAAAACAGGTGATGGACAGCCCTCGCAGCCAGCTGCAGCAGAGAGGACAACCGGGAGGAGGATGACACAGATCGCCAGGCTGGGGCACAGACCAGAATGTGACCAGACAGCGGCAAGGGAGCTGGACCCGGGCTCCGGCATCCCTCCGCCAGGGTTAACGCCAACCTCAAAGCTCAGGCGCGGCCAGTCTGCCTGTCTGCCCGGGGCAGTCAGAGGTTCCAGCTGCATGCTCGGAAAGTTAAAAGAGCACGGTGAAGGGGACAAGGGCAGGCAGGCTGGCCCTTGATGTTGACACCTTTGTCTAAAGGTGCTCCTGCAGCCCAAAGGCTAGCTCGAGAGAGCCACAGAAACTAAACAAAAGCAACCATCTTAAAATAATTTTTCCATTGATTTGAGTGAGAGAGAAGCATCAACTCATTGTTCCATTTAGTTGTTCCATTTATTTGTGCACTCGTTGATTGCTTCTTGTTCGTGCCCTAACCGGGGGTCGAACCTGCAACCTCAGCAGCCAGGACGATACTTTATCCCCTGAGCCACCCAGCCACGGCCAAAGCAATCTTCAAAAAAAATTATTCCTTTCTATAGCAAAGAGAAAAGGAGAGAGAAAGAAAAAGCAATTCTGCCGCAGTGGAGTTCTCTGGCTGCCAACCCCTGAGCCCGGGCTGGAGAAGGACTGGGTCTTATTAAACATCCACAGCACCGGAGGGAAGACTGGAGCAAGCTTTCCAAGGGTCCCGTCTCACTTCCAAACCCAAACGGCTCACAATTGACTTCGGAACTACAGGAGAACTTCATCCCTTCCAGATGAGGGATGAAGACAGAGTCGGGACAGCGTTCTGAACGGGAACCATCACATTCCTGGGAGGCCTCTCTGTTTCTCCTGCAGGCTCACGCTCCTAGAGCTCCTAGAAGACCCAGGAAGCCACAAGCCGGCCCTCCCTCCCCTCTGGGCACTTCAGCTTGGGGAGAAACCATGTGACCCGAAGTCAGACCTTTGACCTTTGCTGGGTGCCACCCGTGGTTGACCTATACCACATCTTGCTGGCATTGCCCAGGTGTCCCCTCGGTTCCGGTTCCCAGAGCAGGTCCGTCCCCGGGTCAGTGTGATCACCCAGCATCCCCAGCTGTTCCCACCGGCCCACTGCACGTCATGACTCATGTGGCAGAAGGACCCAGGGCATCCCCTTGAGGAGACAGCTCCCAGGGCTCCCCACCTCACTTCCTTTGGGCTGAGAAGCCCCATCATAAATTTTGCCCTGACTGGGGGCTTCGACCTGCTGCCATCAGAACCCTTTCTTCTTGGCAGGACAGCAGCTCTGTCCCCAGAGAGAAATCCACTATTTCCCACGTCCCAGAGGCTTTCAAAGGGGGTTGGAGGAGGAGCGAGAAGCCCCCACACACACACAAAGCGCAGGGCACCACGTGGTTCTCTGCTGTACCACTGCCACTGGCCAACAGCTCTTGCTGGCTGAGCTCCATCCCCCTTCCCCAGCCTCCTCAGCTTCCTCACAGTGATGCCGCACTTCCCCGGTCCTCTACCTCCCCATCCCCCACCTGGTCTTCCCTACCGTTGTCAGAGCAACAGGCTGATTCATGGGGAAGTTCAAGAGGAGGAGGTGGGGAGGTGGGAGGCACGGGCCAGGAGAGGAACACACCACCGAGATGAGAGAACCCGGGATGGCCGACCGGCCGACCGTGTCCCCACGCAGGGCAAGGCGGCACGGTCCTGCACTCCACCTGTGGGGCCGAGGCCTGGGCTTCAGGATTTGGTGTCTGTGGCCTCAGAAGTGTCTCAGGCCTGGCCCAGGAGCCAGAGAGAGCAGAGGTGCTAGAATCTCAGGCTCGTCTCTCCAGAACACGGCTGGCATGTCATTGATGACCTCCACACATGCGTCCAAAGATCCAAATTCGCTCCCAAGACCTTGACCTCGCCAGCTCTGGTTGTGTCCCCTCCTTATTTAGTGACCCCACTGAGAACAGGACAGGAGCCCACCGGCACCCCCTTGGGCTGCTAAGGCAAGGCGTGGACCCCGTGAGCACTAGCTCTTTTCAATTCCCACCATTCCCTCCCACAACAAATCACTTTTTTTTTCTCCTGATCATGCCAGGAACTACTTTCGCATGATCGAGCCATACAGCCGTACCCACGAGCCAGCTTGGCTGGTGGGGCTGCCAAGTGGAAAGCCGAATTGATCTGGTGTTTTTCATTCTACTGACAACAGTTTAATTCAGTCAAGCTGCAATTCATCTTGGGCACGTTTCAAGCCTGGGAGGAGGAGGGATCACCCCAGTAACTCTCTTAACTGGAAACCCGGTCCTGAGGCTGTGCTGATGAGTGTGTCTGTAGCGACTTTGGGGACGTCAATCCACTTAAACATTGCCACAGTGACACTCCCCCCCCCCAAAAAAAAAAAAAAAAAAAAAAAAAAAACTTCGGAGGAAGGTTATATAACATCAAATAGCCATTTGGTTCTGTCTGGACTCGTTCCCCGAATGTACAATTTTAGAACATCGAATGAAGCTAGAATTTTTTTTTTTATTATTTGAAGTCCATTTTAGATTATTTTACTCTGAAGATTTTGGTCGACTTTCACAATACCCTGTGCTCCCGTAGACACTTAGGGTTTTTCCCCCAGAAAAGCAACAGAGAATCAGGTCTCTCTGTCCTGCAGGTCAGGGACTGGTCTTACCAACACTAACAGAGAGAACTAAGGCTTCCATAATTCAAGGCTATCGCCAGGACTGCACAAATGACCGGTGTCACTGGGGCTCTACCTCTGCTCTGCTCTGCCCCAGATCCTCAGAGAAGGCCACCTCGCAGAGTCACAGGGTTCTTACAGAAGGAAGGGGGACAGAGAGAGCAAGACCCTCCCACTTCCCCACAAGTGCACGTTTTATAATAACGATGGCTAACGATTGTACCAGGTACTATTCTAAGTTGAATCCTTGTAACAGCTTGATGATGATGTTGGTAACAATAATTCTCTCCAGATGATGGACACATAGGTAAGTTAAAGCACAGAGAGGTTAAGCAATTTGCCCAGAGGCACACAGCTCATCCAGGGTAGTGCTGGGAAGCCAGCAAACAAAGTCTGACTCCAGAGTTCACGTTCTTCGCCACCCTTTCCCGCAACACCCAGACCCAAGCACGAAGGATCATCTGGAGGGCTTGTTAAAATACAGGTTGCTGGGCCAAAGGCCCATAGTTTCCAATTTAGTCGCTCTGGGTGGGGGTGGGGCCTGAGGACATACATTCGAGCACATTCCTGATGACGGTGAGGCTGCCCACCTCCCAGGGAGAATCGATGGTCTATGCTCCGGCCTCTGGAGAAAACTGCTACCCCCCTTGCTTCTTCCCCACACAATCCTCCAATCCAGAAAAAAGCTCAGTGAAAGCATCAGTGACATGAGTAATCTCGTGAGAGCCATCAACCTGCCAGTCTCTTAAGAGAGCTCCTCGGTTTCTCAGATAGCTCTGGGGAAACGGGGGCGGGGCGGGGGGACAGAGTCACAGCCTTCTCAGAGGAGCCCCTCGGAGCCCGGGGGAGATTACCCAATGGCCTTGAACCCTCTTCTTCCTTCCAGCTATACCTCTTTTGTTGCTAACACGCGGTTTCTAAGCAAATGAGTAGCATTAAGCAAAAATAAATCCCACCTGTGTGTTCACACTTCCCCAGTAAATGTCTGTAAAGTGAGTCGACCTCCTCAAGTTGATGGACAAGTTCCCCCATGTCCCATCCCCTTTGGTGTCCCCTCCAGAGTACAGATGACAACAGAACACGCAGATCAGGTAAAACCCAGGAGGTTCTGAAAGGAGAAGTCGGGGTAAAGTTGGCACACAGACACGCAAACCGGAAGGCAAAGAGGTAAACCCCCTGGGCGCTGAGACCCACAGGGTCAGAGGGGCTCTCTGTCTGACCACTCCCCCCACCCCAAGATTCGAAAGGTACTTCCGCCATGGCCCACATTGTTCTCCGCAACCGCCCCACGTGAATATAAAACTGGGTCGCAGAGTATTCAGGAGGGGGTCCCAGGAAGGACACCGGCCAAGTCCCTCTACAAAATATGGACCCTACAGGGTCTCCCAGGTCAAGGCCCTCTGCTGAGGCCCTCAGTCTCCGGCTGAGGACGCTAGTGTCTTGCAAAGGGTTTGTTACTAGCGAGAGCCATGTGCACATGCCTTACTGATTTACATACCGGCCCTTCTTATCTATAGAAATAAGAAGAGAATTGTGTTCCCCACCCACCCCACCCCTGTGATGACTCCTCTCTCACTCCCTGGGACTTCAGTGTGTTTCTTGAATTAGAAAGAGAGACAGTGTGAACAG